>NC_091075.1:108813257-109116287 GCF_032405125.1 Capricornis sumatraensis | reverse complement strand
TCTTTTGAGAAGTTAGAAGATCATTAGTATAGTATTAGTAGGTTGATTAGGAATTATATTGGTGAAGGGTTTTTTCATTTATCCTGCCAATAATTACTGCTGATTCCCTGCCCTGGGTGTGACAAGGATGTCTCAGGTCAAACCTCTCTGCTGACAGACTAGCTTGTGTGACAGCCTCTCAGCCATAAACCGCAGAGAGAGTTTGGAGTATCAGCATAGGGCTTTTCTCATTGATGAGTCAATGATTGCCATCAGGCCTCTATATCCTTAGGCACCTGGGAATATATTAATCAATGTATTTGGAATATAGAAAAGGAAATATAGTAGTTTTTGATGTTAGAAATACTAGACTTTTGAGTTAATGAATCTTCTCTTTTGTTATAGATCACTGTACTTTGTTATAAATCACTATGCTATGTAACTTTATCACTATCTTAAGACAAAATAGATCTTAAGGGGAACATTGGTGAAGGGTTTACATTTGTTGAGCCAATACTTGCTGCTAAATCTCCATATTCCTGTCCTTATAATGAATATAACTAGCATATAGGAGAAATAAGTATTAACCTTTAAGATTAATCATGTTAAACCTTAGGTTAAGTAAATTCCTTTCTTGATTGTAACTCACTACACCCTCACCCTATAGGAATGCAACTTTATTTGGAGGGTGGCGCCTGATTAAAAAAAAAAAAAAATCACCCCTGGAAAAATAAGTTTTCTGGTTAACTGACCAGTATCAGAAAGGGCCATAAAATGTCAGCAGACCTCATGGCTAAAAGATGATGAAACTCATAAGACCTTTGTATAATTTTATACGAAGCACCTGATTGTGACAAGGGTCAGGTCTGCTGACCCCCACGTGACTCTGTATTCATCCCTATGTATAAAAAAAGGTATATAAACAAACCTGAAAAATAAAGAAATCGGATCAGTTTCTGGAAAGACTGATTCCCCCGTGTGGTTTCTTTCTCGCTCCCCGTTTTCCTGGCTGAATTCCCATCTGAAATGTGGGTACTCACCAAGCCTGCTAATTCTGCCTGGGCATCCGAGATCAGATCGGGGAAGCCTCAGTGCCTCCTCTCCTTTGGGAAAATGGAAAGATGCCTGTGGCCTACGTAGGTGGTGATTGGTATTCCATGCAAACCAGTTATTCAGCCTCTTTTCTCCACTAATTCTCCTACTACACTATCTGTTTCTAATCTCCCTCTATATCTGCAATTAAATAAGTTTTTTCCAGGACGCCGACTCCGTCCCCACCTTCGAATCACCCTGGATCCACCGGGGCTGGACCCCGGCACTTGCCAACATTCTGCTAGTCCTTTATTTTGGTTATATTCTCCTGCATTGCTTTAAGAAATCTTCATTCAAACTAAGTAAAAATGAAGTATGTACTTGAAAGAAGGGAAGAAAGAAAGGTAATAATTTATGATAGAACTATATTAATATGAACCTGAAATTTTCTAATCTACAGGAGCTATTTTATGGCTGGTGAAATCTCAGGGTGGCAAAGACACCATTTGTACAGAGTAGAATTTTCTTGCTCATTTATAGGCAAGTCTACACAAGTCATGTCTGATTAATCTTCTACTATTTAATTTAAGGTCCTTTCAATAGGCTTTGAGAATTGCAGGCATTCATTATTTCACTCAATATAGCAGAGAAGTTCAATATAAACCTTTATCTCATGATTTTTATTCATCTTCTTGATCATCAGTTTCTACAAGGAGACTCACAAATTTCACAGAAGAAAGAGAAGCCATCATTTAATTCACAGTGAAAGAGGTGGACCAGAACTCTAGATATACCCTTCAATCATAGAACAAGTGTGTATTGTCTGCCTGTTATGTAGCAGGCATTATTCTATGTTCTTGCAATACAAGGGTGAATCTTGACCTCATGGCATCATATTACAGCAGGATAGGACAGACAATACACAACTGTCATAATAAATACATAAAATTAAGTCATATATTAGAAGACAGTAAATACTAGCAGCTTCCCTGATGGCTCAGGCAGTAAAGAGTCTGTCTGCAACACAGGAGATCCAAGTTCGATCCCTGAGTTAGGAAGATCCCCTGGAGAAGGGAATAGCTATCCACTCCAGTATTCTTGCCTGGAGAATCCCATGGACAGAGGAACCTGGCAGGCTACAGTCCGTGGGGTCTCAAAGAATCGAACACGACTGAGTGACTAAGCATGCATGCACGCAAGCAATCTCGTTAGGCCCTGGGAGAAGATATTATTTGAGTGAGGTTTTAAAGCTCATTTAAGTTAACTGTGCCTGGAGAAAGCATTGTTAATGTTTCTCTTCTAGGCTAAGGTGTACTGGGTTGAATCAAAAAGGTATCCAGGTTTGTAGATGGATTGTGAGAGTAAGTCAATTATGGTATAAAGAACAGACGGGCCTGACCGAGAAGGGTAAGCTAGTAATCTAAAGTTCTCTATAAAGGTAGAAAGAAGTCCAGCCAAGTGATGGAAATGAATTGTGGGCGAGAAGGGAGTCAAATGTCAGAGCTAGAGACACATGGCCAAGTGGCAACCTAAAGGACCACTGTGTTTTAAGTAGTAACAAATGTGCAAGTCCAAAGATTCATATTCAGGCTGGAAAGCAAGAGCAAATTTTTGACCTCAGTCATGGGTCATGGCTTCCTGTCTGGTTTTTGTCACAATTTGTCCAAAAGGGTGCACATTTCTAGCTGTTGCATTTATTAAAATTATCTCCTTCCTCCTATTGATAAGCATTAAAGTAAGCAAACATAATCAATGTTGTTAAATAAATTTTACTAGTGAAATACTACTTCTCTTCATTTTATTCTAGGGGTTCCATGTCTCACTCAGAAATAAGAGGTGGGGGAGATCCCTTGCTATGCTTTGAGCATCAGTGGTAAAATCTCATTTTCCTATTAAAAAATGCAAAACTCCAAGAGCTGAAGCAACCCCTAAATGTCACACAAGATATATTATAAGTTGGTTCCCAGAGGAAGTTGTTTTTGTTTTTCCCCCTTTTCCTTTATTTTTTGAAAGGGAAAAAAAAAAAAAAATCTGTGCTTATTTACACTTCATGGGAAAAGCATCATTAGCATTTTGTATTTTTCTGTAGGCTTTTTTCTTCCCTGGGGATTATTTTACATCTGAAAGGGCATTATTCATCAATGAATAATGAGAAAGTTTTCAGGAAAGCTTTCTACTACAGCCCTGCTCCCACCCTGTCCACTTCCCCCCAACACACAGATGCTGACTGGGTGATTGAGGCCAAGGAGAAACTTCAGGCTTTGTAGGCATCTTCTTACTAGCCTTGAAGTCTCATATACCCTGGTAATGAGAGCCATTCCTGCCACCCTTGACTGCAGAGATGGTCATTGTTACAGGCTCCAAAAACTAACATGGCAGCTTTCACTAAAGAGTGCTCTTCATGTGTATGTAATTGAACATGCAAATTGGATTTACACACTCAGGTTTGGGCAACAGTGACTATAAACACAGCCTAAGACTCACATTCACAAATTATATTGGACTGTACATACAAATCAGCTCCCATTGAATCTTTGAAAATGAGATCACATTTCTTCCACATTTACCACGCATTCCATGCTGGTTAACTAGAGCGAATTGTTGTTACCAAGCTCAGCAGAAAAATTGTAAAATGTCCACGATGGTTATTTCTCCTCCCTCCTTCTGAGGTGCTTTGCAGGTTATACATTTACAGAGCATTTAGAATGTGATACAAATCAGGCCCCTAGATTTTCCCCCCATCGGTGGTGTCATCTGGATAAATCACACCCTTTGGCATTTGCATTGATACAACAAGAACATACCATGCAGCACAAATAACCTCATTTCCATAAAACGGCCTTTTAAAATTAGAAAATGTATAATTCATTTGGGGTGGTTATTACCGCTTTTGGTCGGGAGGGATTTAAACTTGTATTTAAATGCAAATAACTGTAGTTTTTCACAGTTACACACAGGAAGCCACACAACTTAGGCACTCTAAGATGTATGGTTATCCTCCACTATCAATTCAGGATGACGATCTTGATCACAAAAGCGGTTTGCAGAGCCCGTTACAGTTTGCAGCAAGCTCTCACATCTCAGGTGAGACTCTCCGTGCTCCAAGAGAGAGACTTTCGTTTTACATCAGAAGAAGCTAAAGCCCAGATAATTTAAGCAATGTCTCAGGATCACACAGGTTGAGGTGTGATCTCTGTGAGCAGGAAGTGGCTTAAACATGGATAAGAGGACTGAATGGATAAACTTGGGCACCCAGACAGACTCAAGGATGGGAATAAGGTAACCAGAAAGAAAGAGAAAATGAGAGAGGGTAGAGGGAGAGAAAGAACCATTTTTAAAAGGGCAGAAAATACTCAGAAAAGAAGGGGTCAGGTGAACTCTTGGACAAGAATGCACTACTTTGCCTGCTTCTCATCTCTGACTCTCTGCATGGCACTCCAGCAGAAGCCCGTGGTGTCTCACAACCCAGGTGTCTAACCCAGAACCCTGGTTCCTTCTATTCAACCATGCTGCTCCTGTCTCCTTTGTTCCAGAAGGCTGTTTATCCTGCAGTCACCTGGGCAGGGGGAAGTATCTCTAAGCCCATTCTGGAAACAAGTGGCTCACCCTGTAGGTATCAGCTGCACTCCCACAGAGGAGCCGGGTTTCTGGCTGCTGACTCTTTGTCCGTACTTAATCGTCTGGCTCTCTCCCTGCACCAGCTCCTTACTCTGACCCCCACCTTGTCTAACGAGTGTGTACTTACTCTTCAAAAGTAAACTAATGCAGGAGTCCTAGATGGAAACTTGCCTGAATTCTCTTTCCATCACCAACCAGGTGATGACACCTCTCTTGCCTCAGCCTCCGTCATTCAGTGAGTCCTTTCAATCCACAACCAGAAGGTTTGCCTTGCTGTAGCCTTCCCTCTGGGCTCAAGTCCTCAAAAGCAAGGATCTTTTCTTGTTATCCACAACTGGTGTGACAGAGAGTGGAGTATAGAAAGAATTCTATGCATATTTGTTGAGTCTCAATTCTGCTGACACCATCTGCATGACTTCAGACAAATACTAAGCTTCTCTGAACCTCAGTTTGAAAGTGAAAGTGTTAGTCACTCAGGAGAGAGACTGACACTCAGCCATGTCAGGCTCTTTGTGACCCCATGAATTGTAGCCCACCAGGCTCCTCTGTCCAAGGGATTCTCCAGGCAAGAATACCGGAGTGAGTTGCCATTCCCTTCTCCAGGGGATCTCCCCAACCCAGGCTTTGAACACATATCTCCAGCATGGCAGGCAGATTCTTTACCATCTGAGCCCCTGAAACATTTTACTCATATTTAAAGACAAAAAAACAGAAAAAAAAAAAAATAACAGAACTGTAACATGGCCAGAGTGAATATTACATTAATTAGAAAGAGAGTGTGCTATGTATCTGGTAAGGTATCAAAAAATGACGGTTGCCATAATTACTCCTGCTAATATTAAATCAGTGAATGAATGTTTGGATATCAGAGGTGTTGCCCTCTAATAGACCTTTTTGACCTTTGTATATCAATTTGGTGTCAACTATACTCCTTTCTTTACAAAATGCTGTCCCCTTCCTGGCTGCATTTCTATTTATGGAGCTATTACCAATCCCGTCCTCCAGAAGAGAATCATATGGTTACCCAGGACCTTGTGTTTCTCCTGACTCAATGTCAACTCCAGCGTTAACACCTTGTCATAGACAGCTTCACTGAGGCATCCATTTGTCAGCAATGGCTGAAGTTATTACCATTCTCCCAGAGCTTGAATTTAATCTGTTCAGTTACCCTGTTCACTGTGCTTCAATTTTTACTGGCCAAATGAGGAAGTCAGATCTTAGGGATTCCAAGTTTCTTTCCAATTCAAGCTCCTGATTTTCAAAGAGAAATTCGATTTGATCAGAGGATTTAATAATTTAATGCATTTGCTCATACTTGCGAGAGCAGTGAAATTGAAAAGCTTTCTGGTCCAAGATTTAAGAGCAAGAGGAAAGACCTGCTTGACCTTGAATAAGACACTTTCTTTTTCTGAATCTTCTTACCTCATCTGAAAAATAAGGAAAAGGGAGAGCAGGAATTTCATGTAACAGCATAATTGAACACCAGGGGGCATGTAGACAGTGGGGAGATATTTTTATGTCACATTGGCATTTAGTAAGTGAGGCAGAGGATGGAAACCATTCTACAATGCAAGCAACACTTTGGGATAATGAAGGATTATCCAACCCAGATGAATAGGAGTGTTTCAATTGAGGTCACCTTAGCAATGTTCAAATGATCTCTATTAGAATATTCTGGGGCTTTCCAAGTGACTCAGTGGTAAAGAGTCCACCTGCCAATGCAGGAGACACAAGATATGTGGGTTCAATCCCTGGGTTGAGTAGATTCCCTGGAGGAGGAAATAGCAACACACTCCAGTATTCTTGCCTAGCAAACTCTGTGGACTGAGGAGCTGACGGGCTGCAGTCCACAGGGTCACAAAGAGTTGGATAAAAATGAGCACGCATGCACATTAGAATATTCCACATTTAACATTTTTTAAACAGCTAATGGACGGAGAAAGCAATGGCAACCCACCCCAGTACTCTTGCCTGCAAAATCCCATGGACCGAAGAGCCTGGTGGGCTGAAGTCCATGGGGTCGCTAAGAGTCAGACACGACTGAGCGACTTCACTTTCACTTTTCACTTTCATGCATTGGAGAAGGAAACGGCAACCCACTCCAGTGTTCTTGCCTGGAGAATCCCAGGGACGGGGGAGCCTGGTGGGCTGCCGTCTATGGGGTCACACAGAGTTGGACAAAATCGAAGCGACTTAGCAGCAGCAGCAAATAGCTAATGGAAGTAATAGGTGCTTAATAAATTTCTGTTTAGATAGAGTTTTGAGTTTTGCAGTAGTCTGATTTTCATATTTTATATAACTCTAATTAGCCTTGAAATTTTATACTTGACTTATATCAAAGGGCACAGATCTTTTCTCCTTTAAGTATGTTGTTTCCAGAAAGTATTATGCAGCCTCACTTCCTGTAACCTTTCCTTCATTCTCCTACATCAAAATCTCCTCACAGGTTGGACCTAAAACTATTAGAACTGGGAGAAATGTAGCAACATTTATCCAAGATTCATTTGGGCTTTCAATTCTATCATTAACCTGCTTGTATTCTCAGTCCTAGGAAGAAAACCTGTAAATGGATCATTTCACCTCCACAACTGCTGATTCTTGTATGTAGTCAACTGTCTTTTTTAAAAGTATAGATTATATTTCCTCAGTACCTGCTCTGAACCAGACACTGTGCCAGTAGCTTTCTAAACATTATTGCTAATATGATAACATTTTGATTGTAGATTATTTCCTCATTTCCAAGATCAGAAAAATAATTTTTGGTGAGGTTTGCAAAAATTTCCCAAGGATACCAGATTCTAGTTGTGAATCCAAGTTTGAGCCTGGTTTGTACCCTGAAAGAATCTGCCTGCAAATGCAGGAGACCTCAGTTCGATTCTTGGGCCAGGAAGATCTGATGGAGAAGGGATAGGCTACCCATTCCAGTATTCTTGGGCTTCCCTTTGGCTCAGCTGATAAAGAATGTGCCTGTAATGTGGGAGACCTGGATTTGATCCCTGGGTTGGGAAGATCATCTGGAGCAGAGAAAGGCTACCCACTCCAGTAGTCTGGCCTGGAGAATTCCATGGACTGTATAAGTCCATGGGGTTGCAAAGAGTTGGACACAACTGAGAGACTTTCACTTTTGTCCACTAAAAATCCATGACTTTGAACTATAAGGCATTCTGTTCTATAATTGGGAGATATAAGACAGCTGCTCTCTTCTGGAAGGGACCTGGTGCCTACCTGAATTTAACAATATAAAATATTGATGTCCAAATAAGAGCTGGTCCCTGGCTATGCAGAAAGGAGCATGGCAGCATGTGTACTTGGGATATACTAACCCCTCACACCACTGGCCCATTCTATACCTTCAGAAATTCTCTACTCAGAAAAGTCACCTCCTGTCTAGGGAGGGAAAAAAATAAGGGGAAAAAGAAAACTTCCTAGAAGGGAGACAAATTCAGCTTTTAGATGGATAGAAAAAGGGAATTTGTGACAGTCAGAGTTGATAAATGGAAACACAAGGTGACATTACTGTTTTCTAGAGGGCAGAAGTAAATGCTGGGTCCACTGTTCACTAGCTTTTTGACCATGGGAAGACGCAAAAGATTTCTGAGCCAACATTTAGTCATCTTTAAGTCGGTTCATGATGCTTATTTCAAAATGCAGTTGTAAATATACGAGGCATGGAGAAGGCATGGAAGGCCTCCTTCATCATCCTCGGGAGGCTTCTACTCTGGCTGGTCTTGAAGAGTTGATATTTTCCAGAATTCCACTCCTCACAAGATGCCTCTAAGTGGTTCTATTCCTTTCTGATATTCCTTATCTCCAACCTTGAAGCTGAGATTTGCACATTCAAATGCCAATGAGGTTATTCCATTTGGTTACCCCAAAGGGTCTCAAGCTTGAAATTGTCATTATGCAAACACATCATTCTCATGCTTCCTTTGTCTACCTTCAGAGCTCAGGAACAGCAAAACCATCAGTCCAATTCTGATGCTAGAATCATGGGGTTATTCTGCATTTGTTTACCCTAATGCTGGGAAAGATTGAAGGCAGAAGGAGAAGGGGACGACAAGGGATGAGATGGTTGGATGACATCACCAACTCAATGGACATGAGTTTGAGTAAGCTCTGGGAGTTGGTGATGGACAGGGAAGCCTGGCGTGCTGCAGTCTATGGGGTCACAAAGAGTCAGATACAACTGAGCAACTGAACTGAACTGAATCACAATAAATTTCTTCTTATTTATATTTGTTGAATGATAGAATCTTTAAAATCTGTCATACTTTACAATTTTCAAGAGTATCACACACATGAGTTCATATAAATCCCATAACACTTTTTTCACCTTACCTCTATATTGCTTCTTCTCCGCATTCTCCTTGGTAATCACTTATTTATCCTCTTTATCTGTGAGTCTGTTTATGTTTTTGTTTTACTAACTAGTTTGTTGTATTTTTTAGATTTTACATAGAAGGGATATCATACAATATTTGTCTTTCTCTGTCTGGTTTATTTCCCTTATAATAATACCATGGGGTCATTCTGATTTCCAATGTCTATGCCATATTATCATAGACCCCTACAGCAGGGTACCCAGCCCAGGTAAGCCTGAATACCTCCAACAAGAGAGAATACTGACATTCACAGTACAGTGTGACTGATAGGGACAGGAACATCTGTAAAATAGTGCATGAGATTCTGGAAAACACTAGTTGTTCAATGGGCCAAGCTGAACGGACCTCAATAAATAATACTGTTCTAAACAATGTCTTCAAAAATAGTGCTTTCTTTGACATTGGAGTTATTCACCGTTAAGATGGACAGCTGTGATCATTTTGTGTAGAATGATAGATTCAAATTGTTGTTGTTCAGTTGCCAGTCATGTCCAACTCTTCGTGACCCTATGGACTGCAGCACACCAGACCACCAGACCCCCCTGTCCATCACCATCTCCCGGAGTTTGCCCAAGTACATGTCCATTGCATTGGTGATGCCATCCAGCCATATCATCCTCTGACTCCCTCTTCTCTTTCTGCCTTCAATCTTCCCAGCATCAGGGTCTTTTCTAATGAATCATGTGTTCAAATCAGGTGAGCAAAATATTGGAGCTTCTGCTTCAGCATCAGTTATTTTTATGAGTATTCAGGGTTTATTTCAAGATTGGCTGAATTGATCCTTGCTGTCAGTATTCTTTAATTTTCATTCTATGATAAAAATAGAAATAGTGTATAAGTTATACCTTTTGTTATGGAAGAATTCTAGACAGTATACGAGGTTCTAGAACTTACCTAAATTAAATCTACATCTTTAGGACTTGACATGCAATAAGCACTCAATAAACAGTTATTGAGTTAATCAATTAATTAATGGTATGATTTTAAGAAAAGACAGGGATAATCCAAGTTCAAGTATGCTATAACATTTATCACTAATTTCAGCCCCTAATATGCTCATGCCCTTTCAGTTCAATCGCTCAGTCATGTCCGACTCTTTGCAACCCAATGAATCGCAGCACACCAGGCCTCCCTGTCCATCACCAACTCCCGGAGTTCACTCAGACTCACGTCCATCAAGTCAGTGATGCCATCCAACCATCTCATCCTCTATTGTCCCCTTCTACTCCTGCCCCCAATCCCTCCCAGCATCAGAGTTTTTTCCAGTGAGTCAACTCTTCTCATGAGGTGGCCAAAATACTGGAGTTTCACCTTTAGCATTAGTCCTTCTAAAGAAATCCCAGGGTTGATCTCCTTCAGAATGGACTGGTTGGATCTCTTTGCAGTCCAAGGGACTCTCAAGAGTCTTCTCCAACACTACAGTTGAAAAGCATCAATTCTTCAGTGCTCAGCCTTCTTCACAGTCCAACTCTCACATCCATACATGACCACAGGAAAAACCATAGCCTTGACTAGATGGACCTTAGTTGGCCAAGTAATGTCTCTGCTTTTGAATATGCTATCTAGGTTGGTCATAACTTTTCTTCCAAGGAGTAAGTGTCTTTTAATTTCATGGCTGCAGTCACCATCTGCAGTGATTCTGGAGCCCAAAAAGATAAAGTCTGAAACTGTTTCCACTGTTTCCCCATCTATTTCCCATGAAGTGATGGGACCAGATGCCATGATCTTCGTTTTCTGAATGTTGAGCTTTAGGCCAACTTTTTCACTCTCCTCTTTCAATTTTATCAAGAAACTTTTCAGCTCGTCTTTGCTTTCTGCCATAAGGGTGGTGTCATCTGCATATCTGAGGTTTTTGATATTTCTCCCAGCAATCTTGATTCCAGCTTGTGTTTCTTCCAGTCCAGCATTTCTCATGATGTACTCTGCATATAAGTTAAATAAGCAGGGTGACAATATACAGCCTTGACATACTCCTTTTCCTATTTGGAACCAGTCTGTTGTTCCATGTCCCCTTCTAACTGTTGCTTCCTGACCTGCATACAGATTTCTCAAGAGGCAGGTCAGGTGGTCTGGTATTCCCATCTCTCTCAGAATTTTCCACAGTTGATTGTGATCCACACCGTCAAAGGATTTGGCATAGTCAATAGAGCAGAAATAGATGTTTTCCTGTAACTCTCTTGCTTTTTCCATGATCCAGCGGATGTTGGCAATTAGATCTCTGGATCCTCTGCCTTTTCTAAAACCAGCTTGAATATCAGGGAGTTCACGTATTGCTGAAGCCTGGCTTGGAGAATTTTGAGCATTACTTTACTAGCATGTGAGATGAGTGCAATTGTGTGGTAGTTTGAACATTCTTTGGCATTGCCTTTCTTTGGAATTGGAGTGAAAACTGACCTTTTCCAGTCCTGTGGCAACCTCTGAGTTTTCCAAATTTGCTGGCATATTGAGTGCAACACTTTCACAGCATCATCTTTCAGGATTTGAAACAGCTCAATTGGAATTGCATCAACTCCACCATCTGTTCATTGTGATGCTTTCTAGGGCCCACTTGACTTCACTTTCCAAGATGTCTGGTTCTAGATTAGTGATCCCATTATCATGACTATCTGGGTCATGAAGATCTTTTTTGTACGTTCTTCTGTGTATTCTTGCCACCTCTTCTTAATATCTTCTGCTTCTGTTAGGTCCATACCATTTCTGTCCTTTATCGAACCCATCTTTGCATGAAATGTTCCCTTGGTATCTCTAATTTTCTGGAAGAGATCTCTAGTCTTTCCCATTCTGTTGTTTTCCTCTATTTCTTTGCATTGATCACTGAAGAAGGCTTTCTTATCTCTTCTTGCTATTCTTTGGAACTCTGTATTTAGATGCCTATATCTTTCCTTTTCTCCTTTGCTTTTCACCTCTCTTCTTTTCACAGCTATTTGTAAGGCCTCCCCAGACAGCCATTTTGCTTTTTTGCATTTATTTTCCATGGGGATGGTCTTGATCCCTGTCTCCTGCACAATCTCATGAACCTCATTCCATAGTTCATCAGGCACTCTATCTATCAGATCTAGGCCCTTAAATCTACTTCTTACTTCCACTGTATAATCATAAGGGATTTGATTTAGGTCATACCTGAATGGTCTAGTGGTTTTCCCTACTTTCTTCAATTTAAGTATGAATTTGGCAATTAGGAGTTCATGATCTGAGCCACAGTCAGCTCCTAGTCTTGTTTTTGTTGACTGTTATAGAGCTTCTCCATCTTTGGCTGCAAAGAATATAATCAATCTGATTTCGGTGTTGACCATCTGGTAATGTCCATGTGTAGAGTCTTCTCTTGTGTTGTTGGAAGAGGGTGTTTGCTATGACCTGTGCATTTTCTTGGCAAAACTCTATTAGTCTTTGCCCTGCTTCATTCTGCATTCCAAGGCCAAATTTGCCTGTTACTCCAGGTGTTTCTTGACTTCCTGCTTTTGCATTCCAGTCCCCTATAATGAAGAGAACGTCTTTTTTGGGTGTTAGTTCTAAAAGGTCTTGTAGATCTTCATAAAACTATTCAACTTCAGCTTCTTCAGCATTGCTGGTTTTGGCATAGACTTGGATAAATGTGATATTGAATGGTTTGCCTTGGAGACAAACAGAGATCATTCTGTCTTTTTTGAGATTGCATCCAAGTACTGCATTTCGGACTCTTTTGTTGACCATGATGGCTACTCCATTTCTTCTGAGGGATTCCTGCCCGCAGTAGTAGAAATAATGGTCATCTGAGTTAAATTCACCCGTTCCAGTCCATTTTATTTCGCTGATTCCTAGAATGTCGACGTTCACCCTTGCCATCTCTTGTTTGACCACTTCCAATATGCCTTGATTCATGGACCTGACATTCCAGGTTCCTATGCAATATAGCTCTTTACAGCATCGGATCTTGCTTCTATCACCAGTCACATCCACAACTGGGTATTGTTTTTGCTTTGTCTCCATCCCTTCATTCTTTCTGCAGTTATTTCCCCTCTGATCTCCAGTAGCATATTGGGCACCTAATGACCTGGGGTGTTCCTCTTTTGGTATCCTATCATTTTGCCTTTTCATACTGTTCATGGGGTTCTCAAGGCAAGAATACTGAAGTGGCTTGCCATTCGCTTCTCCAGTGGACCACATTCTGTCAGACCTCTCCACCATGACCCGCCCATCTTGGGTTTCCCCGCAAGCATGGCTTGGTTTCACTGAGTTAGACAAGGCTGTGGTCCTAGTGTGATTAGATTGAGTAGTTTTCTGTGAGTATGGTTTCAGTGTGTCTGCCCTCTGATGCCCTCTTGCAACACCTACCATCTTACTTGGGTTTCTCTCACCTTGGACGTGGGGTATCTCTTCACGGCTGCTCCAGCAAAGCACAGCCGCTGCTCCTTACCTTGGATGAGGGATATCTCCTTACCACCATCGTTCCTGACCTTCAATGTGGGATAGCTCCTCTAGCCCCTCCTGCGCCTGCACAGCCACTGCTCCTCTGGTTGCTCCTCCCAGCTGCCGGCCCTGGCCTTGGGCGCGCAGGTGGCTCCTTCCAGCTGCCGTCCCTGGCCTCGGGCTCCGCATGGCTCCTCAGGGTCACCCCCCCGGCCTCGAACGCGAGGTGGCTCCTCCCAGCTGCCACCCCTGGCCTCTGGCTTGGGGTGGCTCTTCAGGGTCACCGCCATTGGCCTCGGGCACGAGGTGGCTTCTCCTGGCCACCCCTGACCTCCAACGCAGGGTAGCTCCTCTCAGCCGTCGCCCCTGACCTCGGACACGGGGTAGATCCTCTTGGCCGTCGCCCCTGACCTCGGACGCAGGGTGTATCCCCTCGGCTGTTCCTGCGCTGTCGCAGCTGTCACTCTAGGCTGCTGCCCCTGACCTCGGACGTGGGTAGCTCCTCTCGGCCGCGCTCTGCCCGCGCTCAGTGCACCTGTAAACCTATTTCCTTTTTCCTTCTCGTGGGAAACACACACATTTCTAAGCCCCTTTCAAATCAACTCATTGGTGAGAGGAAAGTTCTCCGTGCCTTTTTGCTGCCCTTGGCAGGTTTTGAGGGTTTGAACATTCAGACATCCAGCTACCTTATTTGACTTTTCTCCTTAATGTCTTATCTCTCTTCTCTACTCTCTCCACTTCAAACAGATGTCTAGACTTTTCTCTTTGAAACTTGAACATCCTCCCATTTTTCCTCGCTTGGTAAATAGCAATAACATTAAAATAAACAAACAGCCAAACAAAAAACTTACTCAGGCCAAAGCTTGGGGTTTTGACTCTTCTCTCAGACTGTATCCAACCCATCAGCAATGGTTGTCTATTCTAACCTCAAAATATATCCTAAATTGCAAACTAAAGTGAAAGTGAAAATGTTAGTCACTCAGTCATGTCCAACTCTTTACAATCCCCTGGACTGTAGCCTGCCAGAGTCCTTTGTCCATGGAATTCCCCAGGCAAGAATACTGGAGTGGGTTACCATTCCCTTCTCTAGGAATCTTCCCAACCCAGGGATCGAACCTGGATCTTCTGTTCTGCAGGCAGTTTCTTCACCATCAATTCCAAACAACAAACTACCATGTTTTCTGTGGACTTGAGCGACTGTTTACTGACTTGTTTCTCAAATAACTAAGATCCCTAGCCAACACAACTGTAGGCCCAGACTCCTCAACGCACTCTGGAACTGAGGGTTGCTGTCTTATCAGCTTTGGCTGTTGTAACAAAATACCACAGACTGGGCAGCTTAACCAATGGAAATGTATTTTCTCTCACTTGTGAAAGCTTGGAAGTTCAAGATCAAGGTGCCATCTTGTTTGGATTTTTGGTGAGTATACTCACCCTGGCTTGCAGACAGTCCCTTTCTCGTGGAGTTCTCACAAGCTAAAGAGGGAGAGAGCACCAGTGTCCTGTTTCTCTTATGAGGACACTAGTTTATCATGAAGCACCCATCCTTATGTCCTCATCTACACCTCACCACCTCCCAAAGGTTCTATCTCCAAAAGTGAGTTGATGACATTGGGTGTTAAGGCTTTAATCCATGAATTTGAGAGGAACACAGACATTCAGTTCATAACAATCACTTTCTCACAGGCAGTTGAGAAGAACAAGCCACAAAGCAGGTTCCTGAAGAGAACAAATATTCAAGACTATCTCTTCATCCAGTGAAATTGTTGCAGAAAAGAAGGCAATTCTGATTCCAAGTTGGAATGGTTTCTTTGACATGCTTTTCATTGCTTTTTTTTTTTTTATTATAAGCATACAGAATGGCCTGCCTCAAAGAATCCTGCCCCTCTGCCTGACTGTTAAAGTAAAATGCTTTTGTTCAGAACCCTGTCCACCTACAGATGGCAGGAAGGAAAAAATGAACACATCCCCTGCCTGAGGCTTGCCATTCTAGCAGAAGAGTGCAGGATTAATAGCCATTTTACTTTGCTTCCTCACCTCCCCATGTCTCTATTCTATAAAAGAAACTGGCATCCAGACCCCAATAAGATGGTTATTTGGGGGTACTAGCCTACCATCTTCTCTGTCAGCTCCCCAAATAATAAAGTCTCTTCCTTGCCTCAACCCCTCATCTCTTGGATTCACTGGCCTGTCCTGTGGTGAGCAGAGTGATCTTGGACTTGGTAACAAAATCATTGATTCCAAAGAGTTCACAGACAGTGAGAAACCAAGAAAAAACTAGGAGTCAGAGAGACAAACAATAAGATTTCAGTAGAGCTTGGCAGAATTTTTGGAAGAGAAGATGGTGCTTGCTCTAGAGTTCAGAGGAATCCCTGCTCACTGGGAGTGGATAAGATGAGGGCTCTTGGGTGTGTTTCCCATCTCAGTGAGGTGTTGATATTTTTTAACAGCAAAGGGAAAGAGGAAAGAAAGAAAAAAAGCCTTGCTTAGTAGCACATGCTAATTTTCTGGTGTAAAGATTTTCTCTATGACTATCAGTTTCCACCCACTAGTTTGTGCCATCATTTCTGAAGACAATGGTTCCCTAAGAGAGCCTTAATGAAAAAGTCTGAACCAAAATACAGGTTCATATGACAGGGAATAAAGCAAGCTTCCCATTGCTATTTGGTACAATAATAACAATTGTATTAATTATAGCAATAAGTACAGTCTTATAGTAATAAGAATATTACTAACAGTAATTATCATTCACTAAGGATTTAGAATGTGTCTAGTGCTATAAACATGCTTCCAATACTTTATGTTATTTAACTTCACGATAAAGTGTGTTAGGTGATATTATCATTAGCTCATTTTATGGAAGAAAAAAAAATAAATAAACTTCCTAAGGTTAAGGAACTGATGTTGTATTCAGCTCATGGCAGAGTCAGAGGAGAAACTTAGTTTTGTCTGAGTCTGGAGCCCTCAGTGTGCCCACCGAGCTCAGTGCCTCCCTCAGGTTGGAACACCTCCTGTGACTCAGCCGCCTGCTATCCAGTCTACTGAATTGGTAGGACTGCTGTCTCCTTGTTTCCTGCATCTCCTTCTTTCCAGAACTCCCTCAGCTACTGAGTTTCCCAGGCACACCTGGTCTCCTGCAGAGATGTCCATCTCCTCTTCCTCCCACCATTCCCTGCCATAGCTCATGGAGCTGCAAAAAATTTGAGTAGTCATTGATGCTCTACTGTTATTGAGGCTCCAGAAACAAACAAACAAATAAACAAGCAAGCAAACAAAAAGCAGCTTTGTAAGTTTTGACAACAGTCTGTGCCATGGGCTGAACTGTATCTCCCCAAATTCATCAATTAAAGTCCTAACCTATAATACTTCAGGATACCACTGTATAATAAGATAAGGTCATTAAACAGTTAATTAAGTTAAAATGAGGTTATATGGGTCAGGCTTAGTCTAATATAACTGGTGTTCTTATAAGAAAAGGAGATTAGGACACAGACACACAGAAAAGAAGTCATGTTAAGAATCAGGGAAAAGATAGCTGTGTATAAGGCAAAGAGAGAAGCCTCAGGAGAAACCAACCCTATTGATACCATGATCTTGAACATTTGGCCTTCAGAACTTTCTGTTGATCAAGCCATTCAGTTTCTTTGTTATGGCAGACATGGCTAATGCAGCCTGGGTCACCCAAACTCATCAGATTCCTTGAAACAACAGAGTTAGTCTGTTCAGATGAAATTGTGGAGGCATCTTATACTCAGTTCAACTGAAACATATGTAACCATTTTATACAGGTCGTGGCATAGCTGCAAGGGAACACATAAAAGTGCAGGGAGGCCCCCTGACCTGAGAGTGGAGGAAGGCACACAAAGGAGGAGGGGTCAAGTTGAGGACAAAAGGCTAACATTTTGTGGAAGTCACATCTGTGCTCTTTGCTCCAAGCACTCAACACATATCATCTCATTGAGCTCTTATTTTAAAGACAAAGAACCTGAAACTCAACAAGTGTAAAAGACTTATATAGCTAGTGTGGGAAGTAATACGTGCATAGTGACACCTCAGGTCCATTCACAAATCCAATTTGGGCCACAACTTGAGGCTTTCTTTAAAGCACATGATAGATGGAGAGTTCTGTACAAGTAGCTGTAGCAAAGTTGAAGTTTTGCCTTGAGGTATCTGAAATGGATTCAGCTCCTCTCCTGAGTGTCTGCATTTTCATTTGTCTTATGATCAGGCTGAGCAGGGTTTAGGCCCAAGGATGACAGAGGATGAGATGGTTGGATGGCATCACTGAGTCAATGGACATGAGTTTGAGCAAGCTCCAGGTGATGGTGAAAGACAGGGAAGCCTGACATGCTGCAGTCCATGGGGTCACAAAAAATCATACCTGACTGAGCAACTGAACAACAGCAGCAATTCCCCCTTACCTGCCAAGTGAATTTGCTTGTAGCTTTTGCACTCCTGGCATTTACCTGGCAATCTGTAACTGATGAGCATCTTACATCCTGCTGGGGTCTCTACCCACCTCCCAGTGCTCCAGACCACGGATCTGAATTGAACTATACCCCTCTCCCAGAGCAGAACATAGTCCTAGTGTCATTTTGACAAGGCTCTTTTGATACAATAGATAATTTGGTGTGATCTTTATAATGTTGCTTTCAGCTACACTGTAGCCCTGGTGAGGCTCTCAGATGGGATTAAGAATGAGAAAGTGAGGAGAGCTACCAGAGGTAGGCTAGGAGGGAAATATGGGTTTAGGATGGAATGGCTACTAGGAAGTCCACTGGGTATAGCAGCTATTATTGTCTTTGAAATTCTTAGTGTTTAGGGGTTTCTTTTTAGGCTAAACCACAGTGTTCTTCCATTATGATGGCTTTATTTGTACTATCTATTACCTCTGGGCATCCTGTAACCACTTGCTTATATAACTCTAATTTTTTACTCTTATTCTAGTTATAGAACCATTGAGTTCACCTATCAACTTAGGAAACTCTGCCTAGAAAATGCCATTTTAAAGACTGACTTTTAATAGAGATCTGAGGCCAAAATCATTCCCATGTTTGGTGACTTGCAGCTCTGGAGTTCTGTTTCTCACACACACCCTTGGCAGGAAGGTGGCTCATCAGTACCAGGGTGTTGCCCTTGGGCTTCAGGAGGAAAGCCATGAGTAACTAACTAACTAACTAACCAGACACTTCCTTCTAGTGAGGCCATTTCCTGGTTTGTTCCCGTCCTCTTACTGACACTACATCCACCAATGGGAAGCCATGAGCTCCTTACCCCAAGGATTTCTGAAATAATCAGAATCCTGTAAAGCAGAATTGGCTTTGTTCCAACTAGTCTATAACCACATTTTGTACTTTTTCTTGCCTCACCCATATCTGCATGGCAGTCATTGGTATTAGGGAGCCCAGAGCCATGGGCCATTTAGTCAAAACTATGGTTTTTCCAGTAGTCAGGTATGGATGTGAGAGTTGGACCATAAAGAAAGCTGACCACTGAAGAACTGATGCTTTTGAACTGTGGTGCTGGAGAAGACTCTTGAGAGTGACTTGGACTGCAAGGAGATCAAACCCGTCAATCCTAAAGGAAATCAATCCTGAATATTCACTGGAAGGACTTATGCTGAAGCTGAAGCTCCAATTCTTTGGCCACGTGATGAGAAAAACTGACTCATTGGAGAAGACCCTGCGGCCAGAAAAGAGGCAGGAGAAGGGGATGACAGAGGATGAGATGGTTAGATGGTATCACCAACTCAATGGACATGAGTTTGAACTAGCTCTGGGAGTTGGGATGGACAGAGGCCTGGGGTGCTGCAGTCCATGGAATTGCAAAGAGTTGGACATTACTGAGCATCTGATCTGCACTGAACTGAACTGAGAGCCATAGGCAAGCCAGGTTTCTGAACAGACCAGGAATTTGTTTAGGTTGATTACTAGCTGCTATAGACTTTGGATACATCCCTTAGGCTTGCTAAGTCTCCATTTTCTCTTTCTAAAATATTAACTATACACATTCCACAGGGTTATTGGCAGTGTTAGATGAGATAATGCTGGTATAACCCTTAGGGTAATGTTTCAACATATGACTATGACTCTGAGATGAGTAATATGTGCTTTTATTCTAAAATAATAGCAAGAGAACTAAAATGCAACATTAGGGCACATATGGAAATGAGGTGACCTGGAAAAAAACAATGAGAGCTCTATCTAACGCAAGCTGGTTAGATCAATCTCAGATCCTAGTGTGACCTTCAAGAATTACATCAAAAATGTTGGCAAGCAGAAAAATGCTTAGGAGAGAATGACCAAGATTGTGGAGGGTCTAGAAATGAAATAATGTTTGAAAAAACTCAGATGGTTAACCAGAAATAGACAGAAATTGGGAGCACGGGAAATTGTCATAGAGTACAGAAAATGCCCCCACAAGGACTCCAAAAGAAGAACTGAACTCAGTGGGTAACAAATACAGAAGAACAGATTACAGCTCAAAATATAAAAGGAGTTTCCTGATTTTATGATCCTTGTCAACTGAGAATAAAGCCTCCTAGATCAAGAATTTCTCTTGTACCATTGAGTTATGCATCTGCATATTTTACTTTTTTACTCAGCAAGAATATTCCTGAATAGCTGTATATACATCAAAAGTGGTTATGAATCATCTTTTATCATTGACCTACATTAATCCGCTGAGAAGGCTCTAAATAATTCAACCCTGATTTTTCCCAGGACCACATTCAAGAGCCAAGGTGCTTTACTGCCCAACTGTCAAAGTCTCCTCATTTTGTCTACTCAAGAATGTAACCAGCTATTGTTCCCTTTCTTTTGTGCATCATCAATTTTCCCTCTATTCCAGATCAGTCTGATTAAAATTATATATGATCTATTCTTTCCATTCAAAAAAAATAAAACCCTCACTCGGTTCTACATCTTAACCTCCATTCATCACCCCATTTCTTTGTCCTCATCTACAGTTAAATTTTCAATGAGTGGTTAATATTCATATGCTCCAGATTCTTCCCTCCTGTTATCTCTTGAACACAATCCATTATCTGACTTTCCCTCTTCTCCATAGACATCACTTCTGTTTCTTTCTCCAAGTTTCTCCATTTTGCTAATTTAATGCACGTTTTAGTCCATCTGGTTTTGACTTATCAGCACTTAAAATATTACATTCTTCCCTCCTTCTGGTCATACTTTCTCTGTTTGTCCTCCAGGACATCACACTCCCTTGGTTTTCTTCTGGGTAGTCTCTTCAAAGTTAACTTGGCTCATTCTACCTCATCCTCAAGACATCTAAACAAGCCTCAGACCTTGCACTTTCTTCTTTTGGGCTTGCTTTCTAGAGGATACTATCCAGTTGCAGGCCTTCATATACCATCCTTGCTCTGGAAAATCTCAAATGTATACAGCTAGCCAAAATCTCTCTCTCTAATCCTTGACTTGTAGGTCCAACTGCCTACCTACTTGGCATCACCACTTGGAGGCTAACGAGACGTTTCTTACCTGACATGTCTAAAACTTACTTTCTGCTATTTCCCAGACCACCCTCATCTGTGCCCACAAAAACTTCTCAATTTCAATGAATAGAGATTTGCTTTTTCCAATTGGCAGAGTCATTCTGAACTATTTTCTCTCCCCCTTCAGAAACTCTCTGCCAGACTGTTTTTAAGCTGGGACATCAGTCTTCTCTACTTGGACTGGAACTTAAAGCATCTATTCTTCTGGCTCTCATACCTTTAGTCTTGGACTGGAGTTTTCACCATTGGTTCTCCTAATTCTCAGACCTTCAGACTCAAGTGGGCCATTGTTCATCCTGGGTCTCCAACTTGCAATCAACTCGTGGGACTTCTCAAGATCCATAATCAATGGTGAGCCAATTCCTCAAACTAAACATCTTGATAAATAGATAGATAACAGATCCTACTGGTTCTCTTTTCCTGGAGAACCCTGATTAACACACACACACATACGTATATGCATATATATACACACACATCTCATATGTATATATGCATGTTTGTGTGCTCAGTCATGTCCGACTTTCTGCAGCCCCATGGACTGTAGCTTGCTAGGCTCTTCTGTTCATGGGATTTCCCAGCCAAGAATAGTGGGGTGGGTTGCCGTTTCCTTCTCCAGGAGATCTTCCTGACCCATTGAGCAAACTCGGGTCTCCTGCATCTCCTGTATTGGCAGGTTGATTTTTTACCACTAGCACCACATGAGACACATATATACAAATTCAGTTGGCTCTTCCCTCTTCATAAATCCAGACTCTTGACTCACTCAAGCCATCATACTCTCTTTCTGGATTATTGCAATAACTCCTAATCTTTCTCCTTTCCCCACCCAAGAACCTAGAATGTCCTATAGGTAAAAGTGAGAGTAAATGTTTAGAAATGTAAACCAAATCACATAATTCCTCAGCACAAATCCTCCATGAGGTTCTCATCATTCAAAATAAAAGCTGGAGCAATATCTACAATAGCTAGGACCTGGAAGCAACCTAGACATCCATTGGCAGATAAATGGATAATGAAGTTGTGGTACATATACACAATGGAACACTGCTGCTACTGCTGCTGCTGCTGCTGCTGAGTCACTTCACTCGTGTCTGACTCTGTGCTACCCCATAGACAGCAGCCCACCAGGCTCCACCGCCCCTGGGATTCTCCAGGCAAGAACACTGGAGTGCGTTGCCATTTCCTTCTCCAATGCATGAAAGTGAAAAGTGAAAGTGAAGTGGCTCAGTCATGTCCGACTGTTTGCAACCCTATGGACTGCAGCTTACCAGGCTCCTCCGCCCATGGGATTTTCCAGGCAAAAGTACTGGAGTGGGTTGCCATTGCCTTGTCAGATAAAAAGGAACACATTTGAGTCAGTTCTAATGAGGTGGATGAACCTAGAGCCTATTTATACAGAGTGAAGTAAGTCAGAATGAGGAAGACAAATACTGTATATTAATGCAGATATGTGGAATCTAGAAGGATAGTACTGATGAATCCTATGTACAGGGCAGCAACAGAGACAGCAGTAAAGAACAGACTTCTGGACTGAGTAGGGGAAGGAGAAGGTGGGATGATTTGAGAGAATAGCACTGAAACATGTACATTCCCATATGTAGAATGGATGACCAGTGTGAGTTGGAGACATGATGCAGGGCAATCAGGCCTGGTGCTGTGTGACAACCTGGAGGGACGGGAGGGCGGCTCAGGATGAGGCGTACATATGCATACCCATGGCTAATTCATGTTTATGTACAACAAAGCCATCACAATATTTTAAAGTAATTATCTTCCAATTAAAATAAGTAAAAAATAAAAAAATAAAAGTGACCCCCAAAAATCTGAAAAAAAAACAAAACTCATCAGAGAATAGGAATTATTAAAAAAAAAAAAAAGGACAGATTCCTTAGAGTAGTCTGAATGATCCCCATGAATCATGAACCCCCAGTGTCTGCTCTGTCACTTTCCTCCATCCTCACTCTCTCTTTGATATTTTATGGACACCAAGAGTGCTCTCCTTTTGGGTTTTACCTATATTTTTCCTTTTACCAGGATAATTGTTCTTTCCCATATTTTCATGGCTGCTTGTTGCCTTCTTAAAGGCTGTACTCCAATGTCATCCATGCCCTCCTGGAAAATCTTTTAAAAATAGTCACATCTCTCCTGCCCCAGCAGTGCACTAGCCCACTTCCCTTGCTTTGCTTCTATTCACAGCATTGGCCACCATCTGGCATATATTCTTTCTTAGTTTTTTATCTTCTGTGTCTTTCTCATTAGATTATAAACTCAGTAATGATATTTTCCCCTCTTTTGTCCCCTACTCCATCTCTTGGACCTTGAGTAAGTCTAGATTAGGATAGGTACACGTGGGGGAAGGGAAAAGGGCACTCATGGGAACCCAGTGAAAGCCAAAGCTATAAGGAAGGACTTCCCACAGAAGCTGCTGAATTCCAGAGAGGAACAAAGTTGTTATCAAGCTGCTACTGGGCAGAGAAGGAACCACAGGGATAAATACCTTTCACCTCCTTTCGTTTGCTGTGTGCTCAGTCAGTCAGTCATGCACAACTCTTTGCAGCCCCAGAGACTGCAACACACCAGGCTCCTCTGTCCATGGGATTTTCCAGGCAAGAATACTGGAGTAGGTTGCCTACTTCAGGGAATCTTCCCAACTCAGGGATCAAACCTGTGTCTCATGTCTCTTGCATTGGCAGGTGGGTTCCACTGCACCATGGGAAGCCCCTCTCTTTCTTTTACCTCTATTTTTTTTTTCTTTTTCCTAGTGCACCCCATTAATAAAGTTCAACAAGAAGCCAGAAGATAAGGAGTCAGTCTGAGCAGTCCACTCAAGACTATTTCCCAGGATTCCTAGGGAGTGGACAAGAATGAAGAGTGAAACCAGGGGTGGTGAATAGAAGGCACCTCTAACAATCAAACAATGGCAGCAAAGCAGAAAAAGAAGTGATGCCTTAATTTTAATTGTAAAACTTATTACTCATTGTTGTTTTTACCTAAATGAATTTCAGGTGCTTCTGTGATGGTGAAGAGGATTTGGCAAGGGGACATTTACGCAAGGGATGCTTGTTTTTCTGCCTTCATTTTCTTAACATCATTGTCTTTCCAACAAAAATGGCATTGGAGAGTATGCATTTGACTTGAAATACCTGTTCTAGAAAGAATTTTTGATGAGTTGCTTAAATGCACACAGCACAATAAATAGGAACATAAATAGACATTGGAGATGTACATTGCGCTTAAATAGAGAAGTGCCAAGCATGGACAGTCCTTTACTGGACTTCTACTGGATGTTTCTGAAGGGCAAAACTTGAGTTAATATTTAGATTTTAGCTTTACTGTCTTTCCAATCAACATCAATCCCTCTGAAAAGGAATCTCACAAACCTACAAATTTTTACCAAAGTTGCAATCACTTGGGACCTCCTCGCTAACTATCTGAGGCTGGGTCACAGTGGCATTTTCCACATTCTTGACTTATTTGTAGCTGAAAGTGAAAGTCACTCAGTCATGTCCAACCTTTTGTGAATTCTACAGGCCAGAATACTGGAGTGGATAGCCTTTCCTTTCTCCAGGGAATATTCCCAACCCAGAAATTGAACCCAGGTCTCCCTCATTGCAGGTAGATTCTTTACCAGCTGAGCCACAAAGGAAGCCCGAGAATATTGGAGTGGGTAGCCTATCCCTTCTTTTTGGATCTTCCTGACCCAGGAATCCAACTGGGGTCTCCTGCATTACAGGAAGATTCTTTACCAACTGAGTTATCAGGGAAACCCATACTTATAGCTGAGACTCACTAAATCCCACTTAATAACAGTCTGATTACCAAAAACAGATTCTGTATGTAAATTAAATGTTTAGACTAAATTAACACCCAACATTTCTTCAGATTCGACATTCCTCTTACTAAATAGTTGTTAAGAAACGTTATTGTCAATTATTATTTACTCAAGCCCCCATTTTTCATATTAAAGTTGTAGGGAATTTTTAAATGCCGTTCTGTAGTGGGGTATTTGTTGATTCCTTTCACCTTGTTGCTGGATGCAGTAAGCATGGAAAAAGCTTAAAGGAGAGAAGAATGTCTGAAATGCCCTTTTGGGATTCAGTTCTATCACTTTTGCTGGTAAATCCAAAATTTGGATTTAGTTAATAAATTTCTCTGCACCTTATTTCTCCTCTGTAAAATGGGAATAGTAAATACTAGCATCTAGTTTATTGCGCTGTTCCTTAAGGATTAAATGAGTTAACATCTTTGAAGTGCTTAGAATAGCACTTGGCGCAAAGTAAGCACTGTATAAGTATTTGTTGACTAGAATAAATAGCCGTCTTTGCAACTTTCATTTTACACCTTTTTCCAACTGATTCGGCTAAAAAATAAATTTAAAAAATGTTTAACAGCAGCTTTTGGGAATGATAAATTATGTTGTACAAGAGTATTTATGTTACATTCTATTCTATTCTATAAGACTGCATTGCTTTCAGAGAATCATTTTTTAAAATCCAATTTATAAAAGAAATAAATTAGGAGGCCCAATAGGCAGGGTAATGTGGACCCCCAAAGTTATTCATGTCCTAATACACATAATCTGTGAATCTGTTTCTTTACATGGCAAAAAGTCCTTTGAAGATGAATACATTGAATGTTGAAGTAAAGAGGGTAGCCTGGAATTTATCCCCAGTGAACCAAACCTAATCCTTACAAGGGGAGAACCTTTCCCAGCTATGGTCCAAGGAAGCCTTAACTATACAAGAATAGTCAGAAAGATGTAACACTGCTACTTTTGAAGAAAGACAAAGAGGACCATGAACCCAGGAATGTGAGTGGTCTCTAAAAGATGGAAAAGGCAAGGAATCAGATTCTCCCCTAGGAGTTCCAGATGTCTTGATTTTAGTTCCCTGAGACCTGTGTCAGACTTCTGAAGCACCACTGTAAGATGATATACATGTAATACAAAGTTTATAATGATTTGTTCTAGCAGCAAATAGAAAACCAATACGGGAGATGTTGTTTGGTTGTTAAGTCCTGTCTGACTCTTCTGAAGGCCCATGGACTGTAGCCTGCAAGGCTCCTCTGCCCATGGGATTTCCCAGGCAGGAATACTGAGTGGGTTGCTATTTCCTTCTCCAGGGGAGTCTTCTCAATCCAGGGATCAAACCTACATCTCTGCATTGGTAGGAGGATTCTTTACCACCGAGCCACTAGGGAAGATCAATATGGGAGATAAGTGAAAAAAGTGAAAGTTAAGTTGCTTAGTCATATCTGACTCTTTGCAACCCCATGGACTGTAGCCTACCAGGCTTCTCCATCCATGGGATTTTCAAGGCAAGAATACTGGAGTGGGTTGCCATTTCCTTCTCCAGGGAATCTTCTCTACCCAGGGATCAAACCCAGGTCTCCTGAGTTGTAAGCAGATGCTTTTACCATCTGAACCACCAGGAATTAAGGAATTCTCACATCATGTAAAGTACACACAGTATTTATGTTCTGATACCAATTTGCTCTTCCTGGGAGATGTCTGTGGATGATGGTTTTAGTAATGAATGTGCTCTATCCTTCAGAACTAAGAAAGCGAAGCACCACAATACAGTTTAAAGGCAATGAGGTTTGACATTAAAGACATCAATCCTGGACTTACAGTTGCCAGACTTGCCAAATAATTTTTGAGTATGAATACATTCAGTGGAATCATGGAAACAGATAAATAGTAAACAAACAAACATACAAAAACTTATTTTTAATCCGAAATTCAAATTTAACTGAGTGTACCATATTTTACCTGGAGGAGGGCACAGCAATGCACTCCAGCATTCTTGCCTGGAAAATCCCATGGACAGAGGAGCCTGGCTGGCTATAGTCCATAGAGTCACAAAGACATGGAAACAACCGAAGCGAGTAAGCACACATGCAGGGAAGGCAATGGCACCCCACTCCAGTACTCTTGCCTGGCAAATCCCATGGATGGAGGAGCCTGGTAGGTTGCAGTCCAAGTGGTCTAAGAGTCAGACATGACTGAGAAACTTCACTTTCACTTTTCACTTTCATGCACTGGAGAAGGAAATGGCAGCCAACTCCAGTGTTCTTGCCTGGAGAGTCCCAGGGATGGGGAGCCTGGTGGGCTGCTGTCTATGGGGTCACATGGAGTCGGACAGGACTGAAGCGACTTAGCAGCAGCACACATGCACTGTACTTTATCTGGCAATATTAACTGTATTGGAGCAATAACTATCACAAATATAAGTGAACTCTCAGTGTGCATTTGAAATCAGGCTGACTATTGGGATGTCCTTTTAAATCCCAATGTCCAAACTCAATGATTTAATGATACTTTAATCATTACCTCTGAGGGTAGGACACAGACATGAATGTTTCAAGGCACTCAAGTGATTCTCAATGTGCAGGTAATAATTCAAACAGTAGTTCTCTAACTATCTCGTGTGTAAGAATCACCCAGGGAACTTATAAAGAAGCAAATTCCTGATTTCATCCCAAGAGATTCTGACTCAGTAAGATTGCAGGAGGATTCAAGATTTTCTGTCAACAAGCATCCAGGGTAATTTCTGTGACTCGATGAAAGATCTGTGACTCACAGTGTAAAAAAAACCTAGCTTTTCCTCTCTGAACCTGTGCCCACAAGGTTAAGTACAGCGAAACTCACTGTGCAAGTTTTATGAGGATTATATGATTTATGCATTCATACTGTAGAAATTACTAAACACAAATTATTAAAAATAGAGTCATCTAATTCCTTCTCTTCTCTCTTAAGTTTCACCACTGCCCTGAAGTTTTTCTTGATTTCTTTAGCTTTTGTGAGTCCCATCTTTTATCTCTGTGTTCCCGTAGGCCCATGTGTTGATATTATGTAGCTTTGTTCAAATTAAACATCATCTTAAACTGTTCTTTCTGATTTCAGGGAAATCCAACTTGTCTTCCCAATGGGTCCTGAGTTTTCTATTTATTGGTAGAGGTGACAAGGGTCACCTATATTGTTCTTTTGTTTCATCACCCAATAAGCCTGAAAGCCTGGTATTTTTATCTTCATTTTTTAAGACAATGCCACGTCTCCATGTCAGTCCCACCAGGACTTGAAAGCTCAGAGTTTTCATGGAAGAGGTAAACACATGAAACTCCATTACTTTCTGACTCCAGGCCAGACAGGCTTTCTGAAACCCACTCTGCCTCTTCTGAACACAAGCCCAAGGCAGATCCTGTTTCTCTAAACCTTGGTGCCCTTCCCCTCACTCTAGGGCCTCTCAGTACACATTCCAGGCCAACAGCCCATTCCCATGGACTGAATAACCGACAGGATACGGCAAACATACTGAACCCGGAAGAAGGACTCTTTTCCTCCTCTTCCTTGATTTTTGGCGCCTGCACTTTCAGGATTCCTGCCTGGAAGGACATGAATCCAAGTAGGGAGGCCTCTGTCTTTCTACCCTGGGGCCACCTGGGGTTTGTATGAATGGCCCATCCCCACTGGGTTTGCAAGTCAGGAAATTACAGGCTGCAGGTCAACCAGGTCCTTTTGAGAAAAAACAGTTAACATTGTTCTGACCAGAGAATAATATCTACACTTACTCGAAGGCTGCCTGGAGAAACAATAGCTGACCTTATCACCCCCTTCCCTCACTGTATTAAAAATGAGGTTTTGCACAGTGTAAGCAACTTACTCAAGTTTTTCAGTTGATATAAGGAGTTTTTAATAAGTGACTCCCCTTGGATTCTATGCATGGTTTTCATTTCTCCAAAGTTCTCAGGTTCATATGCATTGTGTATGAACAAAAATAGAGATTTGGGGTTAGAAAAATCCAGGATTCAAAGCCCTGCTCTGGCACTTCATAGGTGTGGCATATGGGTAAATGTCTCAGACTTTCTTGAGCGTTCTGTAATCAGGATACGTTTCAGAGAATGCATTGACTGGTCTTTAGTCCTACCTAGAAACTGTAATTCTGAGAAGTCTGTTTCTATCGCTCACGATGAAGAAGCTCCAGTGGTCTTCCCCCAGGACTCTGATGGAGAAGAGCCCACCACTGACAAAAGGCCTACAGGTCTAAGATACATGAGGACAACTACAGTACCAACTTTGGCAAGCTAAGGTTTGTTGGCACAGCGACAAGCTCTTATGACACACCTAACCAGCAGGCTTCGTTTTCATGAGCCACCAGCTAAGTCACCCTGAGATATCTGGAGAGTGTCAGTTACACCTCGCCTATATCTGTGGTCACCTCTGTGTCATTGGAACACACCCCTGACCTGAGTAGGCTGTGGAATACACTGGAGGTAGTGACCAGGACCAGGGAGGCTGTCTATTGAAGAGTGATGGGTCCAGACCCAGAGGAGACAGGCCTTGGGTCGTAGAAACAAGAAGAGCAATGTGGCAAATTATAATGTACAGCTAAATTATAGTATGGTATAGTATAGTATAGTATAGTATAGTATGGTATAGTATAGTATAGTAGGGGTATGAAGTCTGGCATACCCTTAGTGTGCATGCATGCTCTGTCATCTCTGGCTCTTTGTGACCCCGTGGACTGTAGCCCACCAGGTTTTTCTGTCCATGGGATTTCCTAGGCAAGAACACTGGAGTGGGTTGCCCTTTCCTACTCCAGGGGATTTTCCTGACGCTGGCACTGAACCCTCATCTCCTGCATTGGTAGGCAGATTTTTTTATCACTGAGCCATCTGGAAAGCCCTGGCCTACCCCTAGAGCAAGTCTCTTTTCCATAGCTCGCAATTTCATTACTTTGAATAAATGAAAATTATTTGCCTCACCAGTGGCTGTTATAAAAGGGGGTAGGATATTTGCCTCTAATCATTAAAGTTTCATTATAAGCTTTCTACTCTAGGCAGATCATAGCCTGCTTATGAACAGAGGCAGAATTACCTGCCAAGGCATGAACTAGATTGGCACTAAGGGTTTAGTTTCAGTTTCCTCATCTCTAAAATGGTAATAAAATCTCAATGTTTACAGTAAATTGTGAAAAGACACTGATAATGGAAGAGAATCTGAAGCTGTACACCTGAAACCAACACAATATAGTAAATCAACTGTAGTTCAATTTTTTTTTTTTTTAATGGTTGTGGAAAACTATATTGTAAACTACAAAGGAATCGTGTGTGTTGCTGTTTTCTTTTTTTTTTCTTTTTTTTTTTCTTGTCTTCTATCCTAACATCTAGAGACTAGGGCATGCACAGTGGATCAAAAAAGGCAATGGGTCTAACTTTCAGCAACACAAAGAGGAAGCCTAATCAGGCAGGTGATATAGCTAATTAGAATCAGCGTTAGGTAACTGAAACAAGTCTCAACAGGTGGGTCTGATGTTGAAACATCAGGTAACTTCCCCAAAGCAGATGTAGGGCTGGGCTGGCACCCGGGTCACAGGAATCAGGCTCCCAGTTTCTGTTATGTCATCACACTACAGGAGTCTTGTAATTAAGAGAAATCAGTGTGGTACACTGTCATATTTCATTTACTTTGTTCATTTTGCAACATTTAGTAAGCTTCCAATGTGTGTCAGGCCATGTGCTAGGGATTTACAATACAGGGGTAAGCAATATCCTTTTCTTTCCTTTGTAGAACTAACATAGAAAATGTTACTAAGACAGACATAAAAAAAATAGGAAATAATACAAATGTGAGATAAGTGTTTATTGAGGGCATATGTTGTTGTGCAGAATTTCTTTCCTGTAACTTTTATCATTGCATTAAGTTTGGATGGGTCTGGCCTACCTGCTACTTCCAGAGTTCATCCATGAAGAGGAAGAACTGGATTATATTTGGTTTATGCATCTATATATTGCTTTTCTCCTGAATCTATTGAGATTCCCCTAGGACTATAAGTTGCTACAGCCACTTGCCTTCTTTCCTTCCACACAGTCTGTCTGATTAAGGAAGCAGATCTAGAGAGGGAGAAAGGAAGAACCTTATATTATAATTTGAGCTCCTGGATCAAGCCATGCTGGAAGCCAAAGGAATCCCAGAACATTTCTCCTAAAATAGTTGGGACTGGGTTTCCATCTTTTATAAGGAAATGAGATCAGACAGAGTAGTCATAGTGAAAATGCAAACTTCTGTGGGAACACAGAGATTCTGGGGGTCAGAGAAGTTGCCAGAAACAGAAAGCTTAGGAAGAGGGCTAATTTCTCAAGAGAAGAAATGAGAGAATGGTGAAGACCCAGATCTGAGGCAAGCATGGAGAGTTTAAAGACCTTACAACTTGTCGCTGTGGCTAGGAAAAATGTGCATACGTTGTTTGCACTGTGTTCATGTACGTGTGTGTCTACTGGGGGGGGGGGGGGGTGAGGGCACGTGGAGAGAGAAACGTGAAGCCAGGGATGATTCATGGGGATTGACCTCCACCCCTGTTACTTTATGGACTGCAACATGTCACAGTTTCTTTCATCTATGAATCAGAAATACTCATACCTAATTCACAGGGATGATGTGAGGTTTAAATAAGATTACTAAGGGAATACATGTGAAAGCACTTGTTCACTTGCTATCGTTATCAGTTTTTACGTCATGTCTGACTCTGCGACCCCATGAACTACAGCACACCAGGCTTCCCTGTCCTCCACTTACTCTCTTGAGTTTGCTCAAACTCATGACCATTGAGTCGGTGATGCCATCCAACCATCTCATCCTATGTTGCCCTCTTCTTCTCCTGCCCTCAATCTTTCCTAGTATCGGGGTCTTTTCCATTGAATAGACTTTTCACATCAGGTGGCCAAAGTATTGGAGCTTCAGCATCAGTCCTTCCCACAAATATTCAGGGTTGATTTCCTTCAGGATTGACTGGTTTGATCTCTTTGCTGCCCAAGGGACTCTTCAAGAGTCTTCTCGAAAGCATCAATTTTTCAGCACTCAATTTCTTTATGGTCCAACTCTCATAGCCACATAGGACTACTGGAAAAAAGGTTAAACAGAATCTGAACCCCCTCCAAAGCTACCATCTGCATTTATTGCCAAATTATCTAGAAATGGGAAGAAGATGCCCTTGACTGTGGGCCCCAGCTCTGTGAGCTGACTCCTCTCAATGGGAGAGACCCTGGGCAGGAGGTCAAGTGTCCTGAGATAAACAGCATCTGAAATGAGAGCACCTGACTTAGGCCATACAGCAGGCAACGTGGGCTGCAGACCAACAGCCTCACATCAGAAGAAGAGGTGTGTTAGTCACTCAGTTTCATGAGGAAAACAGATAGAGCTTATAGTGCCAGACAGGCCACAGAAGGCTCCAAAGGGCTTTCCTGTATCAACAACACCAGGTGGAAGAAGTAACACAGCATAACATTCCCATCTCCTTTAACCAGATGGAGTTACAGCCTTCCAGACTAAAACAGTCTATCCTACTATTAGATAATGCTGATTAAAGTTCAAGGTACAATCCTGTCATACTGTAAGCAAATAATAAAGGTTAATATTACCACTATGCCATTGACAATTAGATGAAAGAATACTTTTGCAACGTGCAAATATAAGGGCTCAGTGCCCAAAATACATTAGTTCAACTAGTATTTACTGACTATCTAACTTAAGGCAGGTCCATTTCGAGGCACTGGCAAAATGGTGGTTGTTGTTGTTCAGTTGCAAAGTCATGTCTGACTCTCTGAGACCCCCATGGGGTAAAATAGTTGTGCTGCTGCTGCTGCTAAGTTGCTTCAGTTGTGTCCAACTCTGTGCAACCCCATAGACGGCAGCCCACCAGGCTCCGCCATCCCCGGGATTCTCCAGGCAAGAACGCTGGAGTGGGTTGTCATTTCCTTCTCCAATGCAGGAAAAGTGAAAAGTGAAAGTGAAGTCACTGGGTCATGTCCAACTCTCAGCGACCCCATGGACTGCAGCCTACCAGGCTCCTCCGTCCATGGGAGTTTCCAGGCAAGAGCACTGGAGTGGGGTGCCAGTACATACAATTATATAATATTCCATGTAAATGGAAAGAATAAATAATCCCATGAAAACAATGTCCCTATTCTTACAGCTCTTATCTCCTCCTAGAAGAGACAGACAACAAAAAGCAAATAAAAAAATATAATTCCTGATGGACAGAAGTGCTCTGGGGAAAAATTAACCAGAGTGACAGGAGGTCACATTGGTGAAAATTGTTTATGAAATGACTGTCAAAGGAGATCTCTGAGGACATGGAATCTTTGAAGGAGACAAGGGCACAGGCTCTACGGAGGTCAGCGTGATTAGAATTCAAGGACCATGAGAAAATGCAAAGTCCTGGAGGCTGGGATAAGTCTTGACAGACTTGAGGGACTTGAATGTTAGCAGAAGAAGTGATAAAATGTCCAAATTGGTACCATATTCTGAGTTTGGAACTGATGCTGAGTAGATCCCTGTGGGACTCCTGGGCACAGAGGCCTTACAGTCCCCCACTTCTTGTAGACAAGGCTCCAGCCTGCATGACATTCCCTGAGTTTCAAAGGACAGATTCAGAAAAAAGCTAATAAGGGAGGAGCAGCCACAAAGCCACCTGAGGCAAGATAAAAGGGACTGGAGAAGGTCATGAAGATTAGGAGACCCTCAGTTCAGTTCAGTCGATCAGTGGTGTCCAACTCTTTGCTACCCCATGGACTGCAGCACACCAGGCTTCCCTGCCCATCACCAACTCCCAGAGCTTGCTCAAACTCATATCCATTGAGTCAATGATGCCATCCAACCATCTCATCCCCTTCTCCCACCTTCAGTCTTTCCCAGCATCAGGGTCTTTTCAAATGAGTCAGTTCTTCTCATCAGGTGACCAAAGTATTGGAGTTTCAGCTTCATCATCAGTCCTTCCAAAGAATATTCAGTACTGATTTCCTTTAGGATTGACTGAGAGTCCAACTCTCACATCCATACACAGCTACTGGAAAAACATAGCATTAACTAGATGGACCTTTTTTGGCAAAGTAATGTCTCTGCCTTTTAACATGCTGTCTAGGTTGGTCATAGCTTTTCTTCCAAGGAGCAAGCATCTTTTAATTTCATGGCTGTAGTCACCATCTGCAGTGATTTTGGAGCCCAAGAAAATAGTCTGTCACTGTTTCCATTGTTTCCCCATCTATTTGCTATAAAGTGATAGGGCTGAATGCCATGATGTTAGTTTTCTGAATATTGAGTTTTAAGCCAACTTTCCACTCTCTTCAGTTGAATCCATGTCTCTTAGATCTCCCGCACTGGCAAGCAGTTTCTTTACCAACTGAGCCACCAGGGAAGCCTGACTATGTAACTTCCCCCTGTTCACCAAGAAGGCTTTGCTGGTGGCTCAGATGGTAAAGAAACTGCTTGGAATGCAGGAGACCTGGGTTTGATCCCTGGGTCAGGAAAGATCCCCTGGAGAAGGGAATGGCAACCCACTCCAGTATTCTTGTGTGGAGAATCCCATGGACAGAGGAGCCTGGCAAAATATACCCCATAGGGTTGCAAAGAGTTGTACATGACTGAGTGGTTTTCACTATTCATTATTCACCAAGGAAGGGGGCACAGTTCTTGAGGTACTAGCTTACTGTGTTCCTCTTCTGCCTGGCAAAGAAATCAAGCCATCTTTCCTTCTCCTCCATAGCTCTGCTCCTTTAATTCTTTTCTGCATTGGTGCACAGAAAGCCAAGATTTTGGCAGCAGAACCAACAAAAATTGCAAATAGATTGGTAATAACATATGAGGAGAAGAGAAGAGAAATTGAGTAAATGATGTTGTTATTTACCAAGATGAGGAAGATGAGAAGAGGAAAATTTGTGATATGCAAGAGTCCATAGTTTTATTTTGGACCTGTATTTATGCCATACAGGGTAAGGGTGACACGATGCTAGAGGTCAAGGTGAGATGTTGAGCCTGAGTGTCAAGGAAGGGATCAGCATTCAGGGGTTTCCCAGGTGAAAGTGTTAGTCGCTCAGCTGCTCTTTGTGTAGCCTGCCAGACTTCTCTTTCCATGGAATTCTCCAGGCAAGAATACTGGAGTGGATTGGCCTTCCCTTCTCAAGGGGATCTTCCCAACCCAGGACTCGAATCTGGATCTCCTGCATTGTAGGCAGATTCTTTACCCTCTGAGCCACTAGGGAAGCATGAATCGGCCTGCCAATAAAGGAGACTCAAGTGATGCGGGTTCAGTCCCTGGGTCAGGAAGATTCCCTGGGGTAGAAAATGGCAACCCACTTCAGCATTCTTCCCTGGAAAATCCCACAGACAGAGGAGCCTGGTGGGCTACAGTCCATGGGGTTGCAAAGAGCTAGACAGGACTGAGCACACACAAGCTCCCCAGGTCTGCAAAGGCTTAGATAAGATCTCCCAGGCAGAAAATCTAGATAAAAGTGAGCTGGCTAAGCAAAGGAGACAGAAAAATGGCCACCGAAGGAGGAGGAGAAATAAGAGAAGGTGGGATCCTGATGGCCAAATGAAGAATATTTTAAAGAAAGATTGGCTAAGTGTGCCCTATGCTGCTGAGAAGCTGAATACAAAGAGAAATGGAGAACTGACCTTTGCATCATTGGCAGAAAGGAGATTGTTAATGACCTTTACAAGAGTAGCTTCAGACAACAGTGGTAGTGAGATAAGAAGGGACCAGAAGTGAGAGAATGAACTCAGCAAATAAATGTGCTGAAGACTTTTGCTACATGAAAAAGCAGAAAAATAGCAGTGGTTCAGGAAATGGAGGAACTAGCGAGAGGCAAAGATTGCTTAGGAACTATGTGGCTTTTTGAGATGAGAGATAGAGAATATATTAATAATTCAGTATACAAGAATAAATCATGACAGAGACAATTCCAATGGGGAAAATAAAAGCCCGTGAAAAGAAAAAGTAAACAAGTAAAAAGTAAACAAGTGTGGACTACAAGTTGACACTTGCCAAGGGCGTTTGCTTTCTGCCTCTGTGGAGACTGAATCCTGTGTTGCCGTAGCTGTTAACCACCGACACACCCTGAAGGAAGTTCAGCATGGAGAATGAGGAACTTTGTGCTCCAGAACAACTAGCGAATAGGTTTTAGGTAGCAATGTTCAAGAACTGATTTCATGATCCCAATTCTTGCATCTTCTCAAATCTTCAGTTCAGTTCATTTCAGTAGCTCAGTAATGTCCGACTATTTGTGACCCCATGAATTACAGCACTCCAGGCCTCCCTGTCCATCATCAACTCCCGGAGTTCACTCAGACTCATGTCCATCGAGTTAGTGATGCCATTCAGCCATCTCATCCTCGGTCGTCCCCTTCTCCTCCTGCTCCCAATCCCTCCCAGCATCAGGGTATTTTCCAATGAGTCAACACTTCGCATGAGGTGGACAAAGTACTGAAGCTTCAGCTTCAGCATTATTCCTTCCAAAGAAATCCCAGGGTTGATCTCCTTCACAATGGACTGGTTGGATCTCCTTGCAGTCCAAGGGACTCTCAAGAGTCTTCTTCAACGCCACAGTTCAAAAGCATCAATTCTTCGGTGCTAAGCCTTCTTCACAGTCCAACTCTCACATCCATACATGACCACAGGAAAAACCATAGCCTTGACTAGACGGACCTTAGTCGGCAAAATAATGTCTCTGCTTTTGAATATGCTATCTAGGTTGGTCATAACTTTTCTTCCAAGGAGTAAGCATCTTCTAATTTCATGGCTGCAGTCACCATCTGCAGTGATTTTGGAGCCCAAAAAAATAAAGTCTGACACTGTTTCTATTGTTTCCCCATGTATTTCCCATGAAGTGATGGGACTAGATGCCATGATCTTTGTTTTCTGAATGCTGAGCTTTAAGTCAACTTTTTCGCCCTCCTCTTTCACTTCATCAAGAGGCTTTTTAGTTCCTCTTCACTTTCTGCCATAAGGATGGTGTCATCTGCATATCTGAGGTTATTGATATTTCTCCTGGCAATCTTGACTCCAGCTTGTGTTTCTTCCAGTCCAGCGTTTCTCATGATGTACTTTGCATAAAAGTTAAATAAGCAGAGTGACAATATATAGCCTTGACGTACTCCTTTTCCTATTTGGAACCAGTCTGTTGTTCCATGTCCAGTTCTAACTGTTCCTTCCTGACCTGCATACAGATTTCTCAAGAGGCAGGTCAGGTGGTCTGGTATTCCGATCTCTCTCAGAATTTTCCACAGTTGATTGTGATCCACACAGTCAAAGGCTTTGGCATAGTCAATAAAGCAGAAACAGATGTTTTTCTGGAACTCTCTTGCTTTTTCCTTGATCCAGCAGATGTTGGCAATTTGATCTCTGGTTCCTCTGCCTTTTCTAAAACCAGCTTGAATGTCAAGGAGTTCAGTTCATGTATTGCTGAAGCCTGGCTTAGAGAATTTTGAGCATTACTTTACTAGCATGTGAGATGAGTGCAATTGTGCGGTAGTTTGAACATTCTTTGGCATTGCCTTTCTTTGGAACTGGAATGAAAACTGACCTTTTCCAGTCCTGTGCCACTGCTGAGTTTTCAATCTTTCCTGGCATATTGAGTGCAGCACTTTCACAGCATCATCTTTCAGGATTTGAAATAGCTTAACTGGAATTCCATTACCTCTACTAGCTTTGTTCGTAGTGATGCTTTCTAAGGCCCACTTGACTTCACATTCCAAGATGTCTGGTTCTAGATTAGTGATCACACCATCATGATTATCCGAGTCGTGAAGATATTTTCTGTACAGTTCTTCCATGTATTCTTGCCACCTCTTCTTAATATCTTCTGCTTCTGTTAGGTCCATACCATTTCTGTCCTTTATCGAGCCCATCTTTGCATGAAATGTTTCCTTGGTATCTCTAATTTTCTTGAAGAGATCTCTAGTGTTTCCCATTCTGTTGTTTTCCTCTATTTCTTTGCATTGATTGCTAAGGAAGGCTTTCTTATCTCTTCTTGCTATTCTCTGGAACTCTGCATTCAGATGCTTATATCTTTCCTTTTCTCCTTTGCTTTTTGCCTCTCTTCTTTTCACAGCTATTTGTAAGGCCTCCCCAGACAGCCATTTTGCTTTTTTGCATTCTTTTTCCATGGAGATGGTCTTGATCCCTGTCTCCTGCACAATCTCACGAACCTCATTCCATAGTTCATTAGGCACTCTATCTATCAGATCTAAGCCCTTAAATCTATTTCTCACTTCCACTGTATAATCATAAGGGATTTGATTTAGGTCATACCTGAATGGTCTAGTGGTTTTCCCTACTTTCTTCAATTTGAATCTGAATTTGGTAATAAGGAGTTCATGATCTGAGCCACAGTCAGCTCCTGGTCTTGTTTCTGTTGACTGTATAGAGCTTCTCCATCTTTGGCTGCAAAGAATATAATCAATCTGACTTCGGTGTTGACCACCTGGTGATGTCCATGTGTAAAGTCTTCTCTTGTGTTGTTGGAAGAGGGTGTTTGTGATGACTAGTGCATTTTCTTGGCAAAACTCTATTAGTCTTTGCCCTGCTTCATTCTGCATTCCAAGGCCAAATTTGCCTGTTACTCCAGGTGTTTCTTGACTTCCTGCTTTTGCATTCCAGTCCCCTATAATGAAAAGAACGTCTTTTTTGGGTGTTAGTTCTAAAAGGACTTGTAGATCTTCATAAAACCGTTCAACTTCAGTTTCTTCAGCGTTACTGGTTAGGGCATAGACTTGGATAAATGTGATATTGAATGGTTTGCCTTGGAGACAAACAGAGATCATTCTGTCGTTTTTGAGATTGCATCCAAGTACTGCATTTCAGACTGTTTTGTTGACCATGATGGCTACTCCATTTCCTTTGAGGGATTCCTGCCTGCAATAGTAGATATAATGGTCATCTGAGTTAAACTCACCCATTCCAGTCCATTTTAGTTCACTGATTCCTAGAATGTTGACGTTCACCCTTGCCATCTCTTGTTTGACCACTTCCAATATGCCTTGATTCATGGACCTGACATTCCAGGTTCCTATGCAATATTGCTCTTTACAGCATTGGATCTTGCTTCTATCACCAGTCACATCCACAACTGGGTATTGTTTTTGCTTTGTCTCCATCCCTTCATTCTTTCTGCAGTTATTTCCCCTCTGATGTCCAGTAGCATATTGGGCACCTAATGACCTGGGGAGTTACTCTTTTTTTATCCTATCATTTTGCCTTTTCATACTGTTCATGGGGTTCTCAAGGCAAGAATACTGAAGTGGCTTTCCATTCGCTTCTCCAGTGGGCCACATTCTGTGAGACCTCTCCACCATGACCCGCCCATCTTGGGTTTCCCCGCAGGCATGGCTTGGTTTCATTGAGTTAGACAAGGCTGTGGTCCTAGTGTGATTAGATTGAGTAGTTTTCTGTGAGTATGGTTTCAGTGTGTCTGCCCTCTGATGCCCTCTTGCAATACCTACCATCTTACTTGGGTTTCTCTTACCTTGGACGTGGGGGTATCTCTTCACAGCTGCTCCAGCAAAGCACAGCCACTACTCCTTACCTTGGACGAGGGGTATCTCCTTACCACTGCCGTCCTGACCTTCAATGTGGCATAGCTCCTCTAGGCCCTCCTATGCCTGTGCAGCCTTGGAAAGTGCTTAATCCCTTCATGGTGACATCAGCTTCTTTTGATTAGGACAAAACCCTTTGTAAGATAAGGCTATGATTCTGTGAACTCCCCATTTTCAAAATCACATATATTGACCTTTCCCCAATGCCTATTTAGCACAGTTTACTGAGAGATATCTGAGGTGCTTTCTCCTGGGCTGCAGTCCTGATTTTGCCCCAAATGACAGTGAAAAAGCTGACTTAAAATTCAACATTAGAAAATTAAGGTCACAGCATCTGGTCCCATTACTTCATGGTAAATAGATGGGGGAACAATGAAAACAGTGACAGACTTTATTTTCCTGGGCTCCAAAATCACTGCAGTTGGTGACTGCAGCTTTGAAATCAAATCCACTTTCTCCTTGGAAGTAAATCTATGGTCCATTTCAGTTCAGTTGAGTTAAGTTATTAATTTCTGTACCACTCTTTGCAATCCCATGGACTGCAGCACGCCAGGCTTCCCTGTCCATCACCAGCTCCTGGAGCTTGCTCAAACTCATGTCCATCAAGTCAGTGATGCCATCCAACCATCTCATCCTCAGTCATCCCCCTCTCCTCCCACCTTCAAGCTTTCCTAGCATCAGGGTCTTTTCAAATGAGTCTGTTCTTTGCATCAAGTGGCCAGATATTGTAGCTTAAGTTTCATCATTAGACCTTAAAATGAATATTCAGGACTGATTTCCTTTAGGATTGCCTAGGTTGATATCTTTGCAGTCCAAGGGACTCTCAAGAGTTTCTCCAAGCCCACAGTGCAAAAGCATCAATGCTTCTGCACTCAGCTTCCTTTGCAGTCCAACTCTCTCATCCATAAATGACTACTATAAAAACCGTAGCCTTGACTAGATGGACATTTGTTGGCAAAGTAGTACCTCTGCTTTTTAATATATTGTCTAGGTGGGTCATAACTTTTCTTCCAAGGAGCAAGTGTCTTTTAATTTCATGGCTGCAGACAACATCTGCAGTGATTTTGGAGCCAAAGAAAATAAAGTCTGTCACTATTTCCATTGTTTCCCCATCTATTTGCCATGAAGTGTTGGGACCAGATGCCATGATCTTAGTTTGCTGAATGTTGAGTTTTAAGCCAGCTTTTTCACTCTCTTCTTTCACTTTTATCAAGAGGCTCTTCAGTTTCTTTGCTTTCTGCCATAAGAGTGGTATTATCTGCATATCTGAGAATCTGCATATTCTCCCAGCAATCTTGATTCCAGCTTGTGCTTCATCCAGCCCAGCATTTAGCATGATGTACTCTGCATACAAGTTAAATAAGCAGGGTGACAATATACAGCCTTGATGTTCATCTTCCCTGTTTTGAAACCAGTCTGTTGTTCCATGTCCAATTCTAACTGTTGCTTCCTGACATACATACAGATTTCTCAGGAGGCAGGTCAGGTGGTTTGGTATTCCCATCTCTTGAAGAATTTGTCACAGTTTGCTGTGATCCACAGTCAAAAGCTTTGGTGTAATCAATAAAGAAGAAGTAGATGTTTTTCTGGAACTCTTGCTTTTTAAATGATCCAGTGGATGTTGGCATCTTGATCTCTGGTTCCTCTGCTTTTTCTAAATCCAGCTTGGACATCTGGCAGTTCTTGGTTCAAGTACTGTTGAAGCTGCTCTTGGAGAATTTTGAGCATTTCTTTGCTAGTGTGTGAGATGAGTGCAATTGTGTGGTACTTTGAACATTCTTTGGTATTTCCTTTCTTTGGGATTGGAATGAAAACATATTTTCCAGTCCTGTGGCCACTGCTGAGTTTTCCAAATTTGCTAGCCTATTGAGTGTAGCACTTTCACAGCATCGTCTTTTAGGATTTGAAATAGCTCAGCTGGAATTCCATCACCTCCATTAGCTTTGATCATAGTGATACTTTCTAAGTCCCACTTGACTTTGCATTTCAGGATGTCTAGCTCTAGGTAAGTGATCACATCATCGTGGTTATGTGGGTCATGAAGATCTTTTTTGTATAATTCTTCTCTGTATTCTTGCCACCTCTTCTTCATATCTTCTGCTTCTGTTAGGTCCATAATATTTCTGTCCTTTATTGTGCCCATCTTTGCATCTTGGTATCTTTAATTTTCTTGAAGAGATCTCTAGTCTTTCCCATTCTATTGTTTTCTGCTATATCTTTGCATTGATCACTGAGGAAGGCTTTATTATCTCTCCTTGCTATTCTTTAGAGCTCTGCATTCAGATTGGTATATCTTGCCTTTTGTCTTTTGACTTCATTGTCTCTTCTTTTCTCAGCTATTTGTAAGGCCTCTTCAGACAATCATTTTGCCTTTTTGAATTTCTTTTTACTTTGGATGATCTTGATCACTGCCTTCTGTAAATGTCATGAACCTCCATCCATAGATCCTCAGGCACTAACAGATCTCATCCCTTGAATTGGTTTGTCACTTCCAGTGTATAATCGTAAAGGATTTGATTTAGGTCATACCTGAATGTCTAGTGTTTTTTCCTACTTTCTTCAGTTTGAGTCCGAATTTTCCAATAAGGAGTTCATGATCTGAGCCACAGTCAGCTCCCAGTCTTGTTTTTTGCTGGCTGTAAAGAGGTTCTCCACCTTTGGCTGCAAATAATATAATTAATCTGATTTCAGTATTGACCATCTTGTGATTTCCATGTGTAGAATCATCTCTTTTATTGCTGTAAGAGGGTGTTTGCTATGAAGAATTCGTTCTCTTGGCAAAATCTAGATGGCATATTAAAAAGCAGAGACATTACTTTGTCTAAAAAGTCTATAAAGCCAAAGATATGGCTTTTCCAGTAGTCATGTAAGGATGTGAGAGTTGTACCATAAAGAAGGCTGAGCACCAAAGAATTGATGCTTTTTTACTCTGGTGTTGGAGAAGATTCTTGAGAGTCCCTTGGGCTGCAAGATAAAACCAAAGAATACTAAAGGAAATCAATCCTGAATATTCATTGGAAGGACTGATGCTGAAGCTGAGGCTCCAATACTTTGGTCACCCGATGTGAAAAGCTGACTCATTAGAAAAGACCTTGATGCTGAGAAAGATTGAAGGCAGGAAGAGAAGGGGACAACAGAGGATGAGATGGTTGGGTGGCATCACCGACTCAGTGGATGTGAATTTGAGCAAGCTCCAGGAGATGGTGAAGTACAGGGGAGCCTGGTGTGCTAAAGTCAATGGGATCACAAAGAGTTGTACATGCCTGAGCTATTGAACAACAACACAACTCTCACATTGTGCATCTCTTTTAGCTGACACTGTGCACAAGCCATAGGCCTGATCTCTGATAGGATCAGGGTTGGTTCAGGCCAGGATGAAAATGTGGGTGACTTTATTTGAATTGACTCTTACTCCCATGCCTACATATGCATGGGTACCATATTCTGTCATTTTCCTCTCATTGTCTAGGTATAAGTAGAACCTCATGAATTTTTGTCTCTTTCTGTCCACAGACTCACAAGATAGAGGTAGAATTAGAAAATGTCCTATAACCAAGAATTAGTACTTAGAAACTTTTGACCTTGCATTGCTCTAAAAAAGAGTTTTTCATAAGTTCTTTTTCTGTACCAGATATACTTTATCTTGGTAAGCTTCCTGTGTGGCTTTTGTACTCATTAAAAAAATAATAATAATGATGGAAATTTGTCAATCCTGCCTCCCATTTGGGGTCTGTCTATCAAAGGTCTGATGAGAATCACCATGAAATGACTATCTGGAAATAAATGAGGTATTCTACAATCCCCTGAGAAAAGAGAGGAATGAGAAGAGAAGCATAAGAAACCAGGTTTTATAAGTCCCCTCCCTTGAAACCCAGGTCTCGCAAAGTTAACTTGGTTAATAACTGAGTATATTTTTCTGCAAAGAACTCATGCCACAAAGGAAAGACCAGTCTGGATACTGGTTCCACTTCTATGGCCTGTATATAAAGGACTTAACTTCCATAAGCACCCATCACTCTATGGGGAAAAGACCACTAACCAGCATCCATCAGGAGGAGACTGTGATAGGTTAAAATTGTCCAGATGTCTGGGCTCATAGTAAGTGCTTAATTAAGGTTTCTTTCTTTAGAACTTATCTTTTTTTTTTTTAATTTAAATTTATTTATTTTAATTGGAGGCTAATTACTTTACAAAATTGTATTGGTTTTGCCATACATCAACATGAATCCGCCATGGGTGTACATATGTTCCCCATCCTGAACCCCCCCCTCCCATTCCCTGTACCATCCCTCTGGGTCATCCCAGTGCTTTATTTTTATTTATTTATTTATTATTTACTTTATTTTACTTTACAATACTGTATTGGTTTTGCCATACATTGAAATGAGTCCACCATGGGTGTACATGAGTTCCCAATCCTGAACCCCCCTCCCACCTCCCACCCCATATCACCTCTCTGGATCATCCTCTTGTACCAGCCCCAAGCATCCTGAATCCTGTATCGAGCATAGACTGGTGATTCATTTCTAACATGATAGTATACGTGTTTCAGTGCCATTCTCCCAAATCATCCCACCCTCTCCCTTTCCCTCTCCCTCAGAGTCCAAAAGTCCATTCTATACATCTGTGTCTCTTTTGCTGTCTCACATACAGGGTTATCATTGCCATCTTTCTAAATTTCATATGTATGTGTTAGTATACTGTATTGGTGTTTTTCTTTCTGGCTTAGTTCACTCTGTATAATTGGCTCCAGTTTCATCCATCTCATTAGAACTGATTCAAATGTATTGTTTTTAATGGCTGAGTAATACTCCATTGTGTATACGTACCACAGCTTTCTTATCCATTCATCTGCTGATGGACATCTAGGTTGTTTCCATGTCCTGGCTATTATAAATAGTGACTTATCTTTTGATTTTGTAAGTTAATTAAATGTGTTGACCCATCACTAAATGGGAAAATAAACTGCACCCTGGCAGGTGCTCATTAAATTTCAGGCAGTGTGTGCAATACAAAAATCACAAAATTGTCCCTGGTCTCCATGGCATATATATACATGTATACACACTGTTGCCATATAAATTAAATCATATATATAGTTAACCTTTGAATAACACAGGTTTGAACTACACAGGTCCACTAATATATCTTTTTAACACATACTGTATTACAGTACTTCATGATCATCAGTTGATTGAATCCATGGAGATGGACTGACAGATACAGAACCAAGCATTTGGATCAGAGGGCTGATCCAAAGTTATTCACCAATTTTTGACTGTGCTTCAGATTGTTAGCATCCTTACCCCCTTCATTGTTTAAGGGTCGACTGTACACACACACTAAAGTGCTAGTGCAATTAGTGTCATCACCAATAACATTTACCAGGATAGCAGATGGTTGAGAGAGAAACGAAACACTAAAATATAAGCTTCATGAAGGCAAGGGCTCTCTTTTTTGTCTTGTTCAGTGCTATAGTACCAGCATTAAAACAGTGCTTAGCATAGAAAAGTTACTCGATGCATATTTTTTTAGCTCCTTTTTTAATATAAATTTATTTATTTTAATTGGAGGTTGATGTATGGCAAAACCAATACAATATTGTAAAGTAATTAACTCAACACATATTTTTAAATTAATTATTGATTAAACATAAGAATGTGTTTTGCAGGGTTGGGTAAAGAATGAACAAAAGTCTGAATGAAAGGTCATTAAATGATGAAAAGGCAAAAGTGCCCATATCACAGTTTGGCCTGAGTGATCTCAGTTAACCATATAAAAGCTGAGGGCTGAAGAATTTATGTTTTCAAACTGTGTGCTGGAGAAGACACTTAGAATCCCTTAGGTTGCAAGGAAATCAAACCAGTCAATCCTAAAGGAAGTAAATCCTGAATGTTTATTGGAAGGACTGATGCTGAAGCTAGAGCTCCAATATTTTGACCACCTGATGCAAAGAACTAACTCATTAGAAGAGACCCTGATGCTGGAAAAGATTGAAGGCAGGAGGAGAAGGGGATGACAGAGGATGAGATGGTTGGAAGGCATCACTGACTCAATGGACATGAGTTTGAGCAAGTTCCAGGAGTTAATGATGGACAGGGAAGCCTGGTGTGCTGCAGTCTGTGGGATTGCAAAAAGTCAGACACAACTGAGCAACTGAACTGAATTGAACTGAGAAAAGTGAACACAGGCAAAAATAAGTTTTACAGGATGAAACTGATGATCGAGCTGTGTGATCCTGGAGCTCAAGTCCATACAAATGCATTTAAGTGAGGTCTGGTTTTCCCTCTTTTGTCCCTGTGTCCAGAATAATAGAGTTGGCCTGGAAGTAGGGTAAATTTATTAAGATTTTTTAACCTCTATTCTCACTTTATATCCTGGCGGTGGCTCAATTGATAAGAGCCAAGCTGCAAGACAGGAGACCTGGGTTTGGTCCCTGAGTTGGGAAGATTCCCTGAAGATGGGAATGGCTGCCCACTCCAGTATTCTTGTCTGGAGAATTCCATGAGGATGGGAGCTTTGTGGGCTACACAATCCGTGGGGTCGGCAAAGAGTTGGACACGACTGAGGGGCTAACACTTTCACTTTCAGCAGCCTAGGACAAAAGCAAGAGACTTCCCCCACCAACCCCAGGAGAGATATAATTGAAGAATAGACCACTTTCAACCAGTGTTGTTGCTGTTTGTTCAGTCTCTAAGTCGTGTCCAACTCTTTGTAAGCCCATGAACTTAGCACACCAGGCTTCCCTGTCCTTCACTGTCTCCTGCGGTTTGCTTAAACTCAGGTCCAGTGAGTCAGTGATGCCATCCAATCATCTCATTCTCTTCTCCTGCCATCAGTCTTTCCCAGCATCAGGGTCTTTTCCAATGAGTCAATTCTTCACATCAGGTGGCCAAAGTAGTGGGCCTTCAGCATCAGTCAGCGCTTCCATTCAATATTTAAGGTTCGTTTTCTTTAGATTGACTGGTTTGATCTCCTTGCAGTCCAGGGGACTCTCAAGAATCTTCTCCAGCACCACAATTCAAAAGCATCAGTTTTTCGGTGTGGCTAATTGGTTGCACAGAATTCATTGAAAACCTTGAGAATTCTTGCTGCACATATTCACTGTGTTATATATTGTGATAAAGCAATGAACAAAACAGATTCCCTGCCCTTTGGAAGCACATAAGCCAGAATGAAGGAATGGTATGTTAAGAAGGAGTTTCTGGAAAAGGTGACATCTCAGCTGAAACCTATGAAAAGACTAGGATGCCATCCAAGTTAAGAAGGGTGAGGGAGTGAGTCATGCAGAGAAAGCCTAGCACAGAAGTTCCAAGATGAGAGTATCTTAGCACATGCCCTCAAGACGTTCAGAATCTGAAGAGTCAGGAAGTCCAGCTATGAAGCCCAGCTCTGAGCAAGATACTAAGTCACATCACTCATTCTTTTATTCATTTATATACTCTCTCCAAGATTGAAATACAGGTGAGCAACCTTAATTTTTGGATGTCCCTGATGTATTAAAAGTGAGACAGATTTTCAAAATATTTCCACTTAATACTGACCTATCTTACAAAAGAAAACACTGTTGTAATAATTATCTTAACACTGAGTTTATAAAAATGATTCATTAGGAATAGACAGAAAATGGGACATAACTTTAAATTTCTATCGGAAATTTATTGCCCCCAATTCTCTAAGTTTTTATGTTACTCCGTGTGTAATTTCACTTGGAGACAATAATAAAGATCTAAATTTGAAGATCTTGGTTATCTTAAGACTCAGGCCTAAAGTTGTAATTATAATATTCCATCTATTTACTAATTTAATGAATATTTACGGAGGGCCAGGAACATTCTAGACGTTGAACACAGAGACACTATAGACAAAACAAGTAGAGTGTTTTTTGTAGTTCTCAGAGACCCTTGGGGAAGGCAAATATTAAAAAACTATTTTTAAAATGTATTATACCATATTAAGTGTTTTGAAGGAAAGGCAATCTCTTTCTAGGTTCCATTCTACATTTATAAAAAGGGGATGAGAAAAATATATCTCTTAGTTGACCCTGACATTGAAAGTCCTACCAGCCACTCAGTCTATAGAGAAGTACTTGCTCAGAACAAGTTAAATGAAACCATAGGTAATGATCATCAGTGAAAGTGAAGTCACTCAGTCATGCCTGACTCTTTGAGATTCCATGGACTGTAGTCTACCAGGCTCCTCCATCCATGGAATTTTCTGAGCAAGAGTACCGGAATGTGTTGTCATTTCCTTCTCCAGGGGATCTTCTTGACCCAGCAATCAAATCTAGGTCTCCTGCATCACAGGCAGACACTTTACCATCTGAGCCACCAGGGAAAGGATCAGCTAGACTCCTCAGGAAACACACAAGGCAAAGCTAGAAGCATCCATCAAGTCCTAGGACTCTGAAATCAGAGTTGGAAAAGATTGCTGTTTTTCAGTCACTAAGTCATGTCCAACTCTTTGCAATCCCATGGATTGCAGCACACCAGGCTTCCCTGTCCTTCAGTATCTCCTGGAGTTTGCTCAGACACATGTCCATTGAGTCAATGATGCCATCCAACCATTGTATCCTCTGTTGCCCCCTTTTCCTCCTGCCCTCAATCTTTCTCTGCATCAGGGTCTTTTCCAATAAGTCACTTCAGATTAGAGAAATAGAAGAAAAATGGTAGAAACTTCCTCAATGGGCATCATCTTTAGAAAATTTTAAAAGCCAGAGTTACATTGGGGCACACACACTTGCATTCCAGATCCTCAAAGATGATAGCTCTTTGAGCTATAGGGTTAACTGACCTACCCAGTGGGATGAGTGAGCCAGTTGTGCTGGAATTTTAGGAATGGCATTTTATGAAGTCCAACAGACTCACTGAATTTCTCAAAATACAGGTTAGCTGAGTCAGAAGGGTCATTTCTCCAGACTGAGCAATGCCATATCATGTTTAAATGTTTCTCATCCAAGAAGATGAACAGAAACAAGAGAAGACTCAGCCTTGACCTTTACAAGTCATGAATTTGACTCCTAGGGAGATGGATGGATTTGCTCCATGAATAATGTCAGCAGTAAACAGAAACTGGGAAGGGGGTTGCACTCAAGGAAAAGGTTTGAAAAGGAAGACACTTGTTTCCTAGAACAGATGACAAAGTTTATGACCTCAGAGAAGGCAAACCCCCATGGCATGGGTCTCTCCTACTGAGCAGCGGGTTTGTACAAAATGTACTTTTGCCTGGGGAGGGTCAGAGAATCCTGTGTTTCTTTCCCTCCCTGACCTCTCTGAACCAGATTCTAGCTTTTCAGTTTCTCAGAGCTGGATCCCTGGGACAATTTGAGAAACCCAACAATTGTGAGGCAACTCTCCACATAACTTTTCCTGACACTGAGCTAAAGGACAACCATTTACATTTTTCAGAAAATAAAGATTACTTGATAGTAGTAAAAAACCTATATGTGAGACAGCAAAAGAGACACAGAGGTAAAGAACAGACTTTTGGACTCGGTGGGAGAAGGCAAGGGTGGGATGATTTGAGAGAATAGCATTAAAACATGTATATTATCATGTGTGAAACAGATCGCCATTCCAGGTTCCATGCATGAGACAGGGCACTCAGGGCTGGTGCACTGGGATGACCCTGAGGGATGGGATGGGGAGGGAGGAGGGAGGAGGGGGGGAGAGGAGGGGGGACACAGGTACACCCATGGCTGATTCATGTGAATATATGGTGAAAACCTCCACAATATTGTAAAGTAGTTAGCCTCCAATTAAAATAAATTAATTAATTTAAAAAAACTACATGTGTGGCATGTCCTTAGTAAAGACATCATACTGAATCTTAGAAGAAGGTTTGTTCATTATGATTCTAATATTTTAATTTCTTCCATTAAGTTTCACTTTCTTCTTCATCCTTTCCCAACAATAGTGGTTAGATATTCATCCAAACACATTTTGACTGTATGCCATCTATTTCTTATGTCTTCTATTTCCACCATCCAAGTTTATAACAAAAAATTAAGATAAATTCTCTACTAGAAATTTTGCAAGTTTTTCTTTTTTTTTAAGAAAAGAAAACATGATCCTATTGTTATAATTTTCTACAAGTCATGGGTTATGATCAGTTGCTTGCCCTGGACTATATCTCTGTTTTGTTTTGTTTTGTTTTTTAATAAACGTGTGTATGTAATCAAGTGCTCAGTTGTGTCTGACTTTTTGTGACCCTATGGACAATAGCCCATTAGCCTCCTCTGTCCATGGGATTTTACAGCTGAAAATACTGGAGTGGGTCGTTATTCCCTCTCCAGGTGGTCTTCCTGACCCAGGGATCAAATCCAAGTCTCTTGTCTCTAGCATTACAGGTAGATTCTTTACCACTAGTGCCACCTGGGAAGCTGCACTTACTAAAATGTGAAACTTTTATTGGCAATTTAAAGTTCCTAAATTGCATTCTGATCCTTTATTTCACTTCATTCTCTCAATAGTTTTAGAATTAACAAACAGAAAATGGTACACAGCTTCCTTAGGAGGCAATGGAGACCCAGAATTTCTAAATGACCTAAGAAATTGATGCCTGTGCTAAGTTACTTCAGTCATGTCCACCTCTTTGTGATCCTATGGGCTTGCCAGGCTTTCCTGTCCACTGGATTCTCCAGACAGGAATACTGGAATGGGTTACCATTTCCTTCTCCAGGGGATCTTCCTGACCCAGGGATGGAACCTGCATCTCATGTCTCCTGCATTGGCAGGTGAGTTCTTCACCACTACAGCAAATTTCTCAATTATTTTCTCAAGTCCACGTGTCTCAGTGCAAAGACACACAGGCTGTCACACAGGACTTCAGATAGTGAACCCATGCTATACAATACACTTCAGATTATTTGGAATAAAGAACTAAATCAGCAAATAAATAAATTAGTAAATAAAAATAAATTCAAGAACTACTATTTAGACAATCTTTTTAAAAACAAAAATAACTATACATCTCATTTCAACTTGACAAAATTTAAATGAACTGAAATTGAAAAGGATAGAATACAAAATCCAAAGTTAGTGTGAGCTGAACACTTAATAATGTAATTAATATTCTTTGTGCCTTTCTTCTCATTCAAGTCATGAGTGTCTGACATAAAAGATGGTTCTAGTAATGTGTATAGCTCTGCCCCACTACATAGAATAAATTAGGGGATTATTTAGAATAAGGAAATACCTTAGCATTTTGAGGCTATATTTGTTATTGCTCAGTCACTCAGTCCTCTCCAACTCTTTGTGACTCCACGGACTGCAGTATACCCGGCTTCCCTGTCCTTCACTTTGGAGTGTTATTTGCTCAGTCATGTCTGACTCTTTGTGAACCATGGACTACAACCTGACAGGCTCCTCTGTCCGTAGGATTCCCCAGGCAAGAATACTGGAGTGGGTTGTCATTGTCTTCTCCAGAGGATCTTCAAGACCTAGGAATCAAACCCAAGTCTCCTGCAATGCAGGCAGATTCTTTACCGTCTAAGCTACAGGGAAGCTGTCCTTCACTCTCTACTATTATTTGCTCAAACTCATGTCCATTGAGTCAATGATGCCATCCAACAATCTCATTCTCTGTCACCCATTTCTGTGCCTGCTCTCTATCTTTCCCAGCATCAGGGTCTTTTTCAGAGAGTTTATCAGGTGGCCAAAGTATTAGAGCTTTAGCTTCAGCATCAGTCCTTCCAATGAATATTCAGGACTGATTTCCTCTAGGATTAACTGGTTTGATCTCCTTGCTGTCCAAGGGACTCTCAAGAGTCTTCTCCAGCACCATGATTTGAAAACATCAATTCATTAGCCCTCAGACTTCTTTATGGTTTAACTCTCACAGCCGTACATGACTACTAGAGAAATTATAGTTTTGACTAAATGGACCTCTGTCAGCAAAGAGATGTCTCTGCTTTGCAATACACTGTCTAGGTTTGTCATAACTTTTCTTTCAAGGAGTACACATCTTTCAATTTCATGGCTACAGACACCTTCCACAGTGATTCTGGAACTCAAAAAAGTAAAGCTTGTCACTGTTTCCAGTGTTTCCACATCTGTTTACCATGACGTGATGAGACCAGATGCCATAATCTTTGTTTTTCGAATGTTGAGTTTTAAGCTAGCTTTTTCACTCTCCTTTTTCACCTTCATCAAGAGGCTCTTTAGTTTCAACAATCTGAAGCTCACACAACTCTATCTGCAATGTGCTCATGGTCATTGCTGAAAACTGTCTACAACCCAGTGATTCTGGAACAACCTATTTCTGTTCATTACATCCCTCTCTTCTTAGAGTGTTTTCCTTTCCTTGGTCTGAAGCCTGATTGATTCAGAAGGGCAATAAGTCAGGAAAGGTGATCTTCTGGGCTCAGTTCCATTGCTCCTTTGCTCTGTGCCCTTGAGTTAGACATGAGAATTATCTGGATGAACATTTCTAACCTGTAAAGCAAAAGTACCCCATGAACAGTATGAAAAGGCAAAATAATAGGATACAGAAAGAGGAACTCCCCAGGTCAGTAGGTGCCCAATATGCTACTGGAGGTCAGTGGAGAAATAACTCCAGAAAGGATGAAGGGATGGAGCCAAAGCAAAAACAATACCCAGTTGTGGATGTGACTGGTGATAGAAGCAAGGTCTGATGCTGTAAAGAGTAATATTGCATAGGAACCTGGGATGTTAGGTCCATGAATCAAGGCAAATTGGAAGTGGGCAAACAGGAGATGGCAAGAGTGAATGTCAACATTCCAGGAATCAGTGAACTAAAATGGACTGGAATGGGTAAATTTAACTCAGATGACCATTATATCTACTACTGCAGGCAGGAATCCCTTAGGAGAAATGGAGTAGCCATCATGGTCAACAAAAGAGTCCGAAATGCAGTATTTGGATGCAATCTCAAAAATGACAGAATGATCGCTGTTCATTTACAAGGCGAATCACTGAATATCACAGTAATCCAAGTCTATACCCCAACCAGTAACACTGAAGAAGCTGAAGTTGAATGGTTCTGTCAAGACCTATAAGACCTTTTAGAACGAACACACCAAAAAAATGTCCTTTTCATTTTAGGGGACTGGAACATAAAAGTAGGAGGTCAAGAAACACCTGGAGTAACAGGCAATTTTGTCCTTGGAATGTGGAATGAAGCAAGGCAAAGGCTAATAGAGTTTTGCCAAGAAAATAAACTGGTCATAGTAAACATCCTCTTCCAACAACACAAGAGAAGACTCTACACATGGACATCACCAGATGGTCAACACTGAAATCAGGCTGATTATATTCTTTGAAGCCAAAGATGGAGAAGCTCTATACAGTCAACAAAAACAAGACCAGGAGCTGACTGTGGCTCAGATCATGAACTCCTTATTGCCAAATTCAGACTTAAACTGAAGAAAGTAGGGAAAACCACTAGACCATTCAGGTATGACCTAAATCAAGTCCCTTATGATTATATAGTGGAAGTGAGTAATAGATTTAAGGGACTAGATCTGATCGATAGAGTGCCTGATGAACTATGGAATGAGGTTCGTGACATTGTACAGGAGACAGGGATCAAGACCATCCCCACGGAAAAGAAATGCAACAAAGCAAAATGGCTGTCTGGGGAGGCCTTACAAATAGCTGTGAAGAGAAGAGAGGTGAAAAGCAAAGGAGAAAAGGAAAGATATAAGCATCTGAATGCAAAGTTCCAAAGAATAGCAAGAACAGATAAGAAAGCCCTCCTCAGTGATCAATGCAAAGAAATAGAGAAAAACAACAGAATGGGAAAGATTAGAGATATCTTCAAGAAAATTAGAGATACCAAGGGAATATTACATGCAAAGATGGGCTCGATAAAGGACAGAAATGGTATGCACCTAACAGGAGCAGAAAATATTAAGAAGAGGTGGCAAGAAAACACAGAAGAACTATACAAAACAGATCTTCATGACCCAGATAATCACATTGGTATGATCATTCACCTAGAGTCAGACATCCTGGAATGTGAAGTCAAGTGGGCCTTAGAAAGCATCACTACGAACAAAGCTAATAGAGGTGATGGAATTCCAGTGGAGCTATTTCAAATCCTGAAAGATGATGCTGTGAAAGTGCTGCACTCAATATGCCAACAAACTTGGAAAACTCAGCAGTGGCCACAGGACTGGAAAAGGTCAGTTTTCATTCCAATCCCAAAGAAAGGCAATGCCAAAGAATGTTCAAGTGAAGTCACTCAGTTGTGTCCAACTCTTTGTGACTGTGTGGACTGTAGCCTACCAAGCTCCTCTGTCCATGAGATTCTCCAGGCAAGAATACTGGAGTGGGTTGCCATTTCCTTCTCCAGGAAATCTTCCTGACCCAGGGATTGAACCCGGGTTTCCTGCATTGGAGGCAGACACTTTAACCTCTGAGCCACCAGGGAAGCCCCAAGAACACTCAAACTACCACACAACTGCACTCATCTCACACGATAGTAAAGTAATGCTCAAAATTCTCCAAGCCAGGCTTCGGCAATACATGAACCGTGAACTTTCAGATGTTCAACCTGGTTTTAGAAAAGGAAGAGGAACCAGAGATAAAATTGCCAATATCCTCTGGATCATGGAAAAAGCAAGAGAGTTCCAGGAAAACATCTATTTCTGCTTTATTGACTATGCCAAAGCCTTTGACTGTGTGGATCACAATAAACTGTGGAAAATTCTGAAAGAGATGGAAATACCAGACCACCTGACCTGCCTCTTGAGAAACCTATATGCATGTCAGAAGGCAACAGTTAGAAGTGGACATGGAACAACAGACTGGTTCCAAATAGGAAAAGGAGTACATCAAGGCTGTATATTGTCACTCTGCTTATTTAACTTCTATGCAGAGTACATCATGAGAAACGCTGGGCTGGAAGAAGCACAAGCTGGAATCAAGATTGCCAGGAGAAATATCAATAACCTCAGATTTGCAGATGACACCACCCTTATGGCAAAAAGTGAAGAGGAACTAAAATGCCTCTTGATGAAAGTGAAAAAGGAGAGTGAAACGTTGGCTTAAAGTCCAACACTCAGAAATCGAAGATCATGGCATCTGGTCCCATCACTGGGAAATAGATGGGGAAACAGTGTTAGACTTTGTTTGGGGGGGGCTCCAAAATAACTGCAGATGGTAACCACAGCCATCAAATTAAAAGACGCTTAGTCCTCGGAAGGAAAGTTATGACCAACCTAAACAGCATATTGAAAAGCAGAGACATTACTTTGCCAACAAAGGTCTGTCTAGTCAAGGCTATGGTTTTTCCAGTGGTCATGTATGGATGTGAGAGTTGGACTGTGAAGAAAGCTGAGCACCAAATAATTGATGCTTTTGAACTGTGGTGTTGGAGAAGACTCTTGAGAGTCCCTTGGACTGCAAGGAGATCCAACTAATCCATTCTGAAGGAGATCAGCCCTGGGATTTCTTTGGAGGGAATGATGCTAAAGCTGAAACTCCAGTACTTTGGCCACCTCATGCGAAGAGTTGACTCATTGGAAAAGACTCTGATGCTGGGAGGGATTGGGGGCAGGAGGAGAAGGGGACGACAGAGGATGAGATAGCTGGATGGCATCACTGACTAGATGGACATGAGTCTGAGTGAACTCCAGAAGATGGTGATGGACAGGGAGGCCTGGCGTGCTGCAATTCATGAGGTTGGAAAGAGTCAGACACAGCTGAGCGACTGGACTGAACTGAAGTGAACTGAAAGCAAAAGTATTGTAGTAGATCAATATTATTGACCTGAGTATACGTACGACTGAGTTGCTTCCCTGTGCACTTGAAACTATCACACTGTTAATCAGCTATACTCTTATATAAAATACTAATAAAAAGTTAACTCGTAGTAATAAAACTCGAGTGCATATATCCTAAAATATATTTTGAGATGACAATACAGATGATTAATTTAAGAGTGTATGAGACGTTTCATATCTATATGTACATTTTTGTTTTCCAAGTACAGCAAGCAATATTGGTTTTCTAGGTATTGTAGTATCTTAAAATTTACTTTAAATTAAATAATCTAGAATTGTTTAAAAGAGAACAATTTAAATAAAAGTATTACATAAGTATAAGTGGTACTTTGAAATGACTAAAATGATAAAAGTGAGATACGAATACTGAGCTACAAAACGTCTTGCCCTCTTCTCTACTTATCCAATCAGTAATAAATTTACTCATTCATTTACTTATTCATTAAATATATAAATATTCATGAGCAGCTTTCAAGCACATCCCCCCAAATAAGAGCACACTGAGATAACAATGATGAATGTGGTACAGTACATGACCTGGAAGACCTCAAGTCTAAGCAGGGAGACAAATACATTTTTATATGGCAATGATCTAGGCTGAGAACTTGAATGGGGATATATATTAATATATGGTCCTACCAAATTGCAAAGAGCTGAGAAAAGAAGAGAAGCAAAGGCAAAGGAGAAAAGGAAAGATATACCCATTTGAATGCAGAGTTCCAAAGAATAGCAAGGAGAGATAAGAAAGATGTTTTAAGTGACCGGCACAAAGAAATAGAGGAAAACAACAGAATGGGAAATACTAGAGATCTCCTCAAGAAAATTAGAAATACCAAGGGAACATTTCATGCAAAGATGGGCTCGATAAAGGACAGAAATTGTATGGAACTAACAGAAGCAGAAGATATTCAGAGAAGTGGCAAGAATATACAGAAGAGCTATACAAAAAAGATCTTAATGACCCAGATAACCATGATGGTGTGATCACTCACCTAGAGCCAGACATTCTGGAATGTGAAGTCAAGTGGGCCTAAAGAAGCATCACTACAAACAAAACTAGTGGAGGTGATGGAATTCCAGCTGAGCTATTTCAAATCCTAAAAGACAATGCTGTGAAAGTGCTGCACTCAATATGTCAGCAAATTTGGAAAACTCATCAGTGGCCACAGGACTGGAAAAGGTCAGTTTTCATTCCAATCCCAAAGTAAGGCAATGCCAAAGAATGCTAGAACTACCACACAATTGCACTCATTTCACATGCTATCAAAGTAATGCTCAAAATTCTCCAAGCCAGGCTTCAGCAGTACTTGAACCATGAACTTCCAGATGTTCAACCTGGATTTAGAAAAGGCAGAGGAACAAGAGATCAAACTGCCAACATTTGTTGGATCACGAAAAAAGCAAAAGAGTTCCATAGAAACATCTACTTCTGTTTAATTCACTATGCTTAAGCCTTTGACTATGTGGATCACAATAAACTATGGAAAATTCTTAAAGAGATGGAAATAACAGACCACCTTACCTGTCTCCTGAGAAATCTGCATGCAGGTCAGGAAGCAACAGTTAGAACAGGACATGGATCAATGGACTGGTTCCACATTAGGAAAGGAGTAAGTCAAGGCTGTATATTGTGACCCTGCTTGTTCAATTTCTAGGCAGAATGAAGTGAAAATCGCTCAGCCATGTCCGACTCTTTGCAACTCCATGGACTAAATAGTCCATGCAATTTTCCAGGCCCCAGTACTGGAGTGAGTAGTCTTTCCTTTCTCCAGGGGATCTTCTCGACCCAGGGATTGAACCCAGGTCTCCCACACTGCAGGCGGATTCTTCACCAGCTGAGCCACCAGGGAAGCCCAATGCAGAGTACATCATGAGAAATGCCAGGCTGGATGAAACACAAGCTGGAATCGAGATTGGTGGGAGAAATATCAATAACCTCAGATATGCAGGTGACAGACATCACCCTTATGCAGAAAGTGAAGAACTAAAGAGCCTCTTGATGCAGTTGAAAGAAGAGACTGAAAAAACTGGCTTAAATCTCAACATTGAACAAATGAATATCATGGCATCTGGTCCCATCATTTCATGGCAAAGAAATGGGAAAACAATGGAAACAATGACAGACTATTTTCTTGGGGTCCAAAATCACTGCAGATGGTGACAAGCAGCCATGAGTTTAAAAGACGCTTGCTCCTTGGAAGAAAAGCTATGACCAACCTAGACAGAATATTAAAAAGCAGAGACATTACTTTTCCAACAAATGTCCATGAAGTCAAAGCTGTGATTTTTCCAGTAGAAATGTATGGTTGTGAGAGTTGGACCATAAAGAATGCTGAGTGCCGAAGAATTGATGATTTTGAACTGTGGTGTTGGAAAAGACTCTTGAGAGTCCCTTGGAGTTCAAGGAGATCTAACCAGTCCATTTGAAAGGAAATCAGTCCTGAATATTGATTGGAAGGACTGATGCTGAAGCTGAAGTTCCAATACTTGGCCACCTGATGAGAAGAACTGACTCACTGGAAAAGACCCTGATGCTGGGAAAGATTGAAGGCGGGAGGAGAAGAGGGTGACAGAGGATGAGATGGTTGGATGGCATCACCAACTCAATGCACGCGAGTTTGAGCAGTCTCCCCGAGTTGGTGACTGACAGAGAAGCATGGTGTGCTGCAGTCCATGGGGTTCCAAAGATTCAGACAGGACTGAATGAACAGAAATTAACTGAACTAACTTCTACATTTGGAACCTCCAGTTTCTCCTTGAATTTGTCCTCCTCACTGGTTTCCAACATAACATATTTAAAACACAATTTAACTATGTCACCTCTTTCTTGGCCCCCAGTCCTTGACAAACTATGATCCCAAGACTAATGACACTGCTGTGGCTTTTAGTTTGATGAGAGTTTCTGATGACACAGCCAAACCTATTTATTTCTGTGAAGTCTGTATCTGTTACATGCTACAGTGGCAGAATTAAGTAACTGAAATGGAGATTAAAGGGAGACTTAAAATAGTTATTATCTGGTCCATTATTTTTTAAAAAATTGGCATCCCTATCTTTAAAACCTGTCTTCATTGAGGTTTCCATTATGATCATTTGAAAATTTAAACTCATTAAGATAGAATTTGCAAGCTTTCTACTATCATCTTATACTATCGCTTAACAGGTCACCCATATCCTGAAAAGCATGAATCTCCAAGATTTTTTTTGCCTAGAAAAGTGGCATTATTTAGCTTGATTTCATCCTTTCTTGTTTATGTGGACAATTCATACTCAGTCTTTAAAATCCAATTAAATTAATTTCCACATATAAGCCCTCCTGATTTTCCAAGGAAAACACTTATTTCTTTATTTTTGCTTTCTCAATAGGTTATGCCCTTAATATACCTCTTAGGATGTTCTAATTATTCCTAATTAACTTCATCGCTTTTGTTGTAATGCCATATTCCTCAGAATAAAAATTCAAGCAAATGCTATAGAAGTGACAAAACACATCTCAGTTAATACACATATAAAAACCTCAAAAGTAATTTCTATCAACTATTACTGAATATCATTTTACTTCTCTCTCTACTTATTTGTAGAAACAATTTTGTTATAAAACAAAATTTTATAAAATTTTGTTATTTTATAAAAAATGTACATATATCACCTAGTAATAGTCTAATAAAATTTTTATTTTAAATTTATCTGTATTTAGTAGATTTAAATAAATTCAAGAAGCTAAAGGAATTCTTATATTTCAGAAAGATTTTTTGCATAATAAGTATTTACAGTTCTTAGAACATTACACTTTTAAATACACCTGTGTGTGTGTACTCAGTTGCTAAATTGTATCCTATTCTTTATGACCCCATGGGCTGCAGCCCACCAGGTTCCTCTGTCTATGGGATTTTCCAGGCAAGAGTACTAGAATAGGTTGCCATTTTCTCCTCCAGGGGATCTTGCCAATCCAGGGATTGCATCTGCATCTCCTGAATTTCGTGCATTAGCAGGAGGATTGTTTACCACTGAGCCACCTGGGAAGCCCTCCCTCCACATGTACACACACATATCATAAATTATGATATGTACATAATATCAAATACACATTATATACTATATATATATTAGAATACTATTCTAAAAAATAGAGTTTGTTATGGGTTAAATTGTGTCAACAATTAAAATTCATACATTGAAACCCTAACCCCTAGTACCTCAGAATATGATGATATTTGGAGAAAAGGCTCTTACAGAGGTAATTACTATCAAATGAAGCCTTTATGGTAGGCCCTAATTCAAGTTTACTGTGTCTTTCTAAGAAGAGGAAATTTGATCACACCAGGGGGAATACATATATAGAGAAGACACCAAGTGAAAACACAGTGAGAAGGTTGCCATCTGTAAGCCCAGGGGAGAGGCCTCAGAAGAACTCAAACCTGCCAACACCTTAATCTTGAACTTCCAGCCTCTGGAACTGTGAGAAAATAAATTTCTACTGTTCAGGCCAAATAGTGTGTGATATGTTGTTACAGAAGCCCTAGCAAACAGATATGGTATTTTTACTGTTTTAACATAAAATTTCTCCTACCCCTTATAAGGACAAAATCTTCTTAATTCTGTTGTCTGTGTTAATTTTGCATTAATGAAGTCTAAACTATTTACATGTCTTCTTATATTCAGCGTTCTCACTTTGTTCAGGAAGAGTTTTCTATTCAGATTAATTTGATTTCACTACCAGACCATGTGATCTTCTTTGGAGAGTTCTTCATTGTAACATATCTCTTAATGGACCAGTTCTTACAATCAAGTATTTTTCAACAAGGAGAAACAGGTATTATATTCTGGGCTTTTTCTTCTGATTGAGATTGCAGTCTGTTGCCTTCATACTTGAAAAATGATGAGGTTGCAATCTCTTGTCTTCATTTGCATACTCAGTCTACCTAGCCTACTGGTTTAAAAGTTGTTGAAAAGATTGAGGTCAGCCAGATGATCTGAACTTCTGAGCTACACAATCTTTCTGTTTACACAATATCCCCTAATCCAATTCTAGGATACTGGAGTCCTTTCCAATGTGTAGATTATAACCTTTCATTTTAAATAGATTTTTCATTCTGGTCTATATTTGAATAGTTTTGTTGTCCTAAAACAGTATCCCAGAGTGATTCAAGAAATGAGGTCACACCCATGCTTCCCTACTTACTGAACATAGACCTTGGAAAACTTTTTAACTTCAGTTTCCCTCATCTGACGATATTATAAAATATAATATTATATTAATAAAATAACATGTTAGTATTAACTCTATGAATTAGTAAATATAAAATTGTGCTTAATAATATTACTATAATTATGTACATGCTAATCTTTGCTCTAAGTTCATTGTCTATAATGTTTCTACTAATATTTAACATGACGTTTTCCACTTCGTTTTAGGTGATTTCCTTAAGCCTACTTGAGCCTACTAGTCATATTCATTCTTCCAATAAAAATTCCCTAATTACAAGTTTTTGTTTTAAGAATTCATAATCATTGCTCCTTTTCCTTTTATTTAGTCCGAACTTGTTGCTGTTGCTGTTAAGTCGCTTCAGTCATGTCCAACCCTGTGGGACCCAATAGACGGCCTCCCACCAGGCTTCCCCATCCCTGGGATTCTCCAGACAAGAACACTGGAGTGGGTTGCCATTTCCTTTTCCACTGCATGAAAGTGAAAAGTGAACGTGAAGTCGCTCAGTCATGTGTGTCAGACTCTAGCGACCCCATGGACTACAGCCCACCAGGCTCCTCCGTCCATGGGATTTTCCAGGCAAAAGTACTGGAGTGGGGTGCCATTGCCTTCTCCAAGTCCAAACTTATCTCCATCCATATTCCTTTGCTAATTAGTTAGGAGTTAGCCATTTTAAGATAGAGATAGTAAACGTTTTAGGCTTTCTGGGATACAAGCAGTCTGTCTCCCCCTTCATGGATCACAGCCTTGTGGCAAAGAGGCTTGCATAACTCAATGAAGCTATGAGCCATGCCGTCTATATAGTCAAAGCTATGGTTTTTCCAATCATCATGTACAGATATGAAAGTTGACCATAAAGAAAGCTAAGCACCGAAGAATTAGTGCTTTCAAATTGTGGTGCTGGAGAAGACACTTGAGAGTCCTTTGGACTGCAAGGAGATCAAACTAGTCCATCCTAAAGGAAATCTATCCTGAATATTCATTGGAAAGACTGTTGCTGAAGCTGAAGCTCCAATGCTTTGGCCATCTGATGTAAAGAGCCAACTCATTGGAAAAGACCCTGATATTGGGAAAGACTGTAGACAACAGGAGAAGGATGAGGCAGGGAATGAGATGGTTGTATAGGATCACTAACTCAATGGACATGATTTTGAACAAACTCCAGAAGGTAGTGAAGAACAGCTTCCCTGGCATGCTGCAGTCCATGGAGTCACAAAGAGTAGGTCAGGACTCGGTGACTGAACAACAACAAAAACAGTTCTTATGTCTGTGCCGCAGAGGGTGGTTCTGTGGTGAAATAAACCACATATTATTAGTATTGAACATAATACTCAATCAGAATAGCATTGACTTTTACAAGCCCTGACTTAGGACATGACTAAGCAATTGAACAGCAACAAATAGTGTCTCGTATTTGTTTTAGTCCTTTGGGGCTGCCATAACAAAATACAATAAACTAAGAGGCTTATAGACAACATACATTATTTCTCAGAATCTGGAGGCTGGAAGTCTGAGATCAGAGGGCCAGTGCAATGGACCAGGATCCTTCTACCTGGTCCCAGACTTCTCCTTGTAACCATACATGGTGGCAAAGACTAGGGAACTCTGAGCAGCCTCTTTCACAAGAGCCCTACTCCCATCCACTAATCTCTACATTCACGACTTAAGCATATCCTAAAGGCGCCATTAGAATTTCAACATCAGAACTGAGAGTGGGGGGATCACAAACAGTCAGACCATAGCAATATTCTGTTTTTGTTAATCATTTAAGCATATAAAACCATTGTTAGCTCAAGAGTTTTGAAAATTCTCTGGTGATCTAGTGGTTAAGACTCTGCGCTCACTGCCAAGGGCCTGGGTTCAATCCCTGGTCAGGGAACTAAGATCCCACAAGCCTAGTGGAGAGGTCAAAAGAGAGAGAGAGTGAGAAAGAGAGCTTTAAATAAACATGAGTGTGTACTAGACAGTCAGTAACTCATCTACACTTGGAGGTCTTAAATAATAATGATGTGAATTTGTGTATGTGGATGTATGTGTGTGGGTGTATGGCAGTCTATGTGTTTGGGTGTGGGTATAGGTCTGTTTTCCACCTTCCAAAGCATCTTTCTTATAGACCAATGTAATAAGGTTCAATTTCAATTACTTTTTTTTTCCATTTCTCCTTTGTGCTCAGTGGCTCCTCTCCCCATAGAATTTTCCAGGCAAGAATAGTGAAGTGGAGTACCATGTCTTCCTCTAGGGAATCTCCCCAGTCCAGTGATCAAACTTGCCTCTCCTTTGTCTCCTGCTTTGGCAGGAGGAATTTTTAGTCCTAGCACAACCTGGGGAGACCAAAATAAAGTATGGTAAAGGCGCTCAGTTGTGTCTGACTCTTTGCAACCCTTTGGAATATAGCCCACGAGGCTCCTCTGTCCATGGGATTTTTCAAACAAGAAAGAATACTGGCATAGGTTGCCATTTTCTTCTCCTGGAGACCTTCCCAACCCAGGACTCAAACCCACATCTTCTGTATCTCCAGCGCTGGAGTTGGATTCTTTACCTGATGACCCATCCTGGAAGTCTATTTTTCATTTGCTAAGTCACTTCAGTTGTGTCTGACTCTTTGTGATTCTATGCACTTTAGCCTGCCAAGCTCCTCCATCCATGAGATTCTCCAGGCAAAAATACTGGAGGGGGTTGCCATTTCCTCCTCCAGGGGTTTTTCCTGACCCACGGATCAAACCCGAGTCTCTTGAGTCTCCTACACTGGCTGCTGCTGCGGTTGCTAAGTCGCTTCAGTCGTGTCCGACTCTGTGCAACCCCATAGACGGCACCCACCAGGCTCCCCCATCCCTGGGATTCTCCAGGCAAGAGCACAGGAGTGGGTTGCCATTTCCTCCTCCAATGCATAAAAGTGAAAAGTGAAAGTGAATTCGCTCAGTCCTGTCCAACTCCTAGTGACCCCATGGACTGCAGCCTACCAGGTTCCTCCATCCATGGGATTTCCCAGGCAAGAACACTGGAGTCGGGTGCCATTGCCTTCTCTCCTACATTGGCAGGTGGGTTCTTCACCACTAGTGCCATCTAGGAAGCCTGATTTCTCCTTTGGTTTCCTGATTCTTCATCTCATTAATCTAATAAAAAATTCATTGGGCAAACATTTCAGGATTGTGACATGAATATTGAAAGAAATCAATACTCTGCTCAGAGCCTGAGGAAGCTAATGTCAGTAACAGCATGTCCATAAGTTTCTATGTTGGGCATATATTCTTCATAAGATGTACTTTGGAGTAGGGATCATTTCCTTTTATTGAAGTCAGATTTCTCAATTTATGTTGCTGTTGATACCAAATTGCAAAATAAGCAAAAGAAGTAAATATTCCCTCAGACTGCCATCTTAAATCAAAAATAGTATGATTGGATCTTTTCAAGTGTATTGGTTGAGCCTAAAAGCCATAAAATCGAGCATCTGAGTGCTCAGCAAAGATTGGTAGAATAAATTAATGCACAGATTCTCATCATTTCACAAGAGCAAGAGATGAATGACAGATTTGGAATCTCCTGCAGAAAAATACCAGCCACCCATTTGAACTCTTATGTATCAAGGAGCTCTTGATGAAAACGGGCTCCTGGGGACCTTTCTCATGGCCCAGTGGTGGCAAGTGCTAGTCACTCAGTCGTGTCCAACTCTTTGTGACTCCACGGACTGTAGCCGGCCAGCCTCCTCTATCCATGGAATTCTCCAGGCAAAAATACTGGAGTGGGTTGCTGTGCTCTCCTCCAGGGGATCTTCCCAACCCAGGGATTGAACTCACATCTCTTATGTCTCCTGCATTGGCAGGAGGGTGCCTTACCACTAGTGCTACCTGGGAAGCCCTAGTGATCAAAAATCCACCTTCAAATGCAGAGGACTTGGGTTTGACCCCTGGTCAGGGAGCTAAGATTCCACATGCCACAACTAAGCCCAGAGCCACATAGAGAGCTTACACGTGGGAAAATGTCTGTTTAGGTCTTCTGCCCAATTTTTGATTGGATGTCCATCAACAGATGAATGGATAAAGAAGTTGTGGTACATATATACAATGGAATGTTATTCAGCCATAAAAAAGGAACACATTTGACTCAGTTTTAATAACATGGATGAACCTAGAGCCTATTATACAGAGTGAAATGTCAGCAATAGAAAGACAGATATTGTATACTAACACATATATGTGGAATTTAGAAAAGTGGAGCTGATGAACCTATTTGCACAGGATCAGTGAAGATGCAGATATAAGGAACAGGCTTATGGATGTGGGTTGGGAAGGGGAGGAGAGGGTGGGATGAACTGAGAGAGTAGCACTGAAACGTATTCATTACCATATGTAAAATTAGCCAGTGAAAATTCACTGTATGAAGCAGGGAGCTCAAATCTGGTGCTCTGTGATAGTCTAGAGGGATAGGTTGGGATGGGAGGTAGAAGGGAGGTTCAAGAGGGAGGGGACATACATATACCTATATCTGCTAATATATATGAGAGAAACCAACACGATATCATATAGTAAATATCCCCCAATTGAAAATAAAAAAAATAATAATAAAATTAAAATTGGTTTGCAAGTAAAAAACATAAAATAAGATGAATAGAAACCATGCTCCTCAATAAGAGAAACCTGTGCACACTGCAATGAAGACCCAGCACAGACAAAAAAAGAGAAGGAAACACAGCTGACTCCTGCATCCACATCCTCCAATGGATTCCCCACACGTATTTTCTTCCTTCCTCCCCAGCTCAGTTTTGGATGCCCAGGAGTCAGAACAAGACTGAGAGAGGAAATCAGGCCCCCAGGACTGGTTTTGTTTCTATTTTAAAATCTTGTTATGCTCTTAGTGTCTCTCTAAACAATAATAGTTTGCTAAACTTAACTTTTAAACCGGAGAATGATTCAGCACCTGTACAATGAACAAGTATGTTAAAGTTATAGGCTAGTCCTTGAGGCTTCCTGAGTCATCTTTAGCGTGTTCTACAAATTTCAGGACAATGCCAGATTGAGGGGTGGAGGTAGATAATCACTTTCTCAAGGTGGGATTTTTTTTTTTTTTTTTTCTGATTGAGAACAGGGACATAAACTCTCTTGCAAGCAAACTGTTGGGTAATTATTGACTTTTCTGAATTTCTCTCTCTCTCTAACTCTCCAGTGCAATTTCTGTTTCTCTTTCTGTCTGTATGTACATGCATGAGTCTCAAATGCATCTTATTTATCACTGTGGAGTCATCAATTATCCTATTACCTAACATGTATTTATATCTTATTTTGGGCATTAAAATATTTGGAGAACAAACGAATGGATGCACATCTATAAAAGGCCAAAAAAGTAAAGTAACTCAGAGAGAGGAACTTGGCAGAATAAATAGAAAGCTTTCTTCAGGTGCCTAGCAGTGAACAGAATGTTCATGGCAGAACATTATAGAAACACATCCATGAGGATGGTTAAAGGGGGGTCTTCCCTAAGCCTGTGAATACAGGATGAGTAGCACATGGAAAGGTTTTGGCACATGTCATATGAATGACTGAGACAGACTGAATACATGTGTTACAAATGGTCCATTTAGTGATTGCCCTAGAGATTCTTTGGTAAATATTGCTAAATATTTAAATTTTCAAAATAGCAGTACCCCTCCCCTCAGCAGTTAGAAAAAGGTGTCAGCTATACATCCTCTTCCTAATAACCTGAAAACAATAAAGTGTGCAACAATATAAACAGTTTAGGTCAAATTCTTTTGAACATTAAATAATTCATTAGTGGGCTTCCCTGGTCGCTCAATGATAAAGAATTCATAGGTTCAGTTCCTGGGTTGGGAAGATCTGCTGGAAAAGGAAATGGCAACCCACTTTAGTGTTCTTGCCTGGAGAATTCCTTGGACAGAGTAGCCTGGTGGACTACAGTCCATGCAGTCTCAAATAGTCAGATATGACTGACCAGCTAATTCTTTCACCTTTCATTTTTCAGGTTAATGCATCAATAATTTGAAAGAGGATTAAGCCATCTCTCTGGCCAGATCAAGCAAGTTCAGTTCAGTTCAGTCACTCAGTGGTGCCCGACACTTCAGTTCCATGGACTGCAGCACACCAGGCCTTCCTGTTCATCAGCAACACCTGGAACTTGCTCAAACTCTTGTCCATTGAGTCGGTGATGCCATCCAACCATCTCATCCTCTGTTGTCATCTTCTTCTCCTGCCTTCAATCTTTCCCAGCATCAAGATTCTTTTCCAATGAGTCAGTTCTTCACATTGGTGGCCAAAGTTTTGGAGCTTCAGCTTCAGCATCAGTCCTTCCAATGAAAATTCAGGACTGATTTTCTCTAGGATTGACTGATTTGATTTTCTTGTAGTTCAAGGGACCAACAACACAGTTCAAAAGCATCAATTCTTTGGCACTCAGCTTTCTTTATGGTCCAACTCTCACATCCATACTTGAGTACTGGTAAAACCATAGCTTTGACTATATGGACCTTTGTTGGTAAAGTAATGACTCTGTTTTTTATGCTGTCTATCTAGGTTTATCATAGCTTTTCTTCCAAGGAACAAGCATCTTTTAATTTCATGGCTGCAGTCATCATCTGTAGTGATTTTGGAGCCCAGTAAAATAAAGGCAAATCTAGATATAGGCACTATGAAGATGATTGGCCATGAAATTGTTGGAATTCCATCCCTCACTGATGCAAAAACATTAATGCTTTTCTAGGCAGTTTTATATTTTGAACAGTACTCATTTCACCAATGAAAACTTATTTCTAACATATTTCATGCTGATTAATGGATTCTCTTATATACATTTTGATATCAAATGATGTGTAAGCAGCTACTGTGTACTCTTGGTTCCTGATCCAGTTCCAAAGGAATTTAACTGCCACTAAATATAGATTAAAGTTAATTCAGGTGTACATTTATACGTTGCTTTGTTTATGCTAACATCACATTACTCAATTTGCTTAACTGCTAAATTCACTAAACTTAAAATTGCTAAAATGTCTAAATGTACTAAAATCAATTGATTTTAAAATCCATGATATAATGGATAAAGGTAGCTGGAAAAAGTTCAGTCTGAAGCAAAACACTGAATTAGATTCAGTTATGAGTTAGTCACCCTTTTATTCATTTGTTCATTCATTCATCCAGTAGACATCAATTGTGTGCCAAGACGAGCATCAACACATTCATCATAGTGAGTCTTTAGCTCTTTGAATACAGTACATTGAGGATAGCATCTTAAATTCATGCTTCAATGTTTTAATAAATACATTTTATAGAAAAAATAAAAAGGAAAAACATATTCTTTTACTGAAGTATAGTTGATTTACTATGTTGTGTTAGTTTCAGGTATATAGCACAGTGATTAAGATAGATATATATGTATGACATGTATATCTTTTACATATTCTTTTCCCTGGTAGGTTATTATAAACTATTGAGTACAGTTCCCAGTGCTATAGTTAGATAGATATATATGTATGATATATATTGAGTTATAGTTCCCTGGGCTATAGCTAAGATAGAAATATATATATATATATATATATATATATATATATATATATATATATATATATATATATATATACACATACACATATACATGTATATATATTCTTTTACATATTCTTTTCCCTGGTAGGTTACTATAAACTATTGAGTATAGTTTCCTGTTGGTTATCTATTTTAGATGTAGTAGTATGTTTACATTAATCCCAATCTCCTAATATTAATATATTAATATATCCCTCCCCTCCTTCCTCCTTTGGTAACCACAAATCTGTTTTCTATGTCTGTGGTAATGCTTCTGTTTTGTAAAGAAGTTCATTTGTATCTTTGTAAAAAAATTTAAATAGCTACATCTCAAGGGCCCTGGGAAAATGTTTCTGATCACTAACCAAAACCAAGCTACCTATTGGTTGCACTACCTATTGGAGGACATGAACTTGCCATTGGGTTATTAGATTTCTACAAGTAAATATACATAATTCACAAATCATGGTGCAGGAAGATCTAATTTTTTGGATCTGGCATTGTCCCTGGGTTTCTCACATTTCTGAACAAAGACATGAATGGTATTTCTGTTCCAGATTATCTTTTCAAGGATATTGTATAAAAACAACCTTGGAAGAGAAATAGTGTCTCCATCTGGAGCAGCTTTGTTTAACTGGCCAGTGGAATAAAATATAATGTCTTTTCCTATGGTAAAGATTGAGCAGGCTTTCCAGAAACTCCTTTATATAAAACTGATGTTTTTGCAATCCCAAGGTTTCTTTTCTGGAAGCAAACTTGAGGACCAAAGAGATATAAGAGCAGAATGAATCCTGAGATCATCCTGAGTGAGTCCCGTGATTTCAAGCCTGGAATCTTCTCAACTTCTAGGCTTCCTGTATGAAATGATTTACCTCGTTACTGGACAAGCCAGTTTGAGTGATATTTTTATTATATAACAGAATATGCATTCAATAGAAGATACACACAAACTCATACACATGTGGTGTGATATGTTTCTTTTTTTTTCACACACAAGACCTGGACTTTGGTATACTCCTAATTTATGTTTGCATGCCACTGTGTCATTTTCTGTTTTATACACTCTGTTATACAAAAAAATTAAGAGTTTTTTTGCAACCAACTTTAATTCCTTGAGCATCAGTGTTAGACCGCATATTATGCAATATGCAAAGCTGTGAATATGGTGGCGACTCCATACACACTGATTTTGTCTCAGCACCCACCACTTTGCGTGCATTGCGTGCTAAGTCACTTCAGCCATGTTCGAGTCTTTGCAACTCTATGGACTGTAGCCCACCAGGCTCCTCTGCCCATGGGGCTCTCCAGGTGGAAATACTGGAGGGGATTGCCATGTCCTTCTCCAGGGGATCTTCCTGACCCCGGGATCAAACATACATCTCCTTCATCTCCTGCATTGGCAGGTAGGTTCTTTACTAATAGTGCCACCTGGGAAGTCCACCTACCACTTGACTTCACGATTATTCATTTTATTCTCGTATCTCTCAATCTGCTCTTGAGATGGGATATGTTTATAACACTAAGCTCATAAGACTTAGAAAAGCAATGTGGATTGAACAAAAGAAGAATAGTAGAAATTCTTTTTAAATGTCTTGAAATATTGTTATTAATCAACTCTCCTCTCATTTTGTAATCTCTAGTGTTCCTCAGCAATGGCACATTCCATTCATCTTGGCATTCTGTATGTAAGATTCTTCCAGGCTTATTTTATTTTGGCAGTGTCAGGTCTTAGTTGCAGCATACAAGATCTTTTATTGTGGTTCTCGGGCTCCAGAGCACACACACTCAGTAGTTGTGGTGCGATGGTTGCCTTGAGGTACATGGGATCGTAGTTCCCTACCAGAGATTTAATCCTTGTCCCCTGCATTGTAAGGGAGATTCTCAACCTCTGAACTCCTAGGGAAGTCTCCTATTTCTGCATTCTTATTCCTCAGAGTTGCCAGGTAGACTCAGACTTGGAATAAGGAAGCGAAGTTCCTCCTCTGTCACTGTTAACAGCGTTGGCTGTTGTTTAGTTGCTCAGTCATGTCTGACTCTTTGCAACCCCATAGACTGTGGCATTCCAGGCTCCTCTGTCCTCCACTGTCTCTTGGAGTTTGCTCAAATTCATGTTTGTTGAGTCGGTGATGCTATCTAACCATCTCATCCTCTGCCATTCCGTTCTCCTTTTGCCTTCAATCCTTCTCAGTTTCAGGGTCTTTTTCAGCTTTTCCCATCAAGCAACCAAAGTATTGGAGCTTCAGCTTTAGTTAGCATCAGTCCCTCCAGTGAATTTTCAGGGTTGGTTTCCTTTAGGATCAACTGGTTTAATCTCCTTGCAGTCCAAGGGACTCTCAGGAGTCTTCTCCAGAACCACAATGGGAAAGCAACAATTCTTTGGCACTCCATCCATGGAGCATCCATGGCAATAAATTAGAATTTTCCCCTTGAGAAAGAAACAATTTCCTCTTTCTGAGTTTGATGAATGCTCAGTTATGAATATAGTACAGATCATATTGTGAAGTCTTCTTAAGGCCTTTAAGATAAAATTTATTTTATGCTGCATTATATAATAAAAAAACGCTAAGTCCCTTCTGGTCTGAGACATTTAGATCTTTCTACTTCCCTCATTTCTCCTCATTTTCCTAATTATCATCTAGTTTTTCTGGGACTTTCCTGGCTTTAGCACACAGTTTTCAGTTCCCTGGGAAGCCCTCAGACCCAGGCAAACTTGGACTTTGGATCATTTTCCTTAGTTACTCTACTTTCTTCTGTTTGATAATGAGATACAAGAACAAAAGTTATGTGTAAATTTATTTATGCAGGCATGTGGCTGGAATAGAGTTTGAATAAGTGGATAAATTAATCACCAAATATGCATCTGGACATAGAAGAGTTTTGGTGTCAGGGAGATGTGGACTGAAAGATCAGATCAGTCATGTATTCCTACGGACATTGATTCCACGTGTTTCACCTCTCTGAGCTTCAGCTCTATCATTAGCAGAGGTTTGGAGACAAGGGAATGGTAAAAGGCATATCACAGACTTGTAATGGAAAACATACCAAAGCATCAGCTCATTAGCAGCCTTTAAAACCCTTGTGTGTAGCCTCTGTGTTAATTATGGCAAACTCAGTGTCATTAGCTCAGGATGCTCTGACAAAAATACCGTAGACTGGGTGGCTTAAAAAAACACGTTATTCCTCATAGTTCGAGAGGCTGGGAAGTCCAAGATCAAGGTACCCATCAACTTGGCTCCTGGGGAGGGCCCTTTTCCTGGTTTGCAGAGGTCTGCCTTCTTGCTGAATCCTTGTATGGGTCAGGGAGGATGGGAGAGGAATCATCTTTCTGTTGTTTCTTGTTTGTCAATCACTAAATCGTTTTTGACTCTTTGCGACCCCATGTCCTGCAGCCATGTTACTGTGATTCAACCTGTGAGAGGTGAATATGGGAAAAGTCAGTTATATTCTGGTTACCAGCATTTCCCTGGTGGCCCTGTAGTTAAGACTCTGCTTGCCATGCAGGAGACGTGGGTTCAATCCCTGGTTCAGTAAGATCCCCTGGAGAAGGGAATAGCAACCTACATCTCAGTATTCTTGCCTGGAGAACACTATGGACAGAGGAGCCTGTGGGCTACTGTTCTTGGGGATGCAAAGAGTTAGACATGACTGAGCAACTAAAACAACAACAATGCATTCTGGCTAGAGTGTGCAGGTCCTGGACTCCTAGTGTGTGTGTCAGTCACTCAGTCGTGTCGGACTCTTTGCTGCCCCCATGGACGGTAGTCCTCCAGGCTCTCCAGTCCATGGAAGTCTCCAGGCAGGAATACTGGAGTGGGTTGCTATTTCCTTCTCCAGGGGATCTTCCAGACCCAAGGATTGAACCCTGGTCTCCTGCATTGTGGGTAGATTCTTTACCATCAGAGCCACCAGGGAAGCCCACCTGTACTCTTAACTATAATGCAAAGAGTAGTATACCCTCCAGTGAGAGCATGGGGCTCCATGCATACAGTATTTATTCAATAAAACAAAAATGAGTTAAAGAAAACTGAATAATATATGAAATCTGGAACTGGTACAATGACTACACTGAAAAGCTACCAGGATCAAAAGTTCTGAGTTCCCTTTCCAGTTGTGCTTGCAGTCGCTGAATGGCCTCTCAGCTCTCAGTGGTGTGTGTTTTTACTTAATTGGCTTTGGTTGTTGTTGTTGTTGTTGTTATTTTACCCTCTCTGGCCCCAATTTTCTTATTTTTAAGCTGAGGTACTTATCCTCACTCTCTAATAATTTGCTATTAGTAATAGTAACTATCCCCTGAAGGAGGGCACAAAAACCCACTCCAGTATTCTTGCCTGGAGAATCCAATGAATTGAGACTGGAGGTCTACGTTTCATAGAGTCACAAAGAGTCAGACACAACTGAAGTGACTCAGCATTCACTCAATAGTAACTACAGTTTTCAGATATTGAATTTCCCAGCTATCAGAGTTCTTCCTTGTCATTGTCAATATTGCTCAATATGGCTAAGTGTGTGCTTGTTAGAAAAACAACGTACAAAAGTCAAAGTCCATGACTTCTAATGTCCACAAAGACATCGTATTGATGCAAGACCAAACAAAAGAAAACCTCAAACCACAACCAGAGAAACTAAGACTTCTCAGCCTTTTAAATGCCTGCTGTGGATGAAACAAAGCAAAACTTTCCTTGTCATTGAACAAACTTCCTGTTGCTAAGGCCAAGTCATTCTTGTTTTCTCCAAGGAGCCACAGAGAAGGTTATTGAATTAACAGGCTATTGAGTTTCATGGAATTTACTCTCAACACCCCAACCATGTTGAGGTGAGTGTTCCACAGAAAGAATTGCAGAAGGACAAGGTCAGGGTAAACCATCAAGGTATCTGATTATGAGATATGAGATGTTAATGAATGCAATTCTTGAGAAACTCTGCTTCTCCTGAAGTATTTCATACTGAGGTTTTCAGTCCTGGTTCCTGCTGTATTGTTGGTTAAACCTCCTCATGTGTTAAAAGCAGACAGAAATTATCACAGAAAAGGCTGAAAGGGGAAGCCAACTTAATAATAATATTCTTGAGTTCTCCAGAATGGTGATTCCCTCTCCTTCTATTTACCTTTCCTCCTGATAAAAATTGATGTATAAGATAATAAAATACATTAATAACAGAAAGCAAAAAGCAACATCCTTTAACAGCAGTTAATGCTAAACCCAGGGCTTCCCTGGAGGCTCAGATAGTAAAGAATCTGCCTGCAATGCAGGAGACCCAGATTCAATCCCTGGGTTGGGATGATCTCCTGGAGAAGGAAATGGTAACCCACTCCAGTATTCTTGCCTGGAGAATTATATGGACAGAGGAGCCTGGCAGCCTACAGTCCATGGGGGGAGCAAAGAGTCGGACATGACTGAGCAACTAACACACACAGAGTGATAAACTCAGGACTATTAGAGAATGTCTTTGTAAAGAAAAAACCTCACATGTCAATGGCATACACTGACCTCTAGGAAAATGGTTTGCAAAACTTAGAATGGCAAGGATAGAGTTAAATGTCTCCCCCAATCGCCAGAAGTGGGACACTTAGAAGAATCAGAGTGACTACAGAGCTTGTGTGGATACAGCTGTACCTAGCGGGTGTCTGAGGTTTTGTCAGTTCGTTCTTATTTTTGTGACAGAGCATCCTGGCACAGCAGTTTTTTTGCAGAACACCATTGCCACACATCCATTCAAATAAATTAACACTCCCATCTTCGCTGACCCATTTGTCAGAAATGCCAAAATATAGGCTAACCTATGTGACCATGTGACCTTTTCACTGAAAATATAGAGAGAGAGTGTCATTAGGCCTCATGCTGACAAGCCTAGAATTACAGTTATTTTTTTTCTTTTTTCTGTTTGTCATAATAACACCAACTGAACTACACCTGTCCTTCTGAAGCAGACTTTGTTCTGAAAAGAGGAAGGATAGTCAAAGTGTATTTCTGAAACCTCAAGCAGTCATTATTAAGACCTGATAAGAGAAATGAAAAGGGATTTATTGAGTATTTGCTTTGCACTAACTTTGGAACATAAGTAATTGCAACATCCATAACTTCCTTTAAGGAATGGTACTGCAAGGTAAGTAATGGGCCCAGTTTCACATGGCTTCATATGTTGGTCACGACTCCAACCCATGTCTGACAAACTCAGGGAAGAGTCACTTTTCCTTCCACCAAGTTACCAGAAGGAATCCAGCTAGCATCCTTCCCTGGAGATCAGTTACTTGTCTCCTGGAATTCACTCTTTTTGCCATCCTTTAGATTTAGCAACAGTGCATTTGAGTGTGTGAAGTCTTTGGTTAGACTTCTTGGAAGACACACAGAGGGAAGAAGACATCATTCACTTAAATAATTAACCAGAGGCTAAAGATTCTGTCCAAATAAAGCATGCCATTTTGGTTCCAGGCCAATACTATTCTGAGTGGGCTGCTCTCCATGAACTTGTAAACTCCACAATGACAACAACAACAACAAAAAACAAAATTGACATGCGTCCTCTGCTAAATGATCATGTATTGATGCTGGAACATCCAGGCTGTGAAATAAACAGGAGAAGCAAGGTTGAATCAAAGTGCACTTCTTAATTTGCACCACACCAACTGAACAGTAAAATGTGATTTAATTTACTATATAATTTGCTTGTTCAACAAAGCTGAAAGATAACTCACTTAGTGCCACTTTGCTTGTAAGTAAGCCCATAACTGGCGGTGTTCTTTCAGTGAACGGTTTTGTTGTTGATGCCAGAGAAAGCTGTTTGAGTGGAAAAAGCACAAAATTAAGGGTCTGTTGCTGTCTTATTTGCAATGCGCTCCCTTTGTCCTCATCAAGTTTATTTCTGCTGAGCGGCAGTAACGGCTCTTTGTTTTTCTAACTCGATGAAGTCACCAAGTCTTGCTTGGTGGCACACGGCTCAGGGGAAAAAATGCAGGCAGCCAAATTTAGAACCATTTGGAACTCACGAGTTGTGAATTTTGAACCAAACTTGAATCTTTTAAAAGCTCATCTGTTCCACAGAGAGTGCCAGCTCGGCTAACAGCCTTGCAGCAGGGACTGTCCTCTGAGAGCTGAGCCAGGGTCCCTTCAGTCCCTCCTGTTTCCTCCTGTGCTGAGTTGGTGTGCTTCAGGATGCAAAGAGAGGGGTGCATCACAAAGCCCAAAAATCTGCACCCCAGGAAGAGAGTGTTTCCAACATGCCTCTTTGGTGTTTTGCGTGCATGCTCAGTCGTTTCCCTCATATCCAACTCTCTGAGACCCTGTGGACTGTAGCCTACCATTCCAAGGGATTCTCCAGGCAAGAATACTGGAGTGGGTTGCCATTTCCTTCTTCAGGGGGTCTTCCCGACCCAAGGATCGAACCCCCATCTCTTTTATGCATTGCTGGTGAATTTTTTACCACTGAGCCACCACCAACTTTTTAACACTTTCTTCATGTCTCTTGTAACCATGTGTTCTTTTTGTCCCTCACCCCATTCTAGGGTTGACCTGGAATAGCCAGATTCTCCAGAGAGGGCAAAAGCAGTTCAAGTAATTACATGTGAGTCACCAGCTCATCCAAGGAGTAGGTGGGTTTGTGGGTGTGAACAAGAGGGAAAGTGGTTTTGATCAAGTGCTACAAGCAGAGAAGGAGATAAAACCAAGTGCCAGCTCACAGAAGACTCATCACTACCTCTTCATGAGTTTGGACCATGTCGTGAAGACAAGTAGCCATTCTTCCCGATGACTCATCCTAGTCTACAGAACACAATCCAAATGCCTTTGCCCAGTATTTAAGGCTCTCTATAATGTGTTTCCAGCCTACCTGGAAAATCAAACTTCTCAGGGATTGTTTCCCTTGTGGCCAGGGTCCTGGACCAGACAGAGGCAAGCAGATGCTGTGGGCTTGGGAAGGATTCTAGCCTGGAAGTCTGCACGTATCAGTGTTGTTAATGGCATGGTTCTGTTGGATGGCTTCCTTTAACCCCAAACTGTATGAAAACATCTTTTGCCAAATGGCCATTTCTAGATATGTTTGGGGCTTCCCTGGTACCTCAGCTGGTAAAGAATCCATCTGCAACGCAGGAGACCCTGATTTGATTCCTGGGTTGGGAAGATCCCTGGAGAAGGGATAGGTTACCCACTCTAGTATTCTCGGGCTTCTCTGGTGGCTCAGATGGTAAAGAATCTGCTTGCAATACAGGAGACCTGGGTTTGACCCCTCAGTTGGGATGACCCCCTTCAGGAGGGCACGGGAACCCACTCTAGTATTCTTTCCTGGAGAATCTCCATGGACAGAGAACCCTGGTGGGCTATAGTCCATGGTGTCACAATAGACTCAGATATGACTGAGTGACTAAACAACAGCAAGAGAGATGACAAAACAATTAGGCAATAGAGCTGTTCAATACGGCTAGAGCATGTCGTGCAGAGGAGAGTAGAGACCTTATAAAAAAAAGCGAAGCAGATGGAGTTGATGATGCTGGGCAACAGTGAGGCAGCTAAGGTCAGGTTATGTGCTAAGTCTGAAATGGTCCTTAGCTCACTGTGTCATCCAAAAAAGGATGACCAAGCAAGAGCTCACTGGGGAGGATTGGGGTCAAGCATCAGGAGAGAATTTTCCTCAACTTTTCCCTTGTAGATTATGAGCGGGAGCTCACCAAAGACTGAAAGACAGATGCTGTAATAATATGGTTTCCTTGTTGTAACAAACACTGCTGGTGTCCTGTCCCACAAGGCTTAGCCCACCTGAGCTCACCTGCAGCTCTAAGATGAGCTTTCCTCTAGGGAGCAGCCTCCCAAGTCAAGGACCTGTAATTGTATGGCTCCCAGTCTGTAACTTTTAGCCTGAGAGCTTTTTCTGTAACCAAGGTGATTTTCTTTAGAGAACCAAGGAGCAACCTACCGAGAAGTCGGGAAAAGGGGTGATGGTAACATTGCCAAGAAAATGTCTTAATCTGTGGAAGGTGAGATGTAGGGATGAATGTCCCAGTGTCATCACAGGTCAGGCTTTGGGTTCCAAGTTCTCAGAGTGCTGCCAGCAAGCTTGGGCCCCACTGGCCCACACCCCATAACCTAATCATTACTGTACCCCATATTGCTCTCCTCCTTTCTCTTTCTGACTTTCTCATTTTTTTCATTTTTGATTTCTGAGACCATTTTCCAAATAAACCCCCAGTATCCTAACCCTTGTCTAGGGGTTTGATTTTAAGGAAACCCAAACTGTCCTATACATCCTTGGATTCTATCACAAAACCTACCACAGACATCTCTGTGTAAGTTCCTGATGCTCTTACCAACTTTTAAAAAGGCTTCAATGTCCATAAGGATGATAAGACTAGCTTTTAGTACTGCCTTGTCTGGTGTGTGTAATATAATTTGTTTACTCAAGGTCATGGTCACTAGACATTATTATAAAACTGCTATAGAGGAGGAAGGCTTCCCACGTACTGCAGTGGTAAAGAATCTGCCTGCCAAAACAGGAGAGACTCGGGTTCAGTCCCTGGAGTATGAAATGGCAACCCACTCCAGGACTCTTGCCTGAAGAATTCCATGGGCAGAGGTGCCTGGTGGGCTACAGTCCACGGCATCACAAGGAGTTAGACATAAGTGACCAAGCACACTTAGACGATGAGACTGGAGACCTGGGGACCAACCAGAGATGGTAAAAGTCTCCCAGCAAGAAGATATGAAAGCTCAACACTGATATTGACACGTGATGATAAAGACAAGAGATTAGAGAGACATTTAGGAGAATTTGGTTACTCCTCATCATGATGGCTGGAAGACCTACCTCCCCACCTGAAACAATATGATTGACATGATGAGAATAATAATAATAATGTAGGAAATGTCATGCCAATGGCCTAATGAACCTTCTGATGATGTGCCCAGGAAATCAATTTCCTTGGAATAACTCATGCAGAGTGAAACCTACAAAGAGTGCTAGGCACTAAACATGCAATTACAGTTTTCTGAGTTTAAAATTGTGTTTGGGTATGTGGTGCACAATCTCTAAAATGTAATTACTGAGGAACATAGTTTAATTTGTATCAGTCACAATTTACGGCTTGTCTATGTTTATAGAAATGATTATGGTTTGAAGCTTCTTGTGCCTTCCTTGATGCATAAAAAATGATTATCAAGCCTTCAGTCGCAGCCGCCTTCCCTGAGAATTGGCAGCAACAACCCCTTTAATCAGGAACAAGATCCTACGGAGCCAACGTATGCAAATATGCAATCTGAGAACAACAGTTAAGTTTTTATAATGAGACGGTTAGAAAGAACGTTAGAAAGTGCCCACCTAAGAGAACTCCAGTGATCAATGTCTACTGAGCATGGGATGCTCAGTCGTCTCCTGCATCATTTGGCTACATCTGAACACAAGCCAATTTCTACCACCAACTTATTATTTTAACATGATCATTGTTTCAAATAGACTCTCACAGGTTGCCCTGCCAGAATTTTTTCTTTTTTAACTTTGTATTTTATATTGGGGTATAGTTGATTAACAATGTTCTATTAGTTTCAGATGTTCAAGAAAGTGATTCAGTTATACATATGCATGTATCTTCTGGAGAAAGGAAAGGCTACTCACTCCAGTATTCTGGCCTGGAGAATTCCATGGCCTGCATAGTCCATGGGGTTGCAGAATCTGACAGGAGTGAGAGACTTTCACTTTCACAAACATGTATCTATTCTACTTCAATTTTTTTTTTTTCATTTAGGTTGCTACATAATGTTGAACAGAGTTCCATCTCTGTACTCTAGGTCCTTGTTGGTTATCTTTTTTAAATATAGCTGTGTGTACCTGTCAATCCCCAAATCACTAAGTATCCTTTCTCCCCTACTCTTCATCCCTGGTTCTCTAAGTCTTTGAGTCTCTTTCTGCTTTGTGAATCAGTTAATTTGTATCATTTTCAAAAGACTTGATATGAAAGGACCTTAAAAGTTTTCAGGTTGATGAGACAGTTGGTGATTACCCATCAACACTGCCTTTAACTTGTTGTATAACTTCAGGCAAGTCATTTAACAGCTCTGGGAAGTTTTTTTCACTTTTGTAATCAGGGGACTGAATGAAATAGCTGCTAAAGACCCCATCAGCTTCCAAAGATGGCGACTCTATATAAAGAGGTATGCTAATTAATAGCAAAGCCATTCAGTGTGGGTAGACACACGCACACAAATATACACACACATTTTGGATATCTCAAATGATGTATAGTTTCATATACATGTAAGAAAGAACAAAGACAATAGATAATGGAGTTTGCATTTACATTATTTGGAAGCAGTTTGATTGTGGAAAATTGTCAAAAACTTTACCAGGATGAAACCTGGTAGAAAAGAATCTGAATCTTCCAGGCCTGCATATTACAGAGTGGGGCTGCCTTGTACCACCCTCTCAAAAAGCACTCTATCTGGTCAACCAGTAGGCTGCACACCCTGTTCCTCAGTAGATAGTTAATGTTTCATTTTTCACAAGAGTAATGTGATGGGAGAGACAGAAGAGAATGTAGCTGCCCTTAAAAGGATGCCAGGCTCCGAATGTCATTATTATGCAGCATTTGGATAGCACTTCACAGGTACAAAGTGCTCCCCAATCGTCTCATTACTTTTATATGAGCTAAAAGCTGTTGAATTTGTCATCCTATACTGCAAAGTGTGTTGGAAGACAGCAAACATTTTGCTGCAGAATCATTGTGTAAGAAGCACTTCCCTGTAACTCCCTGAAAAATAAGAACTCCCGGGGGAGATTTTATTCAGCTACCCTAGGAGACTTTATTTCTTAATGCTTCGTTGTTTATTTATTTACTTACTTAGTTTTGGCTGCACTGGATCGTCACTGGCACACGGGCTTTTCTCTAGCTGCAGTGAGCAGGGACTACTCTCTAGTTGGGGTGCACGGGCCTCTCTTTGCAGTGACTTCTCTTGTTAGGGAGCACAGGGTCTTGGTGCAAGGGCTTCAGTAGTTGTGGTTCCCGAGCTCTAGAGTGTAGGCTCAAGGGTTGTAGCACGTGAGTTTAGTTGCTCCTGGCATGCGGGAGCTTCCCAGATCAGGGTGGGGAGAGAGGTTGGAGGGGGATTCAGGATGGTGGGGACACGTATATACCTATGGCCAATTCATACTGATGTATGGCGAAACCATCACAATATTGTAAAGTAGTTATCCTCTAATTATAATAAATAAATCAAAAAGAAAACAACTATGTCTTTTGCATTGGCAGGTGGATTCTTTATCACTGAGCCACCAGGGAAGCCCCCAGGACATGCCATTTTAAGTAGGTGGATCAAGACGGTCATTCGGAGTTGGCATTTGTGAAAAGTCTTGGAGGGGAGGGGAATGTAGCATACCTTCACCAAGTGCCTGTAAGCAGTGGGAAGACTTAAGGCAAAGACAGAAACTTGCCTGGAAAGTCTGGGAACATCACGGCCAGGGAGGCTGGAGGGGGGAAGTGAAAAATAGTAGAAGAGTAAGATCAGAAAAGTATTAGGGAAGTCAGATCACTTAGAATCTTGGACACTGTAAAGGCGTTGGCTTTTGCTCTGTGTAAGTAGAGGAGCCACTGGAGGACTTTCAACAGTGAATGATGGCATGTTTCACAGCATCCCTCTGGCAGTGCGTTTTTCCTGGTGGCTCAGACAGTAAAGGGTCTGCCTGCAATGCAAGAGATCCAAGTTCATCCCTGGGTGGAGAAGATCCCCTGGAGAAGGAAATGGCAACCCATTCCAGTATTCTTGCCTGGAGAATCGCATGCACAGAGGAGCTTGTAGGGCTGGACAGTCCATGGGGTCACAAAGAGCTGGACTGAGCAACTCAAACTCTGGCAGTGCAGTGTTGAGGACAACCTGTAGGGGGGCCGGCTATGAAATAAAATGAATGAAAAAGCAAGGAGACCAATTAGGAGGTGATTATAAGATTTCTGGCAAGAGGGCATGGTGGCTCGAAATGGCTGGACCAGGGGAGGAACAGATTCTAGGGGTATATTTTGAAGGCAGAATCAAAAGGTTTCCCTAATGGTGTAAATCTGGGATGTGAGAGAAAGAATCGAAATGATTCCAAGAAAATTGGCCTGAGCATCAGAAGGATAGAATTACCATAAACTGAGATGGATAAACTGTAAGTCATGGAGGAGAGATCAAGGGTCTGGTGTGGCAATGATAGCATGGGTTGACAATCCTAAAGGAAACAAACCCTGAATAGTCATTGGAAGGATTGATACTGAAGCTGAAGCTCCAATACTTTGGCCACCTGATGCAAAGACTTGACTCATTAGAAAAGACTTTGATGCTGGGAAAGATTAAAGGCCAAAAGAGAAGAGGGTGGCAAAGGATAAGGTGGTTGATAGCATCGCCGACTCAATGGACATGAATTTGAGCAAACTCCAGGAGACAGTGGAGGACAAAGGCTGTAATCCATGCTGTAATCCATGAGATCGCAAAGAGTCGGATGTAACTTAGCAACTGAACAACAACAACACTGACATCCAAGCAGAAATTTCCAGTAAACAGTTGGATGTGTAAGTTCAGAATTTGGGGTTAAGCTTAAAGAATTCATCACTATAAATGCCTAAGAAGGATTTAAGTCATCAGAATGGATGAGAGAAACAAGGGCACTAAGTGTGGAAGAGAAGGACCAAGTTCAAGACTGGAATCATGAGCAGGGTCAACAGATTGGGGAGGAGACCCCAGCAAAGTACAGTGAGGAAGAGCAGCCCCTGGAGACAGGTGAAACCAGGAAAGGGCTATAGGAGGCCATGTGTGGTGAGGTTTTCAAGGAAGAGGGGGAGACTGACTATGTCCAATGGTGCTGAGAGGTCAACTGGATGCATACTGAGAAGTGATCGCTGTGTGAATGAAAAATATTGCCTGCCATGTCAGTAAACAAAGCCTGCTGCAGCCAGCAAGTCATCACATTACAACCGCCAGATGGTGAGCTCTGAGGGAACTCAGGATGGAGGCTGGATGCCTCCCATTAAGCAGTCAGCTGCTGCTGCAACCCCCAGTGGTGGACTGTGAGGAGACTTATGAGAAGCCCAGGATACTGGCCCCAGATAAGTGAGGCATATATCAAAGGAATGATTTCAGTGGACCCAGGTTCTTCCATCTTCCCATATACAGAAAAGCACTAAATTCGTTACCTTGAAATATCTGTTTTTCTTTAATTAACAGTAATCTTTTGATGGGCTTCCCTTGTAGCTCAGTTGGTAACGAATCTGCCTGCAGTACAGGAGCCCAGGTTTGATTCCTGGATCCAAAAGATCCCCTGGAGAAGTAGTGATAACCTACTCAAATATTCTTGCCTGGGAAATCCCATGGACAGAAGAGCCTTGAGGGGTCGCAAGAGAAGGACACGACTTAGCAACTAAACCACTACTAATCTTTTGATGTTCTAGCTACCTGTTCTTTGTTGTGAAAACTCGTATATCCTGGTCCCCCGTCCCCTTCCTTGCCTCTTAAGAGCAGCTCTCAGAACTTTGTGAGATGCTGTGCCCCAGCCTAAAGTCCTCAGTTTTGTTTGTCATATACAACCTAGCTCTTAAATTTTAGGTTGTGAATTTTTTTTTTTCCCAATCAATAGCTGGATCAGTTTTAGTGCTGAATGCATTGGGAGGAAGGAGAGATGGGCCAAAACCTGCCTAAGAGAGAAAGAGGAGAAAGAATCAGACCTACAAAGTAAAGACAATTTTTTTTTTTCAAGTAATTTTACTGCAAAGAAAGAACTGGTATCTATTAGAGAGAATAAGGTCAAGAAGGTGTTTTGTTTTGTTTTGATTTTTGATCTATTTTTAAGATGAGATAGTAATAGAAGGTGTCTATGCTGATGTGACTGATGGGCTTAGAGAACACATTTAACTATGCAGAAGGGAAAAGGGAGACTGGCTGGAGCAATGCCCTTGACTTGGTGATGGGACATTGATCACATGTGGAAAGACTGGCCATGAATGACATCTGTGGCAATACCCAGGAAGTCAGGATGCATGAATGCAGAGACTGCCAGCTGCATGGACGTGGGGACCACTGGCTGATATTCTTTATCATGTTCAGTTCAGTTCAGTTCAGTTCATTTCAGTTGCTCACTCCTGTCTGACTCTTTGCTACCCCATGAATCACATCACACCAGGCCTCCCTGTCCATCACCAACTTCTGGAGTTCACTCAAACTCATGTCCATCGAATCGGTGATGACATCCAGCCATCTCATCCACTGTCGTCCCCTTCTCCTCCTGCCGTCAATCCCTCCCAGCATCAGAGTCTTTTCCAGTGAGTCAACTCTTCCTATGAGGTGGCTAAAATATTGGAGCTTCAGCTTTAGCATCAGTCCTTCCAATGAATAGTCCTTCCAAGACTGATCTCCTTTAGGATGGACTAGTTGGATCTCCTTGCAGTCCAAAGGACTCTCAAGAGTCTTCTCCAACAGCACAGTTCAAAAGCATCAATTCTTCAGTGCTCAGCTTTCTTTATAGTCCAATTCTCACATTCATACATGACCACTGGAAAAACCATAGCCTTGACTAGATGGACCTTTGTTGGCAAAGTAATGTCTCTGCTTTTTAATATAGTATCTAGGTTGGTCATAACTTTCCTTCCAAGGAGTAATCCTTTAATTTCATGGCTGCAATCACCATCTGCAGTGATTTTGGAGCCCCCCAAAATAAAGTCAGCCACTGTTTCCACTGTTTCCCCATCTATTTCCCATGAAGTGATGGGACCAGATGCCTTGATCTTCGTTTTCTGAATATTGAGCTTTAAGCCAACTTTTTCACTCTCCTCTTTCACTTTCATCAAGAGGCTCTTTAGTTCCTCTTCACTTTCTGCCATAAGGGTGGTATCATCTGCATATATGAGGTTACTGATATTTCTCCTGGCAATCTTGATTCCAGCTTGTGCTTCTTCCAGCCCTGCGTGTCTCATGATGTGCTCTGCGTAGAAGTGAAATTACTTAGTCATATTTGACTTTGCTTTACACTCTCTGCTACTATTCTCCCACTGGTTTTGCAAGGTACCACCCACAGACTATTTTATTGGAGCCTGGAGTGTCCAGTTACCTTTTGTCCAATTTTAAGTATTAAAAATATCATTAAAATATTTGTCTGGACCTCCTGTATATTTTAATGCATTTTTAAAGTTAACTTAACTTGTATCCTACAAAGACACTGTCCCTTCCTTTTTCCCCTACTGCTGTATAGTAGGTTCTCATTAGGTATCTATTTTATACATAGTTGTGTATATACATCTCCCAACTTATTCCTTCCTTTCCCTCTTGATGTCCATGTTCATTCTCTAGGTCTGTGTCTCTATTTCTGCTTTGCAAATAGGTTCATCTGTACTATTTCTTTCTAAATGTGACTTATACCAAAATAAATAAATAAATCCTTAAAGTCTGACTGGACTTTTCCACTGGTTAAGGCATATGCCTAAGACACAAACGGCTCAGATGGTAAAGAATCCACCTGCAATGCGGGAGACCTGGGTTCAATCCCTGGGTTGGGAAGATCCCCTGGAGAAGGGAAAGGCAACCCACTCCAGTATTCTTCTCTGGGGAAACCTCATGGACAGAGGAGCCTGCCAGGCGACTGTCCATGGGGTCACAGTCCAAGTCTACCAAGAGTCTACTGTCCAAGTCTCACCAAGAGTCAGACTTAACTGAGCAACTTTCTCTTTTCACTTCAAGACACAAGCAAAGCAGACAGGAGAGAAGAGGAAGGAATTTAAGGTCAATAAACTTTTAGATCCATGAACACTAGATATCTTTCCATTGGTTTATGTTTTTTCTGTAGTAGGCCTTGAGGGCATTGTGCTAAATGAGAGAAATCAGAGGGTGTCAAATTCTGAAAGGTATCACTTACATGTAAAATCCAAAAAAGTCAAATTGACAGAAACAGAGAACACACAGAAGGTAATCACCAGGGGCTGGGGGTTGGGGGGATGTCTTTAAAGGCTACAAATTTACAACTAGAAGATGAAAAAGATCTGAAGATCTAACATACTGCATAGTGATTTTAGTTAATATTATTGCACTCTAAACTTCAAAGTGTCTAAGAGAGTAGGTCTTAATTGATCTGACCACAAAAGAGAAATGATAATCATGTGACTTGATAGAGGTGTTAGCTGACACCATGATAGTATTAATACATATCAAGTTGACAGATACACCTTAAAGGCACCGTATTAAATGTCAACTATATCTTAATAAGAGTAAATAAATAAATAAAAATAAATAAAACTCTAGAATTGTGCATCAAGGACCTTTATTTTTAGAAGAGTAATTTTTAGCCCAGAAATTCAAGGTAATAAAATTGCATTTTGAATTGCATATAAGAAGAGAAGTACCATATATTATTTTAGTGCAGAGAAACTCAGGAACAGTTCATTTTCCCCTGCCCCAGGGCTGCATGTTCCATTGCCAGGGCAGCAGCCTAAAAACAGCACAGGAAAAAGCCGCATTTTTGTAGCTAGGGGCAGAAGTAACCGGTGGCACAAGTCTGAGTCTTGTCAGAGGAGAGGAGCTGCAAATGATATCAGAGAAACCAGAGCGCGTGCCAAACGGAAGTGCACTGTTGCAGTGATGGAGCCTGGGGCATTAGGAGCAGGTGAGAAAGTCCGGGAAATTATGACCTTCTCAGTCTCCTTCGGTAATGGTCTGCTAATTTAGGGTAAAATTCTAAACCCTCCTCTGACACAGGAGATTCATCACCCGCTTTCTCCTCCCATCACAGTGTCCTTGAAAACTGCAGTCAACCTACACATTATATCTCCTCACCTCGGGTTCTAAGCACGGGCTGCACACTCTCTATCCGGCCTGTCCATCACTCTGCTTTGCCGGGCTAACTTCCTGAGCTTCACGTCTCAGTCTGATAGTGACTTATAGCCAGAAGTCTTCCTTGATGCTACAGAAATCTTAAAACAGTAAAGCTTCCTATAGGGCTTGCTCTATGCCGGTTATTCTCTTAAGAATTCTACAGAAATGAACACACTGAATCCTCAAAAACAGCCACATTTTATTGATATCATTATCATTATTGTGTACATTTTATAGATGAGAAAAAAAAAAATAGGCCCAGAGAAGCCAAGTAACTTTTCCAAAGTCACACAGCTTGTGGATGTCAGACTCACATTTAGCCAGTCTAACCCCAGAGCTCCACTCTAGACTGTCTCTTGTGAAAGGGTGTTTAAGTTCTTCTTTTCAAAATTTTTATTTTACTTTAGTGTTCTCACATTAACACAGCATTCTCACTGGGCTTGAGTTTAGTAATAAAAAATTAAATATGTGTGCACGCTCAGTCACTCAGTCGTGTCTGACTCTTCATGACTCCATAGACCCCAGCCTGCCACGTTCCCCTGTCCATGGGATTCTCCAGACAAGAATAATGGAGTGGGTTGCCATTTCCCCCTCCAGGGGGTCTTCCTGACCCAGGGATGGAACACACATCTCATGTGTCTCTTGCATTGGTAGGCAGGTTCTTCATCTACTGAGCTACTTGGAAAGCCAAAACAATTAAATGTTACCCACTAAAAGTGGGCATGTATGGTCTGTTTGCTAGGGTCAATCTACTCTAGCCTCCCATGCTACCTTCAGTTCAGTTCAGTTCAGTCGCTTTGTTGTGTCTGACTCTGCAACCCCATGAATTGGAGCACGAAAGGCCTCCCTCTCCATCACCAATTCCCGGAGTTCACTCAGACTCATGTCCATCGAGTCCGTGATACCATCCAGCCATCTCATTCTCTGTCGTCCTCTTCTCCTCCTGCCCCCAATCCCTCCCAGCATCAGAGTCTTTTCCAATGAGTCAACTCTTCCCATGAGATGGCCAAAGTACTGGAGTTTCGGCTTTAGCACCAGTCCTTCCAATGAACACCCAGGGCTGATCTTTCCAATGGACTGGTTGGATCTCCTTGCAGTCCAAGGGACTCTCAAGAGTCTTCTCCAACACTACAGTTCAAAAGCATCAATTCTTCGGTGCTCAGCTTTCTTCACAGTCCAACTCTCACATCCATACATGACTACTGGAAAAACCATAGCCTTGACTAGATGGACCTTTGTTGGCAAAGTAATGTCTCTGCTTTTGAATATGCTGTCTAGGTTGGTCATAACTTTCCTTCCAAGGAGTAAGCATTTTTTAATTTCATGGCTGCAGTCACCATCTGCAGTGATTTTGGAGCCCCAAAAAATAAAGTCAGCCATGGTTTCCACTGTTTCCCCATCTATTTCCCATGCTACCTTAGGTCAGATTAAAGCATAAAATGTGTTTGGTTGAAAATTTTTATAGTAATGATAGAAATGTATGCAGATTGCTTTTTCCTTATTATTATCTAAAATAACTTTAAAAGTCCACAAGTACTGGTTACTAGCATTTGTGATGGCTGAGTGGAAGTATATACCCATTCATATATACTTTGGTTAGGTTTATTTTTCCTTAAGATATATAATTCTACTCATTAATTAATTCCTTCATGAGTAAGGGCCCTATGGATGGGCCAGCTAGGGAAAAAAAAAACCTATCATTTGCAACAGTGTGGATGAACATGGACGACATGATGCTAAGTGAAATATGCCAGACGCCAAAAGATAAATAGTGCATGATCTCACTTATACGTGGAATGTACAAAGGTCGAACTTATAGAAGATAGTAGAATGGTGGTTACCAGGGCAAAATGAGGAAAGCTTGGTCAGAGGGCATCAGGTTTCAGATATGCAGCATGAACAGGTCTGGATATCTAATGTCTACATATCCATTGCTCATAATACTGTGTTAAAAACTTTAAATTTGCTACAAAAGTAGATCTTGATTGATCTCATAGAAAAAGAGCCGATTTACGTGATAGATATGTGTTGTTAATTTGCTTGCTTGTTTCCAGGCAAGGCTTTATTGGGGTCCCTAGTGCAACTGGTGAGGGGGTAAACTTATTCCTTATATGGGGAAAGGGTATGTTAATTAGTTTGCTTGTGGTATTCTTTCACAATATATGTGTATTTCAAAAAACTTATCGCACACCTTAAATATACTCAACTCTTATTTGTCAATTTATCCAAATAATGCTGGAAATATAAAAATTAATTCAATTATAAAGGTTTTACCCAGCAGACCTTACAGAGGAAATCTACCCTCCCTACACCAGACATGCGACGCAGTTAGTGCAATGTGAGTGTTTCAGCCAAAGAATCAGATCCCTCTGGCCAGTGATGCTGTTTGCACATTTGCATTCTTAGCCCAGAAGCCCTAACTTATGGGTCTTTATCTGAGGCCTTGGACTATGATTCTTCTCCTCAAGCTCTTCAGTCAAGGCCTCCTTCATGGAGAAGGAAGGGGAAGCTTGAAGACACTTTTCCCCACTCTGACTGTTTTCCACTCTTAGCCCTTCCCTTTTTTACCTCCTCCCTGAACTCCTGGTCCATAAACTGTAGGAGCCTTTTGTTTGGGCTCTCCTCTGAGTGAGATGACTCCGCATCTATGCTGACTCAACTGACCTGGCCTGGTGTGCTGTTTCATGGGGCGGGGGGTGGTGGGGAGCAGAAACAGAAAGGAGGAGCCAGCATCTGCCTTGATTTGGGTGCTTGCTATCATTTCAGTGAGTGATTACAGGTTGATTGTTACTCCCACTGGGGCTTGCCGCTTAATCAGCCACTCTGGCAACTGATAGCTAAGTTCCTAAAAATGTATTTAAGAAGCATCACTGAAGTCCTGCTAGGAGGTTTATGAATATAAAGATATCTATATGGTTAGTAGACTCTTGGTTCACACAAAGTCCACAGCCTAGGGTATGTGTGCGTGCATGCTCAGTCCTATCCAACTCTTTGGGACCCCGTATACTGTAGTCCTCCAGGCTTCTCTGCCCATGGGATTCTCCAGGATGAATACTGGAGCAAGTTGCCATTTCCTCTTCCAGGGGATCTTCCCAACCCAGGGATCGAAATTGCATCTCCTGAGGATTCTGCATTGCAGGCAGATTCTTCATTGCTGAGCCATCAGGTAATAGCAGTATCTCTCAAACTCAGCATCATTAATACTTGGACCAAATGATTCTTTGTTGAAGGAGTGGGGAGGAAGCTGTCGTGTGCATTGCAGGAGGTTTACTTTAGCAGCATCTTTGTCCTCTACCCACTAGATGCCAATAGCAATTCCCTCCCCCAGTGTGACAACCAAAATTCTCTCTAGATATTGTCAAATGTGTGCTGATGGACAAAATTATACCCAAATGGGGACACACAGGTCTAGAAAATCATGCCAAGCTCAGATTTAAGTTACATAGATATGGAGATGCAGGAATTCAAGGTACAGAGAGTAGAGATATAGATCAGTTCAGTTCAGTTCAGTTCAGTCGCTCTGTTGTGTCTGACTCTTTGCAACCCCATGAACTGGAGCACAAAAGGCCTCCCTCTCCATCACCAACTCCTGGAGTTCACTCAAACTTATGTCCATCGAGTCGGTGATGCCATCCAGCCATCCCATCCTCGGTCATCCTCTTCTCCCTCTGCCCCCAATCCCTCCCAGCACCAGAGTCTTTTCCAATGAATCAACTCTTCGCATGAGGTGGCCAAAGTACTGGAGTTTCAGCTTTAGCATTATTCCTTCTAAAGAACACCCAGGACTGATCTCCTTGAGAATGGACTGGTTGGATCTCCTTGCAGTCCAAGGGATTCTCAAGAGTCTTCTCCAACACCACAGTTCAAATGCATCAATTCTTCGGTGCTCAGCTGTCTTCACAGTCCAACTCTCACATCCATACATAACCACTGGAAAAACCATAGCCTTGACTAGACAGACCTTTGATGGCAAAGCAATGTCTCTGCTTTTGAATATGCTATCTAGGTTGGTCATAACTTTCCTTCCAAGGAGTAAGCGTCTTAATTTCATGGCTGTAGTCACCATCTGCAGTGATTTTGGAGCCCAAAAACTAAAGTCTGACACTGTTTCCACCGTTTCCCCATCTATTTCCCATGAAGTGATGGGACCGGATGCCATGATCTTCATTTTCTGAATGTTGAGCTTTAAGCCAACTTTTTCACTCCCTTCTTTCACTTTCATCAAGAGGCTCTTTAATTCCTCTTCACTTTCTGCCATAAGGGTGGTGTCATGTGCATATCTGAGGTTATTGATTGATATAGATAGATATAGATTTATAGATATAGATACATAAAAATATATAATCTTCTTGTCAGCAATGCAGGTTTGATCCCTGGGTGGGGAAGACACCGTGGAGAAGGGCATAACTACCCACTCCAGTATTCTTGCCTGGCGAATCCTATGGACAGAGGAGCCTGGAGTGATACAGTCCAGGGGTCACAAAGACTTGGACATGGCTGAAGCAATTTATCACACATAGATACAGATACATGTGCATGCTAAGTCACTGGTTGTGTCTGACTCTGCTACCCTGGAGACTGTAGCATGCCAGGCTCCTCTGTCCAGGGAGATTCTCCAAGCAAGTATACTAGAGTAGGTTTCCATTTCCTCCTCCAGGGAATCTTCCCAACCCAGGGATCAAACCCTTTTCTCTTATGTCTCCTGCATTGGCAGGCAGGTTCTTTACCACTAATGTCACCTGGGAAACCCATACAAATACACACATATGCATATATATGTACATATATATACATATATATATTTTAACTTTATAACATTTCTATGAAGCAAGTACCATTATTATCTGTTTTTCATATGAGAAAAATGATGCATGGATTCATTAAGTCATGCAAGGTCACAGCTATGAAAAGGTAGAGCCTGGATTTTAACTCAGAAAATTTGTCCCAGTTTCACTCTAAACTATTGTGCTGCAAGTTACAGGAGAATGTTCTGAGAACACAGATAACACAAGACTAACTCTGATAGAAGATCAGAGAAGACTTCATGGAAGAACCATGTGACCTGGTATTACACCTCCAACAACCAAGAAGGCTCTACACACACTCAGTACCTGGAAGCAGCTGAAAACCCCACCATGGCTTAGTTGCACACTCATTCTTGGGCTGAATGCATCCTGTTCACCTATCTCTTTTGTCTGCACTATGTTTCTCTTTATCCACAGAGATGTTCCTGAGACTTCTTAATAGAAAACTCATAACACATTTTGCTTGAATTATTCCTCTGGAAGTGACCCAGTTCACTTTTCTGGCATCTTCTTCATTGTTCCGTGTCTCTTCTACAACTTTGTCATCAGTCGTCAAACCCTTTGGGTCAGTTACTATCTGTCATTTGACAGAAGGAATATTTGCAGTGAAGATGAATGTCATGGGTTTGAATCTCAACTCAGCCAGTTGTTATCTGCAAGTTCTAAAGAAGATACCCAGGCTCCTTGATCTCTCATTTCCTACCTATAAAGAACACAAGTTATTAAAAAAGACTAAATATTTGAGGTGCATTATTCACTGTAATGCACACAGTAGGTCCTTAATAAATGCCAATTACTTTCTCAACATTTTCCTTTTAGTTAGCCACTTGCACATTACTCAGAAAGGTCCTCAAAATGTCTCAAGAAGTGATGAAGGATTTGCTTAGATGCTACCATAATGATGAAGAAGAGTTCACTGTTAGAGAAAATAATGGCAAAATAAGCTCTTTTTTTTTTGGCTGTAATCAGTGTCACCAATTTTTTAAAATTTATTTTTAACTAGAGGATAATTGCTTTACAATGTTGTGTTGGTGTCTGCCGTATAGCAATGTGAGTCAACCAAAAGTATACATACATCCCCTCCCCCTTGAGCCTTAAAATAAACTTCTGGTAAGCGAACAGACAGAGTGAGCCATCTTTTCAGGTCCTCACTGGGAGACATCACCCAGACACCCACGCTGCCAACTGCAAACTTCTCCCACCTCTGCTAAGATGCTCAAGGCACACCCCAAGGTGTGTACCTAGAGAGAAAAGAATAGCTGGAGGCTCAAACGTGTAAGAAACTTAGTTAATTTGAAGGGGGAAAACAGGCATTTCCTGCACTCCTAAAACTCAGTGTGACCCCAAAACGGAGCCTTAATGCCTAAGCTGTTGCCGCGGATGTTACCATTGGCATTGGCTTCTTTTCTTACCGTTAGTTATATATTCTAAATATTTAAGAGGGCTTTGACGGCAGATCTATGTTGAGTCTCATTAGCTATTTTTGTTATTTTTGTTGTGTAGTGGCTGAGTCATCTCTGACTCTTTGTGTCTCCATGGACTCCAGCACACCAGACTCCTCTGTCCTTTGCTATCTCCCGGAGTCAGCTCAAACTCATGCTCATTGAGTTGGTGATGCTATTCAACCATCACAGCCTCTGTCATCCCCTTCCCCTGCCCTCAGCCTTTCCCAGTATCAGGATTTTTTCCAATGAGTCAGCTCTTCACATCAGGTGGGCAAAGTACTGGAGCTTCAGCTTCAACATCAGCCCTTCCAATGAATACTCAGGGTTGACTTCCTTTCGGATTGACTGGTTTGATCTTCTGGTACTCCAAGGGATTCTCAAGAGTCTTCTCCAGCACCACACTTCAAAAGCATCAATCCTTCAGTGCTCAGCTTTCTTTATGGTCCAAGTCTCACTGCCATACATGGCTACTGGAAAAACCACAGCTTTGACTACATGAAGCTTTGTCAGCAAAGTGATATCTCTGCTTTTTAATACACTAAGTTTGTGACAAGGTTATGATCCATGAAAGGGATTAGCTATTTTACCGTATACAAATTAATTAACCTCCCAGCATCAATTTCCTCATCTGCAAAAATGAGGAAAATTCAAGAGATACCATTAATTCTCCTCCTAACACTGCTGTTCAGCCTCTGCCTTTAAAGAAGATAGGTAGAGACCATCATTGCAACTGCCTTCTAGATCTTTTTTTCTGAGATAGCAGCCCATGAGCTCAAGGGCAAAGCAAGTCCTGAGTGCAGCAGAGTGAATGCCCCCAGGAGCCTCCTTACCCAACAACAGCTGGAGAGTTGATGGGTAAGCATCATTCATACTCACCCTTTGGTTGAGATAACCCTGAATCAATTTAGCCTATATTCCACAATTCCTCGACTGCATCCTCCAGCTGTCCACAGGGTTAACTTGCTTGATAGCATATCATTTCTAAACTGACCTCCTTTCCTTGTCTTTGTCCCTCTCTCCCCTACTTGTACTTCTTGGGACCACCTTTTGAATAAACGGTTTGTCTTCTCAGGGTCAGCTTCTGGGGGGACTCCAAACACCAGAGAATAATAGTGTGTAACACCCAAGTGATTACATATTGAGGCCTTGGCACACTTCCTAGCCCATTACATCAGTCAGAGTTCAGTCAGACAATTAAAAGCAATAGGAGACATATACACTAGGAGATGACTTATGGCAAGGAATTGGCTTATAGGATTGTGGTGGCCGGGTAAGCAAGCCCCAGATCTGTAGGACAAGTGGCTAGGGCAGGCTGGAACTCTCAGACAGGAGCTAGAAATACGCTGCAAGTAGAATTTCTTCTTAAGAGAAGCGTCAGCTCTGCCGTTAAGACTTGGTAACTGATTTAGTGAGACTCACCCAGATAATCTAGGAGAAATCTCTCTTACTTAAAGTCAACTGATCATGGACTTCAATCGTATCTTTGAGATACCTTCACAGCAACATCTAAATCAGCGTTCAAATGAGTAAGTGGTGGCTGATGACTAGACAAGTTGGCACATTAAAAAGACCATCTCACACTCATGGTGACAGCTTAAAAACGACACAATCAGTTCAGTTCAGATCAGTTCAATTGCTCAGTCGTGTCCTACTATTTGCAACCCCATGAATCACAGCACGCCAGGCCTCTCTGTCCATCACCAACTCCTGGAGTTCACTCAGACTCACGTCCATCGAGTCCGTGATGCCATCCAGCCATCTCATCCTCTGTCATCCCCTTCTCCTCCTGCCCCGAATCCCTCCCAGCATCAGAGTCTTTTCCAATGAGTCAACTCTTCGCATGAGGTGGCCAAAGTACTGGAGTTTCAGCTTCAGCATCGTTCCCTCCAAAGAAATCCCAGGGCTGATCTCCTTCAGAATGGACTGGTTGGATCTCCTTGCGGTCCAAGGGACTCTCAAGAGTATTCTCCAACACCACAGTTCAAAAGCATCAGTTCTTCGGTACTCAGCTTTCTTCACAGTCCATCTCTCACATCCATATATGACCACTGGAAAAACCACAGCCTAGACTATACAGACCTTAGTTGGCAAAGTAATGTCTCTGCTTTTCAATATGCTATCTAGGTTGGTCATAACTTTTCTTCCAAATAGTAAGTGTCTTTTGATTTCATGGCTGCAATTACCATCTGCAATGATTTTGGAGCCCCAAAAAATAAAGTCTGACACTGTTTCCACTATTTCCCCATCTATTTCCCATGAAGTGGTGGGACCAGATGCCATGATCTTTGTTTTCTGAATGTTCAGCTTTAAGCCAACTTTTTCACTCTTTTTCATTTTCATCAAGAGACTTTTCAGTTCTTCTTCACTTTCTGCCATAAGGGTGGTGTCATCTGCATTTCTGAGGTTATTGATATTTCTTCTGGCAATCTTGATTCCAGCTTGTGCTTCTTCCAGCCCAGCATTTCTCATGATGTACTCTGCATAGAAGTTAAATAAGCAGAGTGACAATATACAGCCTTGACGTACTCCTTTTCCTATTTGGAACCAGTCTGTTGTTCCATGTCCAGTTCTATCTGTTGCTTCCTGACCTGCATATAGGTCTGTCAAGAGGCAGGTCAGGTGGTCTGGCATTCCCATCTCTTTCAGAATTTTCCACAGTTTATTGTGATCCACAGAATCAAAGGCTTTGGCTTGTTCAATAAAGCAGAAATAGATGTTTTTTCCTGGAAATGACAGAATAGTAGTTATTAATTTATACCTGATAATAGATAACAGTGGCTCATTATATATTTGTAAACAAAACAGTGCTATAAAGAATATAATAATACTCATTTATAAGTCTTCTCTGAAAAATTACCATACTTTTCACACACACAATGTCTCTGCTTTTCTTTTCAGTTGGAGTATAATTGCTTTACAATGCTGTGTTAATTTCTGCTGTACAATGAGGTGACTCTGCTATATGTACACATATATTCCTTCCCTGTTGGTCCTCCCTCCCACCATCCAGCTCATCACAGAGCACCAAGCTGAGCTTCCTATGTTATACTGCAGGTTCCCACCAGCTATCTGTTTTACACATGGTAGTGTATTTATGTAAAAACTAATCTCCCAATTCATCCCACATGTTTCTTCAACCCACTGTGCCCACATGTCTGTTCTCAGTGTCTCTATTTCTGCCCTAGAACTAGGCTCATCTGTACTATTTTCCTAGACTCCACATACATGCGTTAATAGGCAATAGAGAAATACAGATCAAAATTATAATGAGGTATCGGCTAACACCAGTCAGATTTGCCATAATAAAAAAATATACAAACAATAAATGCTGGAGAAAGTGTGGAGAAAAGGACACCAGCCCACACACACTGTTAATGGGAATATAAATTGATATAGCCACTATGGAAAACAGTGTGGAGGTTCCTTAAAAAGTTAAAAATAGAACTACCATATGACCCAGCAACCCCACTCCTGGGCATATACACTGAGAAAACCATCATTCAAACAGTCACGTGAAGCCCAATGTTGACTGCAGCATTACTTACAACAGCGGGGACATGGAAACAATCTGAGCATACATAGATAGACGAACGGTTAAAGAAGATGTGGTGTGTACATACAACTGAATATTACTCAGCCATGAAAGAAACAGAATTGGATCACTTGAGGAGATGTAGATGGACCTAGAGTCTATCACACAGAGTGAAGTAAGTCAGAAAGAGAAAAGCAACGCCTCTGCTTGTACTTCATTAAACTGCATGCATCCTTCACTTCAGAGCATATAATAAGCACAGTTGTGCTAAGTTGCTTCAGTCATGCCTGACTCTTTGCAACCCTTTGGTCTGTAGCCACCAGGCTCTTCTGTCCATGGAGTTCTCCAGGTAAGAATACTGGAGTGGGCTGCCATGCCCTCCTTCAGGGGCTCTTCCTGATCCAGGGATCAAACCCAAGTCTCTTATGTTTCCTGCATTGGCAGGTGGATTCTTTACCACTAGCACCACCTGGGAAACCCCCCAATGAGCACATTTAATCCCATGTAATAGTTTAAGACTTTAATAGCTGCAAAGTATTATTATTATATAGAAGTATCATATTTATGCCCTTTTGTTGGAAATGTGAGTTCTTTCCATTTTTTAAATTTTTTTTTCATGAATATCCTTGGGTATTAATCTTTGACTGCATAAAAGGCTAACATAGTAATTATTTTAGGATAAGTTCCTAACTGTGTAATAATGAATCTGGCAGGTTCTTGCAATTGGTTCTACAAGACAAGAAAGCCCTGGGCCTCTAAAGCGTCCATCATACATAGTGAATGAACCTCTTTCCTATACAGCTAGAATGGAACTAGGAGTTACTTTGGGAGAGATTAGGGTAGGAAATGTCCAGTTGAGATAAGTTGATAGAATATTTGAAAAATAGCCTGTTTCTTTTAAAAGCTTGTTGGTGTGAGTTTCTAGCTTATATCCTTTTTTTTCCAGAATTTCATTAACAGACTTTTGGGGCACAATTTATGTTATTAAAAATCTAGATAATTAGACAAAGGGACAGATTAATGGTTGCCGGATATTAAGGTCAGGTAAGGGTGTCACTATAAAAGTGTAGCAAAGGAGTTTTCCAGGTGATAGAACTGTTTTGAACTCTGATTTTCTGGTGATTAACCGAGTCTAGGGAAGTACAGGACTTCCCAGTTGGTTCTAGTGTTAAAAAATCCGCCTGCCAACCCAGGAGTCACAAGAGACAGGTTCTATCCTTGGATCAGGAAGCTTCCCTGGAGTAGAAAATGACAACCCACTCCAGTATTCTTGCCTGAACAATTCCAAGGACAGAGGAGCCTGGCAGCCTATAGTTGCTGGGCTTTCAAAGAGTCAGATACGACGGAGCAACTGAGCACACTCGCACCAAAATAAGTCCATTTTACTGCATGACAATTTTTTAAATAAGGAAATGTGGAGTGATAGATAAGAAGAGAAAGGGGTCATGGGGGGGGATTTTTGAAGAAAGATAAAGGCGTGTGTTCTTCTGTTAGTTTAATGCTATAATTTGGAGCACTACGCTTCCCTGGTGGTGCAGAGGTTAAAGCGTCTGCCTGCAATGTGGGAGACCTGGGTTTGATCCCTGGGTCGGGAAATGGAGAAAGAAATGGCAACCCACTCCAATATTCTTGCCTGGAGAGTCCCATGGACAGAAGAGCTTGGTGGGCTACAGTCCATGGGTTGCAAAGAGTCGGACATGACTGAGCTACTTCACTTTGGAGCACTATACATTTTGAATCTTCTGTCTGAATCCTTAGATTTAAAGGCAATGATGGTTTCTACAGTCATTTATGCAATAAGTAGAATAATGCCAAATAGAAATTCTGATTGCACTTTATAAAAACTTCTGGTAAGTGAACAAACTGTACCAGTAAAGAGATCAATCTTTTAACTTTGATTATTTTCAAGTGATTTATTTAAATTGGCCACATTCATTTGCTTAACTTTTCTACATTCCTACTTAGATGAAATCTTTTAGCTAAGTGTTAAATCATCCAAAGATACAGTCATCAAGAACTGCATAAGGAATTTCAGCGCCATGTTAAAAAAGATGGAAACTCAGTTGAAATTTGAGTTATCTAACACATAATATGATCTCTCCTTATTTCCTTTTATAAGTATTATCAACAGAGATGGAAAGTCAAAGCGACCTTGGTTTGGAACAAGGCGATATACTGTTCCTTCAGTGATCCCAACCATCCTCTTGGGGAGACCCCCGGTGAGGCTCCTGCACAGTGACTGAGCCAATGACGATGGTCTCTAGCAACCTGCTAAACGCTGCTTTCCCATAAAAATGGTCCTCATCTGTTATCAGATGAGAGCTGCTAGCCAGTAGGTCTGTGTTCCTGTTCATGTGTGCACTTATCTCTCCATCTATGGGCAAAGAATCTTTGAGATTCTTTCTAACTTCTGAGGATTTGGGGATCTGTAAGATAATAAAACGGATACTCATGGCTCTTAAGATTTACAATAGGTAGATGGTAGGGCTCCCTTCAAGCCACTCCATTTAAGATGTATGTCCCTGGATTCTGCCCCCCTGTCCTCCTGGTGCTAACTTTTCTTTCTTTTTTTTTCACTTTACACACTTGAGAAGCACTGTCTGATCAGTGATTTGTTTTGGTGGGTGGGTGAAGAAGAAAGATGAGGACAGTAGCAAGACTACAATTTCAAGTTAGAGTCAAGGTGATCTTTTAAGAGGTAGAAAGACCCGTATGCCATTTGTCTCTGTCTCTATCTCTGCCTTGGTCCAAGCCCCTACCATCTTGCAGCAATCGTCCTAAGGATCTCCCCCACCTCCTTCAGCCACGTTGATATGATTTCTCCAGGAAGAGTGTTCATCCCTGATGGGAATCGTGTGGACAAAGACAAGTCCAAAACAGAATACTGACTCATGAAGACCAGTCTCTATTAGATCTGACCTAGAGGTGGAGACCGCTTGGAACATTGTGTTCTAACTATTAATCTTAAGGATATCATAAACAGTGCTGCGACGAACACTGGGGTACATGTGTCTCTTTCAGTTCTGGTTTCCTTGGTGTGTATGCCCAGCAGTGGGATTGCTGGGTCATATGGCAGTTCTATTTCCAGTTTATTAAGGAATCTCCACACTGTTCTCCATAGTGTCTGTACTAGTGTGCATTCCCACCAACAGTGTAAGAGGGTTCCCTTTCTCCATACCCTTTCCAGCATTTATTGCTTGTAGACTTTTGGATAGCAGCCATTCTGACTGATCCTGGGAGCCAGTGTGAGGAACTCCGCCCTTAGCAAAGGTCATGAGGAAGGAGGCTTCAGCATACGCAAAGGCATGATCAAGCCTCAGGAAACCCCCTGTTCCCGAGCATCTACCCTCAAAACCAGAGTCTATCTACTTTACTGTTTCATGCTCTCACCTATACCTCTGACTTTACGGGGGGCTGACCCCCATTACCTCTCTCGGAAAAGGAGTTAGCTTACAGCTCCCAAGTCAGTGAAAATTCCTGGGCATGACAAGAGTGTTTCAACTTACAAACTCCTCTGAAGATTATCTAGCCTGCCTGTACATGTTCATCCGGCTACATGTGATTGTTTACAGCCTCCCAACCATGAGAGGAATGAGATGTTTTAGACTTACTAAAGGCAGATTCTTTTGGGAAGTTAGAAATTATTGGTATAGTGGGTTGGTTAGGAATTATATTGGTGAAGGCTTTTTCATTTGTTGTGCCAATAATTGCTGCTAATTCCCTGCCCTGGGTGTGACAAGGGTGTCTCAGGTCAAACCTCTCTGCTGACAGACTAGCTTGTGTGACAACCTCTCAACCATAAACAGCACAGAGACTTTGGAGTATCTTGAAAGTCTTAATTAGCATAGGGCTTTTCTCATTGTTGAGTCAATGATTGCCGCCAGGCCTCCATATCCTTAGGCACCTGGGAATATATTAATCAATGTATTTGGAATATAGAAAAGGAAATATAGTAGTTTTTGATGTTATCAATACTAGACTTTTTGAGTTAATGAATGTTCTCTTTTGTAATAGATCAGTGTACTTTGTTATAAATCACTGTGTCCTTGCTATGCAAAAATGTAACTTTATCACTATCTTAAGACAGATCTTAAGGGGAACATTGGTGAAAGGATTTTCATTTGTTGGGCTGATGTTTTGCTGCTAAATCTCCATATTCCCTGCCCTTATAATGAATACAACTAGCATATAGGAGAAATAAGTATTAACCTTTAAGATTAATCATGTTAACCTTGGGTTAAATAAATTCCTTTCTTGATTGTAACTCACTACACCCTCACCCTATAGCAATGCAACTTTATTTGGAAGGTGATGCCTGGTTTAAGAAAAAACACCCTTGGAAAAAATAAGTTTTTTGGTTATCAGAACGAAAGGATCATAAAATGTCAGCAGGCCTCATGGCCAGATGATGTAAAACCCCTAAGACCATTTTTTATACATTTATGTGAAGCACCTGATTTTGATAAAGGTCATTACTGCTGACCCCCGCATGACTCTATATTCATCCTTATGTATAACAAAAGTTATATAAGCAAACCTAAAAAATAAAGAAAGGGGATCAGTTTCTGGAAAGACTGATTCCCCCATGTTGCTTCTTTCTTGCTCTCCGTTTTTCTGGCTGAATTCCCATTTGGAGCATGGGTACCCACCACATCTACTTACTTGCCCCGGCTTTTTAAGTTCCACGCAAAAAGGAGCCCAAGGAGGGGCACCTTCCGATATTCAAGTGGTGCTGGTGGCCCAACGTAAATGGTGCAAATTCCTTGTCTTGGAATTTTATTGGTATCCCACGTAAACCAAGTTATTCAGCCTCTTTTTCTCTCCTACTATTTTCTGTTCGAAATCCCATCCGGTATGTGGGTACTCACCAAGCCTACTAATTTTGCCTGGGCTTCTAAGATCGGACCAGGGAGGCCTCAGTGCCTCCTCTCCTTCAGGAGAACGGAAATACGCCTGTGGCCTACGTAGGTGGTGATTGGTATTCCATGTAAACCAAGTTATTCAGCCTCTTTTTCTCCACTAATTTTCTAATCTCTCTCTATCTTTAATTAAGTAAGTTTTTTCCTAGGATGCCGATTCCATCCCCACCTTCGAATTACCCTGGATCCACTGGGGAAGGACCCCGGCAGACTGGCATGAAATGGTACCTCAGGATGGGGAGGGAGGTGGGAGGGGGATTCAGGGTGGGGAACACATGTACACCTGTGGTGGATTCATGTCAATGTATGGCAAAACCAATACAATATTGTAAAGTAATTAGCCTCCAATTAAAATAAATAAATTTATATTAAAAATAAATAACTTCATAAATTTAAAAAAAAAAAGACAGAAAAAAAAGGATATCTCTGTCACAAAAGAGGCTAGCAAAGCAGTAACCTAAAATCCCAAGAAGGAGCAAAGTAGGTGTTTGTTATAAACCCAGTTTTCTGGCTTCATTATACTTGGTTCACTCTGATGCGATCTGATGCCATAATCAAGGTCCACTCTAGACTTAAGAGCCTGCCAATAACAATGCCTCTCTCCCTCCTAAGTTTGGGAACAAACATAATAAAGACACAAGAATCAGATCAATATCCAAATAATCAACTTTATTGCTTCTTTTTTAAAATTTAACTTATATAATAATGTTATTTTTTAATAAAGATTGAAATATAGTTTATTTGCAATGTTGTGTCAACTTCTGCTGTACAGTTTTTTAAGCCAGGGTTGGAAGACATAGACTCATCCGCAGCCAGGTGAGTTTGTTAACTTTTTTTTTTTTTTTCTGAATTAGATAAACTCACCCAGATACCAGTCCAAGCCTCACCTGTAGGGTATGATGGAGAACAGACGAGAATGCATGTAGAGTGTGGGCTGGACAAGGATGCTTATCTCCTTCCACCAAACTCACCAGTCAGATGGGCAATTTCTCCTCCTAAGGAAAGAGAAAGAGTGAGGGAAAGAAAAGAAGCAGACAAACTCTTGAAGCTGAAGTCACCCATGGCTACCACTCTGTGAAGGAAATTAATGTACATTTCCTCTTGCTGAACCAACCAGCTGGGTCTAGGTTTGTAAGGCAAGACACACACAAGAGGACACTTGAATAAAAGGAAAATATGACCTCCAGAGGGCAGCTTTGAAGTACCGAGGGAAACAGTAAGGCCCTCAAAGAGAATGTGAGAATATTGAGAATATAATTGTCCATCTTGGAGATTCAGGTTTTTACATTGTGACTTGATGGTGATTATTAGTGTCTTCACTACAATCAGTAGAGGTAGAAATCACTTTCTACCTCACCACACCCTTAAGGAGGAGATTTTGGTTTCTGCTGGGGTTATTTTTTTGTTTGGGGGGTTTTATGGGTTTTCTTTTTTTTAAATTTTATATTGGGGTGTGCATGCAAGCATGCATGCTAAGTAGCTTAAGCCATGTTCAACTCTTTGTGACCCTGTGGACTATAGCCCACCAGGTTCCTCTGTCTATGAGATTCTCCAGGCATGAATATTGAAGTGAGTTGCCATTTCCTCCTCCAGGGGATCTTCCCAACCCAGGAATCAAACTCATGTCCTGCATTGTCAGGCGGGTTCTTTACTACTTGTGCTATCTGGAAAGCTGTATTGGGGTATAACCAATCAACAAACAATGTTGTGATAATTTCACGGGAATGGCAAAGGAGTCAGCCATAATACCCATGTATCCATTCTCCCCCAGAATCCTGGTTTTTCTTTTTCTTTTTTTTTTTTTTTTTAAATTATGATCGATTTACAGTGTTGTGTTAGCTTCAGGTGTACAGCAAAGTGATTCAGTTATACATATGCATATTTCCATACTTTTTCCATTTCTTTTCCCATATAGATTATTACCTAGTATTAAGAAGAGTTCCCTGTGCAGTACAGTAGGTCCTTATTGATTGTCTCTGCAGTTTTGCTAAGTCCCCTGGAGGGTGGAGTGGCATAGCAGGAACCCAGGGCCCCCATGCAGTACCTGTTGCCAGTGGGTTCCCTGTTAAGGATGGTGATATCTCCCTTTGATCACTACTGAGCAAACTTTTCCACCAAAGCATAAATGGTAACCAGCTGGTGGGTGAGGAGCGAAGGTGTCAGAGGCTGAGAATTTTGTCTTGAAAAAGTATGCAATGAGGATGGCATTCCTTTGAAGTCCCTTATTTGTTCTGTCTTTAAAATTCATGAAATTTTAAGTCTTCCCTATGATATTTCCATTTTTACTTTGATATAAAATGGAGTTTAAATTACCTACCATTAAGTAAAATTTATGCTTTCTGGGAAGATGTGGTATGCTTTGCCCTTGAACTTGAATTTCCCAGGCAGGTTGCTGAGTAACCGCCGCCATTTTCCCCAAGGCCATTCCATTGTACACACCCCCAGATTTAGCAAGCTCAGTTTATATGCAATATTCATTCATCTATCCATCCAACAAATATTAACTAAGCACCATAACTGTTTGCAAGACTAAGTCATAAAACCTCATCGAAGTCTTAAGGAGTTATGACTTCTACAATTTTCACTTATAATTGAGACCCTGAATGTCAAATGCCTTTTCCAGTTATAAGTATTTTTAGTAGGTATTTTCTTCCCACGTGGCACTGGTGTTAAAGAACCCAACTGCCAGTGAAGGAGACTTAAGAGATTTGGGTTCAATCCCTGGGTCAGGAAGATCCCCTGGACGAAGGCATGGTTACCCACTCCAGTATTCTTGCCTGGAGAATCCCATGGACAGAGGAGCCTGGCAGGCTACTGTCCATAGTGTCTCATAGAGTTGGACAAGACTGAATTACTTAATATGGTACAGTAAGTATTTTTAGAAAGCATTTTATATGATCACAATTGCATGTATGGTTATCCTATGAGTATATTGGAAAGAAAAGCAAATGATAATGGCTTTCTTCTTGGAAAGGAAGAGGAAACCTGAAAGCTTTGGCAAAAAAAAAAAAAAAAAAACATATCCCCTGGCGCTCTGTTTTCTTGATCTTCATTAGGTTGAAGACATCTTTTAGTTAAAAACAGAACAAGACCGAAAAAGCATTGTCCTGTCTCAAAAGACACAAGTAGCTTGGTTATGGCAATGCACGGTCATATTCACCATCTTTCCCACATATTCAATATCCTTACCCCGGAAAAACTACAACCCCCATTAAAGCAGCAATTGTTCTAGACCAGCACCATCCAGTAAGATTATAATGCAAGCCACCCATGTGGTTTTAAAATTATTAGTCAACGTATTTAAAAATGAAAAGAAACAGGTGAATTTTAAAAATCTGGCTCAAAATATCACCATTCCCTAATCAATATAAAAATTTGAAATAAAATATTTTATATTCTTTGTGTTAAGTTTTCAAAATCCAATGTGGTTTTTATAGTTGCAGCTCATCTCATTCTTTTTTCTTTTTTTTTAATAATTTTATTTTGTTAGTTATTTTTGGCTGTGCTGGGTCTTTGTTGTTCCACGCAGGCTCTCTCTGTTGTGGTGAGCAGGGGTTTCTCTATGTCATGCACAGGCTTCTCCTTGCAGTTGCTTCTCTTCTTGGAGAGCACAGACTTCAGAGCACAGGCCCAGCAGTTGTGGCTCATGGGCTTTGTCGCTCCTTGGCTTGTGGGATCTTCCCAGACCAGGGATCGAACTGGTGTCCCCTGAATTGCAAGACGGACTCTTAACCAGTGGACCATCAGGGAAGCCCCACAGCCCATCTCCCTCAGTACTACTTTTCAAGTGTTCAATAGCCAGTGTGACTAGTGGCCACCATCTTGACAGCACAGTTATAGACTCTAGAGCTTTAGCTGCAAGTCCAAGAATACCTCCCAGGAGGAACTCATTAACAAACACGTGCGAGTGAGTTTATTTTCATCATGGGCATTGATACTAACAAACACATTCAATGGAATTTTTTCTACATTTCTTCAGTTCATTCCAGTTCAGTCGCTCAGTCGTGTCTGATGCTTTGCGACCCCATGAATCGCAGCATGCCAGGCCTCCCTGTCCATCACCAACTCCCGGAGTTCACTCAGACTCGTGTCCATCAAGTCAGTGATGCCATCCAGCCATCTCATCCTCTGTCATCCCCTTCTCCTCCTGCCCCCAATCCCTCCCAGCATCAGAGTCTTTTCCAATGAGTCAACTCTTCGCATGAGGTGGCCAAAGTACTGGACTTTCAGCTTTAGCATCACTCCTTCCAAAGAAATCCCAGAGCTTATCTCCTTCAGAATAGATTGGTTGGATCTCCTTGCAGTCAAGGGACTCTCAAGAGTCTTCTCCAACACCACATTCAAATGCATCAATTCTTCGGTGCTCACCCTTAGTCTCTTCCTAAACAGCATAATGGAGAAGGAAATGGCAACCCAGTCCAGTGTTCTTGCCTGGAGAATCCTAGGGATGGGGGAGCCTGGTGGGCTGCCATCTATGGGGTCACACAGTCGGACACAACTGAAGTGACTCAGCAGCAGCAGCAGCAAACAGCATAAATTAACCATAATGTAAATCTTGGAGGAAAGCAGTGGATATGAACATTAAAAAGGGTAGATGCTGGGAAAGATCAAAGGCAAAAGAAGAGGTTGGCAGAGAATGAGATGGTTAGAGAGCATCACCCACTCAATGGACTTGAATTTGAGAAAAATTTAGGAGATAGTGAAGGACAGGGAAGACTGGTGTGCTGCAGTCCATGGGGTTGCAAAGAGTTGGACATGACTTAGCAACTGAACAGCAATAAGGTTCTTGAAGGAAAGCAGTGGTTATGAACATTAAAAAGGGTAGGTCTCTTCAGTCCTGCCTAAATAAGTCAATTTAGACTTGGATAGACAGATCATTTATACTTGCCCTGCACAATTCTGTATTGCTTGGATTTTTGGTTCCTATCTTTGGTGCTTAGAATTTTTATTTTCTACTTTCTCCATGAATATCAGGCTCTTATGTATCCTTAACTTATGGTCATATAGCCACACTCCTTACTCAGAAACCCCCACCCTCCACACACATAAACTTATACCCATAGAGAAACCATTACTATATGTGTTAAATTTGCAAATCAAAGTAATAGTGATATATTCTTGGAGGAAGTGACTGGAATATTCTCTCCTGAATAAAAATGCTTTTGTTAACCTCTGTCTATCAACTGACTTCAAGATCCTGGCAGCTGGAAGACACATAAGATCTTTTTTCAAGAATTACTGTATTAATGGATTACATCATTTGCTTATAATAATGCATCATATTTAAAAATACTGACTGTGGTCTAAAAATCTATGTAAAACATCTGTGCTACTAAAAAGTCATTTGGCTAATATTGATTTAATTATTTCTCAAAGTATCAATTTTTGAATACAAAAAGTCCTGGGGATATTTAGAAAGTATATTTTAGAAATAAAATATCCATGGAGGTATTTAGTCCTCCTCTAAGGGTTTCAGCATATCATTTGTGCACATTACTAAAGCTGTCACAGCCAAGAAAATTCATACAGTAGTTATGAATTGTACAACACTCTTGTGCCTTAACCTTGAGTGACTTTCTTTATCCTCATTTACCAATTAATATTCCATCGATCAGACTGAGATGCTGTGACCTGGATAGATTCTAGTGCCCCCTTGGTGACTTGATCTGTAAAATGGAATAACAAAGCCTTTTTTACACAGCAGCTGGGAAAACTACATAAATGAATGGCCCAGGAACATTAAAAACTGCAAACATTATATCACAGGTCAGCAAACTACAACCCACAGGGCAAATTGGGCAGCCACCTGTTTTCATAAAGAAAAGTTTGGAACACAGCCAAACTCATTCATTTACATTTTACCTATGGCTGCTTTAGTACCACCAGGGCAGAATTAAGTAGCTGTAGCAGAGACCTGGTGTCTAAAATACTTGCCATCTGGCACTTTGTTGAAAAAGATCATTGATCCCTGCTTTATATAAAGGTGAGGTATTATTATAATGATGAATATTGTTTTCATGACCATGTCTGGAGAGACACCATGATATAGCGGTGCAAGCATGGATTTAGGAGCCAATAGGCTTAGGTCACAATGCCCTCTCTACCACTATGGGAGATAGATGACTTCAGATGCGTTCTTTGACCTCTCTGAACTTGTTTCTAAAAAAGGAGAAGCACACACATCAACTGATTTAACATGTGGATGAAGTAAGACTACAGTTTTAAGCTGTCTAATGTGTGTCTGAGTGTCTGCTCATTTGCTCAGTCATGTCTGACTCTTTGTGGCCCGTGGATAATAGCCTGCCAGGCTCCACTGTCCATGGGGTTCTCTAGACAAGTATACTGGAGCCAGTTACTATTTCCTCCTTCAGGGGATCTTCCCAACCCAGAGATCAAACATGAGTCTCTTGCATTGCAGGCTAATTCTGTACCTGTTAAACTATCAGGGGAGTCAAGTTGTCTGATACATAATGATTACTTGTAAGCAATTGTTAATATATCTCCCCCTTGATTTTCTTGGGCTCCAAAATCACTGCAGATGGTGACTGCAGCCATGAAATTAAAAGACGTTTACTCCTTGGAAGAAAAACTATGACCAACCTAGACAGCATATTAAAAAGCAGAGACATTACTTTGCCGACAAAGGTCCACTAGTCAAAACTATGATTTTTCCAGTAGTCATGTATGGATACGAAAGTTGGACTATAAGGAAAGCTGTGTGCCAAAGAATTGATGCTTCTGAACTGTGGTGTTGGAGAAGGTTCTTGAGAGTCCCTTGGACTGCAAGGAGATCAAACCAGTCCATCCTAAAGGAAATCAGTCCTGAATAGTCATTGGAAGGACTGATGCTGAAGCTGAAACTCCAATACTTTGGCCACCAGATGCGAAGAACTGACTCACTGGAAAAGACCCTGATGCTGGGAAAGATTGAAGCCTGGAGGAGAAGGGGATGACAGAGGATGAGATGGATGGATGGCATCACTGACCCAATGGATATGAGTGTGAGCAAGCTCCAGGAGTTGGTGATGGACAGGGAAGCATGGCATGCTGCAGTCCACAGGGTCACAAAGAGTGGGACACGACTGAGCAACTGAACTGAACTGACATACAAAAATAACACTTTATAATTTGAACATTCCTCAAAGTGTGTTTAAAGGCCTCTTCCCTACCTGAGAGGCTGTATATCATCTATTCCATTCCTTCTGTATGGTTTTGTCTTAATTCTTCACAGATTTAACTGCTGATGGTTAGAAATACTACCTGCTGTCTCTCAGCCCTGAAGTGGAGAGACATACACTTTCCTTTGCATAAAGTGTCCTTCCCCTCTCACCTCCCTGACAATCCCCTATTCACCCTTCAATGATGACTTCAAGCATCACTTCCTCCATGAAGCCCTCCCTGGCTGCCTCTGATGCATGGGCTCTTTTGCCCATTGTCTTGAGCTTCCTTGCAGGTCACAAAAGTTACTGCTTTATTTGCTCCCTCCCACAGTCCATGTACTGCAGGGCACAGATGTAGAGGAGATAGTCTCCCTGCTTCTCATGCTGCTTTGAGACACTACTCCTCCTCTCTGTAAAAAAAAAAAAAAAAATAGAGTAGAGCTCCACTAAAATACATATCATCAGATTAATCACCCCCTACCTCTTTTTGTGGAACTGATCAACCATAGTCCAGTCATTCTTCTTCAGTCGCTAAATAATTTGACACTTGCTCACCATCTTTCTCTCCATCATTCCTCCTGATCATCACTTTTGGTTGTTGTTGTTGACTTCAATCCAGCTGAAGAGGGGCCCAATGACCTGAACTTTGGAATTACATGGCTAGCCTCACTTATACCTCTTACTCACCTTCTACTTTATTTTGAGTCCCCTTCAGTGAGGATTTTTGTTCCCACCACTACAATGATACTGTGGTTGTTAGAGTGACCAGCTACTGAGAATCTATGCTACTCCATTTTGTTAACAGAAAAAACTCCATTTTGTAAGGTTCCAGGAAAAGAGCCTTTGGAAATCCGAGAGCCTTTGGAAATCCCCTGACCTCACCCCAGTGCCCACGAGCCAATCACACCCCAGACCAAAATCTTCTGACTTAACACTCAGGAACTTGTGGTCTACCTAGACAATTAGGGATCAATCAAGAACCAACACACAGCCCTTCGAAAGAAAGTAACCAATCAGACGTTCCCCTACCTAGAAATCCTTTTTTTTTCCATGTATACTCCCTATATAAGCAATGTAATCCAAAACCCGGGGCTCCTCCCTATAGCCGCTGTGTCGGTATCGGTGGGAGCCCCAGCTTGAGCTTGGTAATAAAAACTCTCTTGCTTTTGCATTGGATATCAGCTCCCTGGTGGTCACTGTGAGATTTCGCGACTTGGGCATAACACTACCCCAAGGCTAGCTGAGCCAATGGTTCATATTCAGCCCTCATCCTAGAATCTCAAGACATGATTGATCGCTCATCTTCTTGAAACATATTCTTACTTGTTTTTCTTTTTTCTTTTCTTTCTTTCTTTTTTTTTTTTTTGAGGGGCATGTTATCATTTGGGCTTCCCAGGTGACACTAGTGGTAAAGAACCCGCCTTCTAATGAAAGAGACATAAGAGATATGGGTTCAATCTCTCGGTCAGGAAGATGCCCTGGAAGAGGGCGTGGCAACTCACTCCAGTATTCTTGCGTGGAGAATCACATGGCAGAGGAGGCTTGGGGGCTATAGTCCATAGTGTCGCCAAGAGTCAGACATGACTAAAGCAGCTTAGCACAGACATTAACATTTTAATGATGTAGATCTCTGGTTTTTCCCCAGGTAGTATTCAGACTATTCCCTCTCCTCCCACCACAATGTTTCTATGATGAGTTACAAACAAAAAAGAAATCACATTTTCATGCTAAAAATATTAATCAGAGCTCTGATTTCTCCACTAGAAACTACACTTAAAGTTCAAGATTCCACACGCAGCACCTTAAATCACACACCAAGACCTCACATTCTGACCTGGACTCCCATCCCCTCCCCCAGGCTTGGGCTGGCTTTGGTCTAGGCTCAGCTAAAACTGACATGGATGGGTGTTGCTCTGAGGGCCTTGGCGGTTGGTGGGGAAGACATTTGGTGAACAAGCCCTAGGATCTGGCCAGCCTACACTCCCTACTCCTGAGTGGGGACCTGTCCACCATCCCTTGATCCCATCTGGCCTCAAGCAAGCAGGCTGCCTTCTTCACTCCACGATTGTTCTCCACCAGTAAGTGAAGAAAGACCCTGTGCCCAGGAATCTGGGAACCTGCCCTGACCCTTAACTGTGGTCTCGGTGGAGTATGGCAATAAAGAGAAGCTGATGCTCTCGAAGGCTCAGAGATGGAGGTGGTTTCTGGGGGCCAGGTGGCTCTTTCTGTGCTAGGACTCCTGGTGGCTCTGCCTGCACAACAGGTGGACGTGGAGACGGTGCCAAGAGACCACGGTCTCTTGATTTTCTCCCATCTTCTGAGAAAGCAGTCTGTTCTCTTCAGACTCCCTTGCTGTCTGCTCCTCTTCTTGTTTTCTGAGCTTGACCCTTTCCCCGTGGTCCTTCTCTAACCACAGACTCTTCCTAAGTGAGCAGTCCCATAATGTTAAATACCATGCATGTGCCTATAACTTCCATATTTATATCTTCCGTCTTGACTTCTCACCCAAGTTCCAGACTGGTATACCCAACTACTTACCTAAAAACTCATTGATCAGGCCAAAAATCTTGAATACTTTTTTTTAACTCTTCAGTCAGTTCAGTTCAGTTCAGTTGCTCAGTCTTGTCCGACTCTTTGCGACCCCATGAATTGCAGCACACCAGGACTCCCTGTCTATCACCAACTCCTGGAGTTCACTCAGATCCACGTCCATCGAGTCCGTGATACCATCCAGCCATCTCATCCTCTGTCGTCCCCTTCTCCTCCTGCCCCCAATCCCTCCCAGCATCAAAGTCTTTTCCAATGAGTCAACTCTTCACATGAGGTGGCCAAAGTACTGGATTTTCACCTTTAGCATCAGTCCTTCCAAAGAAATCCCAGGGCTGATCTCCTTCAGAATGGACTGGTTGGATCTCCTTGCAGTCCAAGGGACTCTCAAGAGTCTTCTCCAACACCACAGTTCAAAAGCATCAATTCTTTGGCACTCAGCCTTCTTCACAGTCCAAATCTCACATCCATACATGACCACTGGAAAAACCATAGCCTTGACTAGACGGACCTTAGTCAGCAAAGTAATGTCTCTGTTTTTTAATATGCTATCTAGGTTGGTCAGAACTTTTCTTCCAAGGAGCAAGCGTCTTTTAATTTCATGGCTGCAGTCACCATCTGCAGTGATTTTGGAGCCCAAAAAAATAAAGTCAGACACTGTTTCCACTATTTCCCCATCTATTTGCCATGAAGTGATGGGACCGGATGCCATGATCTTTGTTTTCTGAATGTTGAGCTTTAAGCCAAATGTTTCACTCTGCTCTTGACTTCCCTGGTGGCTCAGAGGTTAAAGTGTCTGCCTCCAATGCGGGAGACCCGGGTTCGATCCCTGGAGAAAGAAATGGCAATCCACTCCAGTATTCTTGCTTGGAGAATCCCATGGACAGAGAAGCCTAGTAGGGTACAGTCCACGGGGTCGCAAAGAGTTGGACATGACTGAGCGACTTCACCTATTCACCTTTCACATTCATCAAAAGGCTTTTTAGTTCCTCTTCACTTTCCTCCATAAAGCTGGTGTCATCTGCATATCTGAGGTTATTGATATTTCCCCCTACAATCTTGATTCCAGCTGATGTTTCTTCCAGCCCAGCATTTCTCATGATGTACTCTGCATATAAGTTAAATAAGCAGGGTGACAATATACAGCCTTGACGTACTCCTTTTCCTATTTGGAACCAGTCTGTTGTTCCATGGCCAGTTCTAACTGTTGCCTCCTGACCTGCATACAGATATTTTCAATCAATTCACAAGTCTCTCCAGTTACTACATTGTGAGCTTGACCACTTTTCAACAGCTCCACCATTATGCCATCAGCTGAAGCTCTCACTGGACACAGAAATGTCCTCTGTTCTTACTACGCTTCTGTTTATACTTTCCTTTTTATCATTTTTATTTATTTATTTTTACTTTTTCAGAAAAATGAAGTATAGTTGGCTTACAATGTTGTGTGAAAAGAAACTAAATGTCCATCAACAGTTGAATGGATAAAGAGATGTGGTACATAGCACAATGGAATATTATTCTGCATAAAAAAGAACAGAATAATGCCATTTGCAACAAGATGAGTGGACCTAGAGGTTATCATACTAAAGTGAAGTAAGTCAGACAGAAAAAGACAAATATCATACGATATTACTTATATGTGGAATCTAAAAATATACAGATGAGCTTATTTGCAAAACAGAATCATACTCACAGACATAGGAAAAAATAATAATGGTCACCAAAAAAGAATGGAAGGATAAGTTAGGAGTCTGGGATTAGCGGATACACAGAACTATGTATAAAATAGATAGACAACAAGGACCTGCTATAGAGCACAAGGAACTCTATTCTATATCTTGTAACAACTTATAATGGAAACGAATCTAAAATACTAACACTTTGTAAATTGAATATACTTTGCATTTTCATCTTAATACATAAATTAGATCATGCCACTTTCCTACTCAAAACTCTAATAAACAACATTCAAGCACACTGTAAATAATATTTAAGCTCTATTAATATGCACAAAGTCTTATATGATTAGGATCCTACCAGTATTTTCAACTTCATTTCAAACCACATACCCCACTCAGTCTATTATGAGTACTGGAATTAATGCTGTTCCTGTAAAATTCACTAAAACATTTCTGGCTCAGGACCTTATCACTCCTCATTCTCTCTGCCTCTCCTCATTATTTACAAGTCCCTGATTCTCAAAATTTCCTCCTCAAAAAAACCTTTCTTCCCTAAGACAAGAAACTGGTCCTCACCTCCCATAAGTCTCCATATCATCTCCCTTCTTTAAGTTTCTTCATAGCATTTATCTCCAAGTATAATAACATTATTTATTCATTTCAGTTTTATTGCCTATTCACTGTACTAAAATAAATAAGTTCTATGAAAAACAGAGACTGCAGCATTTGAAATATGTTAGCATTAACAACATAGCATTAGAAAAATCAGGAGAATGCCATGAAAACATCTACTTCTGCTTCATTGACTATGCTAAAGCCGTTGACTGTGGATCACAACAAACTGGAAAATTCTTAAAGAGATGGAAATATAAGACCACCTTACCTGCCTCCTGAGAAATCTGTACGTAGGTCAAGAAGCAACAGTTAGAATCAGACATGGAACAATGGACTGGTTCCGAATTGAGAAAGGAGTACCTTAAGGCTGTATCTTGTTACCCTGCTTGTTCAACTTATACGCAGAGTACATCATGCAAAATGCTGGACTGGATGAACCACAAGCTGGAATCAAGATAGCAGGGAGAGATATCAATAACCTCAGATATGCGGTTGACACCACTCTTATGGCAGAAAGTGAAGAGGAACTAAAGAGACTCTTGAGGAAGGTGAAAGAGGAGAATGAAAAAGCTGGTTTAAAACTCAATATTCAAAAACTAAGATCATGTCATATGGTCCCATCACTTCATGGCAAATAGATGGGGACATGATGGAAAGAGTGACAGCCTTTATTTTCTTGGGCTTCAAAATCATTGCGTATGGTGACTGCAGCCATGAAATTAAAAAATGCTTGCTCCTTAGAGGAAAAGCTATGACAAACCTAGACAGAATATTAAAAATCAGAGACACCACTTTACTGACAAAGGTCCGCCTAGTCAAAGTCAGTTTTTCCAGTATGGATGTGAGAGCTGGACCATAAGGAAAGGTGAGTCCCCTGGACTGCAAGGAGATCAAGCCAGTTAATCCTAAATTGATCAATATCAGTCCTGAATATTCATTGGAAGGACTGATGCTGAAACTGAAACTCCAATACTTTGGCCACCTGATGCAAAGAACTGGCTCATTGGGGAAAAAAACCCTGATGCTGGGCAAGATTGAAGGAGGGAGGAGAAGGGGATGACAGAGGATGAGATGGTTGGATGGCATCACCGATTCAATGGACATGAGGCTGAGCAAGCTGCAGGAGTTGGTGATGGACAGGGAAGTCTGGCGTGCTGCAGTCCATGGGGTCACAAAGAGACTGAACTGAACTGAACATTAGCAACTAAATTAGCTCATAGTGTGTGCTCAATAATTATTTGTTGAATAAAAACAACAATAACAACCTGTGTGTCAACAATATCTACAATGCAAATTGACAATGCTAATGACATTTTATCAGACATGACCATTCTAATGTTTTGTTGTTTTTTTTTTTTTTTTCCCTCATTTTACTGTGAGCATGGGGGTTATAAGTTATTTATCCCCAGTGCCTTTGGCAGTTTATGGCATGAATTAGATAAAGTAAATTTTTAATAGATGAAATTACATTTACTGATTGTTATATCTTGTATCATTTGAGTCTCAGCAATGAGAAGTTCAGGGAAGTTATTATTTCCATTTTGCAAACAGAAGACAAATACTAAGAAAAGAGAAATGTTCAACTTGCAACCATATATAAAGTAGAGAGAAAGAGAGAGAATTGGAAATGCCAGATGAAGCTGGAGATACAGGTTGAAGCCAGATGGGTAAGTGCTTGGAACACCATGACTGGAAATTTGGACTATATCCTGTAATATATTGCAAAACAGTTGTGCAAATCACAGTATAATAATCACATCCATTTTTGTATACTATGTAACAGTTGTGAGTCTTAACCCTCCATATATGACATCTAAACCATCCACTCAACTGAAGAACTGGCAAATTGCTCATCAGTTTTCTGCTGTGTGGCTAGCCAAGTGGTTCCCTCATTTAATTCCCATGAAATTCTCAGGGGTTTCCATCTGTACCAAGTCTAAAAAATTAAATCGATCCAGAATACTCTCTTACGTAAAACCTCTACTTATCATTTACTCATTCATTGATTAGTCCATCCCTATATCCTTTTATTGGATTATTCATATTTATTCAGCACCTATTATAAGCCAGGAATTATGTTAGAAGTCATGTTGAGTTTCAAAAATAAGTTTATATATAATTATATATATATATTAATATAATATATAGTGGAGGAGAAGGGGACAACAGAGCTTGAGATGGTTTGATAGCATCATTGGCTCAATGGACATAAGTCTGAGCAAGCTCTGGGAGCTGGTGATGGACAGGGAAGCCAAGTGTGCTGCAGTCAATGGGGTTGCAAAGAGTCGAATACAACTGAGCAACTGAACTGAACTGAACTGAGATATATTAATAAATAGGTGAATATTTCAGAGAGCTAGAAATCTTTATTCATTAGTCATAGCCATCACTCAAATGGCATTTTAAAATTTATGAAGATCTTTAAATGAAAATTATATGAAATTCTGGAATGCTTACTATGAGCTAAGCATTAGATATATAAAGATGCATAAAAACCTCCTGCTTTCTAGCAGCAGGTGAATCTGTTCGGTGTGGGGGTAGGGGGAGCATAGGACAAGGAAAGGACAGACATGTTGTGCAGCACTCACAACAGCCTCAGGTGGGAGTTACCTTCACCATCACCCACTCTTTACAGAGGAGGAAACTGTGAGTCTGGTTCAGCAGGAAGTCAAAGATGGCAATACCAGAATATGAACATGATTTATCAACTCCCAAATCTTACTCCTCTTTTACTCCCCTTCCCTTTCTTTCAAAATAATTCGGTCCTTAAGTTATGAGATGGGGCAGATCAACCCTGGCATTTAGACTCAGTTGGGGAGAGCCATGATTGCCCAGAACAGTGCTTTGGAGCCATGACTTGTCTCTATTCCATGAGATCTGAAGTCTCTGCAAAGAATATGGAGATGATTCACTAGCTGAAGGCTGAAATCAGCTGAAGAATAATGTGCGCTAAGTCGGCTAAGTCATGTCTGACTCTTGGCAACACCATGGACTGTAGCCTGCCAGGCTCCTCTGTCCATGGGATGCTAAAGGCAAGAATACTGGAGTGAGTTGCTATTTCCTCCTCCAGGAGACCTACCCAACCCAGGGATCAAACCCTATCTTTTATGTCTCCTGCACTGACAGGCAGGTACTTTACCATTAGCGCCACCTGGGAAGCTGAAGAGTTACTCACCTAGAAAGGGCATTATTGAGACACTGAAGTGAATGCTCACTGTCAGCTGTCATCTCACACATGGCTTTCAGACAGAACACCTTCACACAACCACTTGATATGGTCTCTCTGCTTCCCAGGGCAGGGAACTCACGGTCCAAGAGTGAGCACCACAAACAGGCCAGCAGGAAGCTACGTTTTGTTTTTGTGACCTGACTTTGGAAAATACACTGTACTAATATCAGTGTCTTCATAATCACAGGCCCATTCAAACAAAGGAAAGGGAAAACAGACTCTGATTCTCAGGAGGAAAAGAGTCAACAGCACATTGTAAACACAACCAGACAAAGCCAAATATCATATGATATCACTTAAAACTAGAATCTTAAAAAAAAAAAAACAAATTAACTTATTTACAAATTAAATAGACCAACAGACATGGAAAACAAATATACTTATCAAATGGAAAAGTGGTGAGGAGGATAAATTAGGAGTTTGGGATTTAGCATCTATTAATGCAAACTGCTATATATAAAATAGATAGACAATAAGGACCTACCATATAGCAAAGGACAAAGAATATACCCATCTGAACACAGAGCTTCAAAGAACAGTAAAGAGAGTTAAGAAAGTCTTCCCAAATGAACAATGAAAAGAAATAGAGGAAAACAATAGAATGGGAAAAACTAGACATCTCTTCAAGAAAATCAAAGATACCAAGGGAACATTTCATGCAAAGATGGGCACAATGAAGAATAGAAATGGTATGAACCTAACTTTGGACTGCAAGGAGATCCAACCAGTCCTTTGTAAAGGAAATCAGTCCTGGGTGTTCATTGGAAGGACTGATGTTGAGGCGGAAACTTCAATATTTTGGCCATTTGATGTGAAGAACTGACTCATTTGAAAAGACTCTAATGCTGGGAAAGATTGAAAGCGGGAGGAGAAGGGGACGACAGAGGATGAGATGGTTGAATGGCATCACCAACTCCATGGACATGGGTTTGAGTAGACTCTGGGAGTTGGTGATGGACAAGGAGGCCTGGCATGCTGTGGTTCATGGATCACAAAGAGTCGGACATGACTGAGCAACTGAAATGACTGACTGACTGACTGAACCTAACAGAAGTTGAAGATATTAAGAAAAGGTGGCAAGAATACACAGAAGAACTATATGAAACATATCGTAATGACCCAGACAACCACAATGGTATGATCACATACCTAGAGCCAGACATCCTGGAATATGAAGTCAAGTGGGCCTTAGGAAGCAAAATGATAAAGTTAGTGGAGGTGATGGAATTCCAGATGAGCTATTTCAAATCCTAAAAGATGATGCTGTGAGAGTGCTGCACTCAATATGCTAGCAAATTTGGAAAACTCAGCAGTGGCCACAGGACTGGAAAATGTCAGTTTTCATTCCAATCTCAAAGAAAGGGAATGCCAAAGTATGTTCAAACTACCACACAACTGCTCTCATTTCACATGCTAGCAAGGTAATGCTCAAAATTCTCCAGGCTAGGCTTCAACAATATATGAACCAAGAACTTCCAGACATCCAATCTGGATTTAGAAAAGGTAGAGGAACCAGAGATCAAATTGCCAACATCTGCTGGATCATCAAAAAAGCAAGAGAGTTCCAGAAAAACATCCACTTCTGCTTTGTTGACTATGCCAAGGCCTTTGACTGTGTGGACCAAAACAAACTCTGAAAAATTCTGAAAGAGATGGGAATACCAGACCACCTGACCTGCCTCCTGAGAAGTCTGTATGCAGGTTAGGAAACAGCAGTTAGAACTGGACATGGAGCAATGGAGTGGTTCCAATTAGGGAAAGGAGTATGTCAAGGCTGTATATTGTCACCCTGCTTTTTTAACTTATATGCAGAGTACATCATGAGAAATGTTGGACTGGATGAAGCACAAGCTGGAATCAAGATTGCTGGGAGAAATATTAATAACCTCAGATATGCAGATGACACCACCTTTATGGCAGAAAGTGAAGAAGAACTAAAGAGCCTCTTGATGAAAGTTAAAGAGGAGAGTGAAAAAGTTGGCTTAAAGCTCAACATTCAGAAAATGAAGATCATGGCATCTGGTCCCATTACTTCATGGCAAATAGATGGGGAAACAGTGGAAACAGTGGCTGACTTTATTTTGGAGGGCTCCAAGATCACTGCAGATGGTGATTGCAGCCATCAAATTAAAAGACGGTTACTCCTTGGAAGGAAACTTATGACCAACCTAGATAGTCTCTTCAAAAGCAGAGACATTACTTTGCCAACAAACGTCCATCTAGTCAAGCCTATGGTTTTTCCTGTGGTCATGTATGGATGTGAAAGTAAGACTGTGAAAAAAGCTGAGCGCCAAAGAATTGATGCTTTTGAACTGTGGTGTTGGAGAAGAAGGGACTCTTGAGAGTCCCTTGGACTGCAAGGAGATCCAACCAGTCCATCCTAAAAGAGGTCAGTCCTGGCTATTCTTTGGAAAGGCTGATGCTAAAGCTGAAACTCCAGTACTTTGGCCACTTCATGTGAAGAGTTGACTCATTGGAAAAGACTCTGATGCTGGGAGGGATTGGGGGCAGGAGGAGAAGGGGATGACAGAGGATGAGATGGCTGGATGGCATCACCGACTTGATGGACCTGAGTTTGGGTGGACTCCTGGAGATGGTTATTGACAGGGAGTCCTGGTGTGCTGCAATTCATGGGGTCACAAAGAGTCGGACACAACTGAGCAACGGAAATGAACTGAACAATATACAGCCTTGACATTCTCCTTTCCGTAATTGGAACCAGTCTGTTATTCCATGTCCAGTTCTAACTGCTGTTTCCTAACCTGCATACAGATTTCTTAGAAGGCAGGTCAGGTGGTCTGGTATTTCCATCTCTTTAAGAATTTTACACGGTTTGTTTTGGTCCACAGAGTCAAAGGACTTGGCATAGTCAACAAAGTAGAAGTGGATGTTATTCTGAAACTCTCTTGCTTTTTTGATGATCCAACAGATGTTGGCTATTTTATCTCTGGTTCCTCTGCCTTTTCTAAATCCAGATTGAACATCTGGAAGTTCACAGTTCAAGCACTGTTGAAGCCTGGCTTGGAGAATTTTGAGCATTTCTTTGCTAGCATGTGAGATGAGTGCAATTGTGTGGTAGTTTGAGCATTCTTTGGCATTGTCTTTGTTTAGGATTGAAATGAAAACTGATCTTTTCCAGTCCTGTGGCCATTGCTGAGTTTTCCAAATTTGCTGGCATATTGAGTGCAGCACTTTCACAGCATCATCTTTTAAGATTTGAAAGCTCAGTTGGAATTCCATCACCTCCACTAGCTTTGTTTGTATTGATGCTTCCTAAGGCCCACTTGACTTCACATTCCAGGATGTCTGGCTCTAGGTGAGTGATTATACCATAGTGATTATCTGGGTCATGAAGATCTTTTTTGTATAGTTCTTCTGTGTATTCTTGCCACCTCCTCTTAATATCTTCTGCTTCTGTTAGGTCCATACGATTTCTGTCCTTTATTGTGCCCATTTTTGAATGAAATGTTCCCTTGGTATCTCTAATTTTCTTAAGGAGATCTGTAGTCTTTCCCATTCTATTGTTTGCCTTTATTTCTTTGCATTAATCACTGAGGAAGGCTTTCATATCTTTCCTTGCTGTTCTTTGGAACTCTGCATTCAAATGGGTATATCTTTCCTTTTCTCCTTTGTCTTTCACTTCTCTTCTATTCACAGCTATTTGTAAGGCTTCGTCAGTCATTTTGCCTTTTTGTATTTCTTTTCCTTGAGGATGGTCTTTATCCCTGCCTCCTCTACAACGTCACAAACCTCCATCCATAGTTCTTCAGGCACTCCGACAGATCTAATCCCTTAAATCTATTTCTCACTTCCACTGTATAATCGTAAGGGATTTGATTTAGGTCATATCTGAATGGTCTAGTGGTTTTCCCTAGTTTCTTCAATTTTAGTCTGAATTTGGCACAGGGTTCATGGTGTGCACCAGTCAGCTCCCAGTCTTGTTTTTGCTGACTATGTAGAACTTCTCCATCTTTGGCTATAAGCACATAATCATTCTGATTTTGGTTTTTACCATCTGGTGATTTCCATGTATCAAGTCTTCTCTTGTGTTGTTGGAAGAGGGTGTTTGCTATGACCAGTGCATTCTCTTGGCAAATCTCTATCAGCCTTTGCCCTGTTTCATTCTTACTCTAAGGCCAAATTTGCCTGTTACTCCAGGTGTTTCTTGACTTCCTATTTTTGCATTCCAGTCCCCTATAATGAAAAGGACATCTCTTTTGGGTGTTAGTTCTATGAAGGCCTTGTAGGTCTTCATAGAACTATTCAGCTTCTTCAGCATTACTGGTTGGGATATAGACTTGGATTACCATGATATTGAATGGTTTGCCTTGGAAACAAGCAGAGATAATTCTGTAGTTTTTGAGATTGCATCCAAGTACTTCATTTTAGACTCTTGTTTACTGCGACAGCTACTCTGTTTCTTCTAAGGGATTCTTGCCCACAAGAGTATATATAATGGTCATCTGAGTTCAATTCACCCACCCCAGTCCATTTTAGTTTGCTGATTCCTAAAATGTTGATGTTCATTCTTGCCATCTCCTGTTTGACCACTTTCAATTTGCCTTGATTCATAGACCTAACATTCCAGGTTCCTTTGCAATACTGCTTTTTACAGCATCAGACTTTACTTCCATCAATGGTCGCATCCACAACTAGGTGTTGTTTTTGCTTTGGTTCCATCTCTTCATTCTTTCTGGAATTATTTCTCCACTGATCTCTAGTAACATATTGGGAAGCCTGGTGTGCTGCAATCCATGGGGTCACAGAGTCAGACACACTGAGCAACTGAATAGCAACAACAACAATAAAACCCAGTGAACTATACTCATATTTTGTATTAACCTATAAGTAGAGAGAAACTGAAAAAGAAGACATATATAAACATAAAGAATATATAGATACATGTCTATAAAGATATGTATAACTGAATCATTTTGTTGTACACTTGAAACTAATACAAAATTATACATCAACTATACTTCAGTTTTCACAAACAGACACAATTGAGCAATTAAACCGCCGCCATACTTCAATTCGACAAGCAAACAAAGAAGAAACCATAGCGCTGCATGTAAAAAAAAAGAAAATGACAGCGCACGAGATAGAGGATCTCTGTAACCATCTTGTAGAGTGCAACCTATCACAGATGCAGTGAGAAACCCACAACATCAATTCTGAGATGCTCCTGCTAAAAAACGTAAAATGTGACACTAAATACGAGGCCATATGAGACAAAGCCAAATGGAGCCAATTGTCAAAATAACTGGCATGCAATCTCCGAAAGTGTCAAGAGCATGAACTTTCAGGAAAAATAAATTGTTCCAGAGTAACATGTGATTCTGAATTACACCCTCTTGATGTAAAAGGCATTATTGGGACGTTTGGAAATTTTAATGGAAATGGAAAATTAGATGGTAATAATGGGTCAGGGTCCCTTTTGATGGCATTATTAAGATTATGTAGATTATTTTGTTGAAAGGAAATAAATACTACAGTATTAAGGGGAATAGTGCCTCAGGTCAATAGTATTTTCTCAAAGGTCTTTCTTTTACATTTATAATTCTTCTGCAAGTTAGAGATTTTTTATTAAAAAATTCATTCTACTTTTTTTGATTAACTGAAACAACAGCTGGATGCCCAAAGCCATTTTCACCAAAATCATCAAGGAATTTGAGTCTATCTTTCCCTCAAACCAGCTGGAAATATATACCAAATCTCCACTTCCTTTTGAATATGCAAAGGAAAAGAGGAAAATTAAATTAAAACCTTAATGAGTATGTTTTCTATCAGATTTTTAGGTTGTTTGTTTGTTTGTTTGTGTGCCTTTTTACTTGAAAGAGAACTGGTGACTATCTTGTGCTCCTAAAAGAAACAACGAAACTTGATTTCTAAATAATTCATGCTTTGTATTGACTAAGATCACAGCAGGTAGTTTCGAATAATCAATGCACAATGTGCCACAATAACATTTCGCTGAAGGATACACGCAGAGTCAGGAAATCTCAGCAACCTATTTGTGTGATTCCCTATTTAGCAGTTCTGCTGTTCAAGTCAAGATTATGCTTAGATTTTTTCAAACTCAAGAAAATTAGCTTATTACTGTGGATGGATCTGGTTCATTAAATTATTCTTATAGTGCCACATAATTTACTAATCTTTGAAAAATAGTATAAAAAATCAAAGACAGTTTTAAAAAGATAAATACTAATTTTTCAAGTTTCCATTCCAACACAATAGCTTTTCAATTCTTGCCTGCATTAAACATCTTAGGAGTTGTAGAGTATCATAGAACTTTTAAATTTTTTCACTTAATGTTGTATCACTAACTATCATCCATATTGTACATAGTTTCCATAGCCATCAGTCTTAGCATAATTCATTTCTCCACTACAAACATGCATGCATGCTAAGTCACTTCAGTCGTGTCAGATTCTGTGTAACGCTATGGACTGTAGGTCACCAGGCTCCTCTGTCCTTGGGATTCTCCAGGCAAGAATACTGGAGTGGATTGTCAATGCTCTCCTCAGGGGATTTTCCCAACCCAGGGATAGCATCTGCATCTCTTATGTCTCCTGCACTGGAAAGCGGATTCTCTACCCCTAGTGCCACCTGGGAAGCCCTGTACAGACAGGTTTGCCCATATTTCTTTCCCAACATAAAGCTTACTCAAACTTCTTCCCAAATTACTTCCAACTTCCCTAAGGCTGTCTCTCCCTCCTCTAAACATTTACAACATTTAATGCGTCTCTCTCAGTTGACTCTTGTCAGATATTATTGATGTTTGGAGTTCTTCTCTCTTCATCTAGAGCTCTGCCATCCAATCTGCTTCTTCCTAACGTCATATGGCTATGGCTATATACGTTTTAAAATTAAATTTAAAGTAAGGTTAAAAGGCTGTTCCTCAATTAGTCACCACATTTCCTCTGCTCCATATCACATGTGGGACTTCCCAAGGTGGCTCAGTGGTAAAGAATCTGCCTGCCACTGCGAGAGCTACAGGAGACTCAGGTTCAATCCCTGGGTCAGGAAAATCCTCTGGAGAAGGGGATATGGCACCTTGCTCTGGTACTCTTGCCTGGAAAATTCCATGGACAGAGGAGCCTGGCAGGCTATAATCCATGGGGTTGCAGAGTCAGTCACTGAGTGTTGAAGACGCACATAAAATGTGTAAATACAGTCGAAGATCTTGGCTGGTGCAGACTAAGAATAGCTCTGTCATCGTAAAACTTCTAATGGCCAGAGCTGTTCTAGATTATGAGCACTTCAAAGACACATCTTTTAAGATGTCAGTCCTGCAATCCCAGCTGCATGTAAAGGTATATGGAAGGGACAGTTTCGTTCAAAGGGAAAATGAGTACACACACTTTTGAAAATAATCTGGTAATATTTAGTAAATTTCAACAAAGGTACATACAATTTTACTGGGGAAAAAACAGTCTTTTCAGCCGATGATTCTAGGACACATGCAAAGGAGTAAAGTTAGACTTCTACCTCACAACAGACACAAAAGTAATGCAAAACAGTATAAGCCTGAATGAAACAGCAAGCCCTAAAATTATTAAAACAAAATTGTAGGTCATGACTCTAAGCTATCTTTAGATACTACATCAAAAGAAAAAACAGTAAATGAAAAAAAAATTTCATATTATCAAAATAAAAAACTTTAGTGATGTAAACATATAGCATCAAGAAGTGAAAAGGCAGCCCACAGAATGGGAGAAACTGTTTACAAACTATGCCTCATAAAGGACTTAAGTAGAATATATAAAAATATATGTATTTCTACAGCTCAAAAAGAAAAAGGCAAGTAAAAAAATTTCAAAATGGGAATGAATATGAATAGTTCTTTTCCCAAAGAATATATTGACTATCCAATAACTACACAAAAAATATTATTTGCATTATGGTATGTAGAAATGAATAAACTGAAGTAGGAAATGGCAACCCACTCCAGTATTCTTGCCTGGAAATTCTATGGACGGGGGAGCCTGGCAGGCTGGAGTCCAAGGGGCTGCAGTCTTCCATGACTGAGCACACACAGTTAAAACAGGGTCAAGAGGCCAGCAGGGGGAGCGCTCACGAGCTACAAGGGTAACAACACAACAGGAGGAAGCAAGATCTCCTTCTCTTGTCTGGCAAGAGCTCAGCTGGAGAGCTGTTACAGCTCTCTGTAAGCAGACTGATACAGCTCAGGCAATGAAAAGCTGCTATAGTCCAAATTCTCAGTTTCTCCAAAGGGCTCTGTTTGCTACAGCCCTCACAACCTTCTTTTTCCCTCTTTAAATGAGTATTCCTCTCCTTGTTGCAGAGGACTTGCTTGTGGTTAGCCATCATTAGACATTGATCCCACATAGCAATTCTTTGCTTATCCTGAATAAACCTATTTTTGCTTGAGAAATAATTGGCAGTCTTTTTTTGTTCTAGGTCAACAGCTACTGTAAATGCAAACCAAAACGGTGCCACTTCACACCAATTGGTTAACTACAGTCAGAAAGATACGTTCACATGTGTTGGTAAGGACATGGAAAAAGTGAAATACTCTTGCATTGCTACAGGGACTATAAAATGGTGCAGCCACTTGGAAAAACATTTGGAAGCTCTTCAAAATGTTAAGCAGTTCCCACAGACCCCAGCAATTCCCTTCTAGATACTGACCCAAGAGAAGAAGACAAATGTCTACATAAAAGCTTGTACACAACTCTTCTTTGATTACTATTCATAGTAATCAAAAAGTAAAACCAACCCAACGGTCAAACAACTGATGAATGAGTAAGTAAAATGTGGTATATTCATTTAGTGAAATATTATTTAGCAATAACAAGAAATACTGCACTAATACCTGCTGCAACATAGATGAATCTTGAAAAAAGTGTGCTGAGTGAAAACAGCTACAAAATGTTACATAATTGGATTATTCCATTTCTACAAAAGGTCCAAATCTATAAAGACAGAAAGTAGATGAATGGTTAACCTAGGGCTGAGGAAGAGAAAATGGGAAACGATGTAAATTGTGTGCAACTTGTTTTAAAAAGGACAAAAACATTCCAGAATTAAATTGTGGTAGTGGTTGCAGCCATGAAATTAAAAGACGCTTACTCCTTAGAAGGAGACTTATGACCAACCTAGACAGCATATTAAAAAGCAGAGATATAACTTTGCCAACTAGTCAAGGCTATAGTTTTTCCAGTAGTCATGTATGGATGTGAGAGTTGGACTGTGAAGAAAGCTGAGTGCCAAAAACACCAAAGAATTGATGCTTTTGAACTGTGGTGTTGGAGAAGACTCACTGCAAGGAGATCCAACTAGTCAATCCTAAAGGAAATCAGTCCTGGGTGTTCATTGAAAGGACTGATGTTGAAGCTGAAACTCCAATACTTTGGCCAAGTGATGTGAAGAATTGACTCATTTGAAAAGATCCTGATGCTGGGAAAATTGAAGGCATGAGGAGAAGGGGACAACAGAGGATGAGATGGTTGGATGGTATCACTGACTCAATGGACATGAGTTTGAGTGAACTCTAGGAGCTGGTGATGAACAGGGAGGCCTGGTGTGCTGCAGTCCATGGGGTCGCAAAGAGTCAGACACGACTGAGCAACCGGACTGAACTGAACTGAATAGTTGCAGAATGCTGTGGATATACTAACACATATTGAATGATATACTTTAAACAGGTGAATTGTATAACATGTAAACTATATTTCGATAAAATTGTTTTTAAAAAGCTGTAGTGAGAGGCTGAAATGGATTATAGGTCTTAATGAGAAATGACATATAAGCAGTCTACTCTCATAAACAATAGATTTGTACAGTTTTAGTCACTAAGAAAAAAATAAATGTAACAGTTCAGCAAACTTCTAATGCCTTGCCATTGTGTCCTCCCTCAATCAGTTCAGTTCAGTCGCTCAGTCGTGTTTGACTCTTTGCGACCCCATGAATCGCAGCATGCCAGGCCTCCCTGTCCATCACCAACTCCTGGAGTTCACTCAGACTCACGTCCATCGAGTCAGTGATGCCATCCAACCATCTCATCCTCTGTCGTCCCCTTCTCCTCCTGCTCCCAATCCCTCCCAGCATCAGAGTCTTTTCCAATGAGTCAACTCTTCGCATGAGATGGCCAAAGTACTGGAGTTTCAGCTTTAACATCATTCCTTCCAAAGAAGTCCCAGGGTTGATCTCCTTCAGAATGTACTGGTTGGATCTCCTTGCAGTCCAAAGGACTCTCAAGAGTCTTCTCCAACACCACAGTTCAAAAGTATCAATTCTTCAGCACTCAGCCTTCTTCACAGTCCAACTCTCACACCCATACATGACCACAGGAAAAACCATAGCCTTGACTAGATGGACCTTAGTTGGCAAAGTAATGTCTGTGCTTTTGAATATGTTATCTAGATTGGTCATAACTTTTCTTCCAAGGAGTAAGTGTCTTTTAATTTCATGGCTGAAGTCACCATCTGCAGTGATTTTGGAGCCCCCTAAAAATAAAGTCTGACACTGTTTCCACTGTTTCCTCCCTCAAGTTTGGTTTAATTCAAATTCTACTTCCCCCATGAACTCTTCAGTGGCTTTAGATATTTTTTCCCCATGTTGCCTAAGACCCATCTTTTATAGACACAAAGCATTGTACCCCATGTTGACTTCTCCACTAGGTAGGACTCAGTAATTTCATATGCAGTTCTGGTTCACTTGTATCCACCAGGAACATAATACTTTCTCAGCAAATTGCTGTGCAAAAATCAGGCACTAGTGGTAGAAAATATATGTCAAATGAGCTACAACTAGACAGAAGTTACATTTTGCCTCATATACACAGTACTTAGTAAAATAAACTACATGTTGCTACCGAAATCATTGCCACATAAAATTCAGATTCCTAGACTCTTAAAAATTTGCATAAAATTGGGCCTCTATTTGTGCATGTTAACACTCAACTGGGTGTTCACCCTTATCTCGACAAGGTCTTGACCCCTTCACTCTTGTCTACACACCAGGCCATATAAATGTGTTTATATTTCCTGCCTGGCCTAGGATTGCATTTAATTAAGCAATTTCTATGTTAACCTATCAAGTATCATTCAGCTTTCAATGGAAAAGGAGTTTTGTTTTATTTTATTGAAATGAACTCAGAAATAAGACTGGCATTAGAATGGCCCCAGAGTTCCATGATGACCTATGACTGGATTAAGCAGATGACTCATCAGAACATTTATACCTTCTCTTACACATGCTGATATCAAGGCAAAAAGGTGTACCTCCCACCTGTGGTTACTGAACAACCTAGCAAATCTTTTTTTTTTTTTTTTTTCCCTTCACCTTAGTAAAATTCCTGTAAAGTGCTTCTGTTTAGGTATTTGGTTTTGGTTTGTGTGTGTTTGTTTTAATGCTCTGTGGGTTCTGCTGGGAAGTCCAGAAAAGTTTCCCCAGGAGGTGGGCTTCCTCTAAGGTCATTCTTCGTTCAGGATTTCCTGTTCTTCAAGATGACTCATTCCCTCTCTGCCCCTACACCTGTGATTCAACCACCTTGGATGAAGAAAGATGAGAAAATTGATCTCCTTAGTTCAGTCTCCCAAGGCAATAGAAATAAAAATAAACAAATGAGACCCAATCAAATGTAGAAGCTTTTGCAAAGCATAGGAAGCCATAAACAAAATTAAATGACAACATACAGAATGGAAGAAAATAGGTGCAAATGATGTGACTGACAAGCACTTACTTCCTAAAATATACAAACAGCTCATACAACTCAACACCAAAGAAATCAACAAGCCTACCAAAAAATGGGCAGAAGGCTTCAACAGACATGTCTCCAAATTCAGATAGCCAATAGTCACATGAAAAGATGCTCAGCATCATTAATTATTAGAGAAATGCAAATCAAAACTACAATGAGGTACCACCTTACACCAGTCAGAACAGCCATCATTAAAAAGTCTACAAATAACAAATGCTGGAGAGGGTGTGGAGGAAAAAGAACCCCTATACATTGTTGCTGGGAATGTAGGTTGGTGTAGCCACTGTGGAAAGCAGCATGGAGATGCCTCAAAAAGCTAACAAATAGAGCTGCCCTAAGATCCAGCAATCTTACTCCTGGGGATATAGCCAGACAAAACTGTAATTCAAAAAGAAATACATACCCCTGTGTTCACAGCAACACAATTCATAATAGCCAAAAGCTGGAAACAAGCTAAACGTCCATCAACAGATGAGTGGATAAAGATGTGGTGTATATACAGCATGGAATACTACTCAGCCATAAAAAAGATTGAAGGGATGTCATTTGCAGCAACACGGATGCAACTAATGATTATCATACTAAGCGAAGTCAGACAAGGAAAAGTATCGTATGATTTCACTTATATGTGAAATCTAAAATGAAACACAAATGAGCCTGTCTATGAAACAGAATCTTGGACACAGAGAACAGACTGGTGGTTGCCAAGGCACAGAGGATGTTGGGGGAGGGGTGGAATGGGATGTTGGGATTAACAGATGCAAGCTTCTGTGAGTGTGTGTGTGTATATATATATATGTAGAGAGAGAGAGAGACAGAGAGAGACAGAGAGAGACACAATGGATAAATAACAAGGCCCTACTGAATAGCATAGGGAACTATATCATATATCAATATCATATAATAATCCATAATGGAAGAGAATCTAAATAAAAGAATACACATATATAGAGAGATATGTATATATATATAACTAAGTCACCCCTGTGCATGAGTAATTAATGCATTGTAAATCAACTATACTTTAATTAAACAATAAAAATAAATAGACGAGTGATCTCATTCAGTCTTAAGGCTTCAAGTAGCATACGACGTGATGACCTCAGTCACTAACAACCCACGAAGTGTGCATCTTTCACCTGGCCCTCCTCCCCAAGTTTGGGATCCATTGCACATCTTGAACTTGAGTTCTTGATATTCTCCTCAAGCAGACTCCTCCTGTAGCCTTTCCCATCCCACTAATAGCAGCTCGGTTCTTTCACTGCTCAGGCAAAACCTTGGAGCCACCCTTGACTCCTCCCTTTTTCTCACCCCACAGATTTTGTTCATCCACAAATCTTATTGGCTTTACCTTCAAAAGATGTCCAGGTCTGACCTCATCACCTGTTTCCACTCCCACCTCCTGGCTCAAGGCGGCCTTCTCTATTAGATGGAACTTTGGATAAACCCTAGCACTGGACTTTGAGCTGCTGTCCCTGCCACTGTCCCCCAAGTCCCTTTCAGTGTGTCAGAACGGCCACCTGAGCGATTCTCAGGCTACATGAAATACATCACATCTCAGTCCTGTGCTGGCTTCCCTGCTTCCTTCAAATGACAAGCCAGCCACCCTGAAGTGGCCTTAAGACCACAGATGACCCAGAGCTCTGTCCCCTCCCTGGCCTCATCCTTTGTTTTATTGTACCCTCCACCACTGGCCTCCATGCATTCCATGAAAACCATGACATATTCTTTCCTTTCCTTAGATATCTGCTTGGCTGGGACCTTCTCTTCCTTTGCCTCTTTTTTCAGGTTTCACATTCTCTGTGAGGCCTCTTTAAAATTCCACCCTTTTTAAAATTTTTCTCCCACTACTTCTGATCCTTTGTACGTAGTGTTTTTGTTTTTGTTGTTGTTTTTGTTTTCTTTTGGCTTAGCGGTATCATTGTCTCTGTTTTGAAACATATATGCACACACGCCACATACAAACATACATTATATATGTGTGCGTGTGTGTGTGTATTATTGTTGTTTGCTCACTAAGTCGTGTCCACGTTTGTGACTGTACTCTGCCAGGCTCCCCTGTTCATGGAATTTTCCAGGCAAGAATCCTGGAATGGGTTGCCATTTTCTTCTCCAGGGGATCTTCCCAACCCAGGGATTGAACCTGTGTCTCCTGCTTGGCAGGCAGACTCTTTACTATTGAGCCATCCGGGAAGCCCATATCATAAGTATACATATATATGTATAGTTTTATTTCTATTTGGTCTTTCCAGGTGATACTCGTGGCAAAAAATCTACCTGTCAGTGAGGGGATGAAAGAGATATGGCTTTATTCCCAGGAGAAGAAAATGGCAAACCACTCCAGTATTCTTGTCAGGAAAATTCCAGGGACAGAGGAATCTAGCTGGCTACAGTCCATGGGGGCACAATGAATCAGACACAACTAAGCGCACACACACACACACACACACACACACACACACTTCCATTTAGGAAATTATAGATAAACATTTGCATTTTTATGTATATTTATTACACTATATGCATTATATATGAATGCATTTTATATATTTTACTTATTCATATATTTTACTATACATTTTATTTCTTCTCCATGCCCATTGTCTTTTCCACCCTCCCAGAATATATAAGCACCGTTAGGGCAGAAATGTACATTGGTTGTGTTTCCTGCTGAATTCCCAAAACTGAGAAGAGGAACTGGCACCAAAGAAGGCACTCAAGGAATGGAATAAGTCACTCTGTACAAACCCCATTACTTTGCTGACCAAGGTCCGTCTAGACAAAGCTATGGTTTTTCCAGTAGTCGAGTATGGATGTGAGAGTTGGACTATAAAGAAAGCTGAGGACCAAAGAATTTATGTTTTTGAACTGTGGTGTTGGAGAAGACTCTTGAGATTCCCTTGGATTGCAAGGAGAGCAAACCAATCCTTCCTAAAAGAAAGCAGTCTTGAATATTCATTGGAAGGACTGATGCTGAAGCTGAAACTCCAATACTTGGACCACCTGATTCAAAGAATTGACTCATTGGAAAAGACCCTGATGCTGGGAAATATTGAAGGTGTGAAGAGAATGGGACGACAGAGGATGAGATGGTTGGATGGCATCATCAACTTGGTGGACATGAGTTTGAGTAAGCTCTGGGAGTTGGTGATGAACAGAGAAGCCTGGTGTGCTGCAGTCCACAGGGTCACAAAGAGTCGAACACGACTGAGCAACTGAACTGAACTGAACAAATCCCATTGGTCAGCCCTCAGTTATATGACCCCAGACCTAACTGCAGGGGACTCAGAAACACAGAGGAGCAGAGGGAGGTTCTGAACTCTACCAATGTCTGCCAGGTCCAGGATATAAGTATAAGCAGTACTACCACAGCGCCTCTGTAACCTCCAGACCCCTACTGCACACGGCATGCACAGTGCTACCTCGCAAGGCACTTTTTGAATTCTGGCTCATCCTTTCCAATAGCACGCACTTTTCCACCTTCTGTTTTCACTTCTCTAGGAACGTCTCCAAGACTAGGCTTGCATTGGTCACTTTTGTTCCTCACTCTAGCTACCCTCCAGCCAGAGAGCCAGTGCTGTAACCAAAGCCAGAGGAGACAGCCTCTTCTTCCTCCTTTGTCTGGGAAAGTACCATTTCCTCCTTTAAATAAAGGCAAATCCATTTCTTATTTCAGAGACTTGGCAGGTCCCCAAGTGCTCCCCACAAAAGAACCCTCCTTGTGAGGTTCTCTGTGCTCCCTCCCACCTCAGGAGCCCCTCAAGCTTGAAACTACCATTGTCAACTTCTTGGCTTTAAAATAAGGACTTGCCTAAGGCACAATGAACTTGAAATTCACCTGTGGGGCAGAGCACAGACAGCAAGAGGCCAAAGCCACTAGAATTATAAAGCATTCCCATACAAAGTGATGAAAGGGAAATTTTTCCAATTCTCTGAACATATTTATTATATTTCAATAATTCCAAATTCCAAGAGAATAGGACACCTCTTCCCTACTGCCACCCCAAGAGCCTAGCACAATGCCTAGCACACAGTAGGAGCATAATACATTTTTTTCACTTTTCACTTTCTTTTCTTAAGTTTTTATTTATTTTTAACTGAAGGGTAATTGCTTCACAGTATTGTGTTGGTTTCTGTCAAACATCAACATTAATCAACCATAGGTATACATATGTCCCCTCCCCCTTGAACTTCCCTCCCACTTCGCTCCCTAATACATATTTGTTAAATGATTGAAATGAACCCTGGTCTTTGCCTTTGGTTCTAGAAATGCACAGTCATATCTATCTAGGATTGCTCCTGCTGTAGCTAAGTCTCTTCAGTCCTGTCTGACTCTGTACGACCTCAGAGACGGCAGCCCAGCTGTCTCCCCCGTCCCTGGGATTCTCCAGGCAAGAACACTGGAGTGGATTGCCATTTCCTTCTCCAAGGCAAGGAAAGTGAAAAGTGAAAGTGAAGTCGCTCAGTCATGTCCAACTCTTAGCGACCCCATGGACTGCAGCCCACCAGGCTCCTCCATCCATGGGATTTTCCAGGCAAGAGTACTGGAGTGGGGTGCCGTTGCCTTCTCCAATCCAGGATTAAGTTAATCATATTAACTTAACCAGATAAATATTTTCATAAATACATATTATCATTCTTTTCTGCAAATAAGAAAATGGGGATTCACAGAGATGGAATAATTGGCCCAAAGTTCCACAGATAGTAAGGAATAGAGTTGGGAATGGGCCCAGGTCTCTCTCACTCTGTAAATTGCATCCTATTGCCTATTCAGTTATCATGAGGTCATGGCTAATGCCCAGGAGAAGGACTCTGAGCTAATGAAATCATTCAGTGTGGGTAAATCCCTAAGATGACTGAACACAGGGAAACAAAAGAAGGGCCTGTAAGTCCTCTTTCTGGTTTTTTACAAGAAAGCACCCCCGCCCTGCTGTGATTGCCTCCCACTCATGTGAAGACCCCCATGTGAGCCTCACAGGCACTGCTTCTATACGTGTTCATTGACAGAGAGATTGATGATTGCTGTAGTCAGCTTGGATTTAGCATTTAGTGCATGCCAACCCTGATGATTTTGTCCTTTGTCTCAGTTTGTCTTTCATCTCCATCCTCTCTGAAGAGTGCTTTAGGTTTTGTTCCAGTTAAATAACTCCCTGTGGGTCACACGTAAAGGTGTCCAGACAGGAACTTCCATCTAGATCTGTCTGACTCTAGAGGGGGAGATGGTAACCTGGAAGCTGGATACCATCTCCTGGAGACTTATCCAATTGCAAAGAAACAAACACACAGACGCTGCTGGAGAGATCCACCCAGAATTCATTCCTTGGGGGTTGTCTGGGCAGAATTCTGAGGGTCCCGCAGATCAGGGAAGAAGACTCACTGGCTCAAATCCCATGTCTCATTCCCAGGAGATGGCCAGCTTAGGCACACCTGGAGGCACAGTGACGAAGGGAGAGCACCATCAAACAAAGATAGATGTCTTCCTTGTGTGTCGGCTCCAAGCCACTTCTCATCTAATCTATAATGTGCACAGCATCCTATAAGCCATTTCAGATCTATGTCCCCGTTTTTCTCTTTCCCGTTTATTCTACTGCTTTTCTAGTGAAGAGGCACTAGCATTTGTTAGACATCTAAGGTTAGGTAAGGTGAAGTCGCTCAGTCGTGTCCGACTCTTTGCGACCCCGTAACCTCCTAGGGCTTCTCCGTCCATGGGATTCTCTAGGCAAGAATACTGGAGTGGGCTGCCATTTCCTTCTCCAGGGGATCTTCCCGACCCAGGGATCGAACCCGGGTCTCCCACATTGGAGACAGACGCTTTAACCTCTGAGCCACCAGGGAAGCCCCTATCTTGTGCCTTTACATATATGAACTCTTTGAAGAATGTTTAGGGATTTGTATGATTTTCCACATGTTTGTGATAGAGGAACTGAGATTCCAAGAAGTAACTAGACAGGAATCACAGTTTCTTAATGTCGCACAATTAAGTGACTGTAGAGCCTGTGATCTTCCTTTTACAATTTGTAAAAGCTGCTTGCTTTCTTACAAGGTAAGAATGGCTAGAGTTGATTGAGTACTGACTGTTTGGGGCTACTCTGGTGGCTCAGACAGTGATGAATCTGCCTGCAATGTTGGAGACCCAGGTTCATTCCCTGGATCGGTAAGATCCCCTGGAGAAGAGAATGGCAACCCATTCCAGTATTCTTGCCTGGAGAATTCCATGGACAGAGGAGTCTGGCAGGCTGCAGTCCACAGAGGTTACAAAAAGTCAGATATGACTGAGCAACTAACACATTCACCAGCTGTTTCACAGCAATGTGCTAAGCTCTCAATCTGAATACCATCCTCACAAAACCCTCTGAAGGAGTTCATATTATTTGAGAAAAGGTGATGGTGAGGGACATATTGCTGAAGTAACAGCAAATATCACACAGCTGGAAAGTTGCACAGCCAGAATTCAAACCCAGGTGGCTGACTCCAGTACCCAGACTGTCTTTCATGATGCTGCGCTTCTCCCAGAATTCCCTATGTGCAATATAACTAGCTCAATAGAACAAAGAAACTAGTTCAAGGCAACATTTGCCTCTTTTCTTCCTGGACATCAAAGGAACCATTTCTCTGGAGAAAAAACAATTATGTCATAAAAAAATAAATGTATGTATGTCCATTATTGCTTTTGCATGTAAGACGGCTAAATGAAATGCAACTCTGAACAAAAGCTGCGTGGAAACAATGGTCTCTTTGGAAGGAGAATAGAAGGCAGAATTGTTGTACGGTGTGAGGGATTTTATTAATTTTCATAAAGTCTTCTCTTGCCTCAATTGTTTTGCTATATATGTATGAGTTTGGGATTATAGCAAATAAGGAGTTATTCTAAAACAGTCTTTGTCTGTATAACCTATTGACTGTATGTTTTGCTCTTTGCTTGCTCTATGAATGATGTGCACATTCTTAAGTTCTTATTGATATCAAATCGAATTATGAAGGTTCTGTTTTTTACCCCTTATGATGCATGCAGGCATGCGTGCTAAGTTGTTTCAGTCGTGTCCTACTCTTTGCACCCCTATGGACTGTGGTGTGCCTGGCTCCTCTGTCCAGGGGTTTCTCCAGGCATGAATACTGGAGTGGGTTGCCATGCCCTCCTCCAGGGGATCTTCTTGGCCCAGGGATCGAATCCATGTCTCTTATGTCTCCTGCATTGGAAGGCAAGAACTTTACCACTAGTGTTACCCGGGAAGCTCACCACTTATGATAATTTCCTCTTATTATCTAGATTATCTAGGGCTATCCTAGAAAATATGCAAGCGAGAGAGATGCCTCAAAGAAAAGAATCTAAATAAGGATCACCTTTGAGCTTGCCAAATGGAGGAGATGTTACCAGTAGACCTATTCAAATAAATCTTGTTCAGAAGAGTTAAGCCAAAATCAGGACTGAGAGAGACAAAGACAAACATCATGGAACAAATATGAAGAAAGAAAGGACAAAATTTCATTTTTTTGGAAAAGTAAAAAACTTAAAATGTAGAAAAATTAAATCTTATTTTTTTTTAAAGTTAAACATTTTAATAAGAAACAAATTTGAATACAAAATATTATAAGGCCAAGGAGGAATGCCAAAGAGATAATCAGAGAAAAGATAGTGGGACAGGAAGAAAAAGGATATGAATGTTCAAAAGGATGATTCAAAACAGGCGATTGAATATGGAGATTCCTTTGGGAACCACAGACAGGGCTGAATTCAACCTGTGAAGCTTAATCATTCAAAAAGTACCAAGGGTGGGGCTTCCTTGCTGGTCCAGCAGTTAAGAACTCACCTTCTAATGCAGGAAACATGGGTTTGATATCTGGTCAAGGAACTAAGATCTGAGATCTCACACACTTCATGTCAACTAAGATTCAACACAGCCAAAAATAAATAAATACATATTCTTTTAAAGTACCAAAGACACATGATAGGCTTGCATACTTTGTCTTTGGTGAGAGACTGCCTGACACTGGGGGAAATTCAGCTTATGCCAATAGGGGCAGAAGCCATCTTAGCAACTCTCTTGAGAGTGACACAGCTTTGAGTGATCCTGGAGGAAAGAGATGGGTGAAAAGAAGAGGAAAACATTAAACAGGGAGAAAAAAGTAAGAGAGAGATGGGTTTGATCAGAACTATTCTCCTGCTACTTAGAAAATTGACTGCTGACTACCAGGAGCTAAGCCCTCAATGGCCTTAACCACCTAAAGAACCTAAGAGCCTCAGCCCTGCTGACACAAGGTTTCTCCTACAGCAGAACAAGTCATTTTTTCTTCCCCTATCATCTGATAGTCTTTGCCACATGCAGCCAAACACCCTTCCTCTTTTGGTTTGACAAAGAAGAGGAACTTGCACACAGGAGGACTTGTAATCCTTGATAAGTTGGTGTTGTTGTTCAGTCGCTGAGTCCTGTCTGACTCTGCAGTCCCATGGACTGCAGCACGCCATGTTCCTCTGTCCTTCATCATCTCCCGGAGTTTATTCAAATTCATGCGGGTTGCATCGGTCCATTGAGTCGGTTCTTGATAAGAACTGGTAAATTTTTGTTAATGATGGCTCTGACCTGAGCAAGCCTTTTGGCAAGTTACAATTTCTAAGTTAATAATTACTGAAAAAATAAAGTACCCTCCCCAACTCTATGATTGAGTGAATAGCCATGCAGATAAGAAATATCATTCGTTTAGAAAAAGTTGCTTACATTATTAATATGATGCAACTTAGCAGTTACAAGCACTGGCTCCGAAAGAAAATGAGCCTGTAATCAATTCCCATTCAGTCATGCACATACTGTATGATCCTGGGAAACTAAATTTTTCTCTCTGAGCCCAAGATTCTACCTCTTTAAGACTAGGAGAAAGTACCTATATCAGATACCTGTGTTGAAGAGTAAAATATATAACATATATAGTACTTAGCGTAGCGTCTGACATATTAAACCTTGAATAAATGATCAGAGGCCTTGATATTATAAGGCAAGTCTTGAAAATACCCTAAAGGCCCTTTCTTATTGTTGTAATTGTTATTGATGATAGTGTTTTCTTTGTTTGTTTCATTCAGTGCATAGTTGGAACAAAACTGTATCCCAGGGCAGAAAAAAAAAAAAAAATGGTAAAATCATACATAGTGCTTATCATGAGTCAGGAACCTGTAATGCATGAAATGTGGGTTCCATCCCTGGGTCAGGAAGATCCTCTGGAGGAGGATATGGCAACCTACATAAGTAGTCTTGCCTGGGAAATCTCATGGACAGTGGAGACTGGTGGGTTACAGTCCCTGGGATCACAAAGAGTCAGACAGGCCTAACCCACCACGTGAGTCAGGAAGGGGTCAGTCAGAGTCTCAGCACAAAGAACATTAAAAAAAAAAAAAAAAAAAAGCCTTCATCTTTTGCAAAAAGTGGAAGTCATTTAAATAAGACTACATCTGAATATGAATATTTTTCTCATGGAACTACAGAAAGTTCATTTAGATATCACTCCATATAAAAACATGTTGGCTCAAAAAAGTAAGTAATATTGACTACTTTTTTGTCACCTTTCATTTTTTAAAGTCTCCAGTTTACACAATAATTTTATGGTTAATAAATTATAGCCTCTTTTTACAAATGAACTGCATCATTTTGGAATATCTTATGAAATAGCTAAATGAAGCTGAAGTAAACCTTCAGCTCCAAGGAAAAGCCACAGTTCTATCTCAGCAATGAATTGGGTTCTGAGTTTCCCAGTGGTCAAGACAAAAATAAAACACAATCAGTTATGTGATTCTCATTTCTAGAAAGGAAAGTGGTACTGAGTGTTTGATAAAACCAATTTTGTACCTGAGAATTCCTATAGAAGATAGAGAATAATTAAATGCATAATGAAAGAGGTGGCAGGTCTGAAGCTCTGCTAGTGAATTTGAATAATTTTCTCAACTCTACTGCTGAGTTTAGGCATATATGAAAATGTTTGGTAAATTGCAGTGATAGATCATGGAAATCAGAATCAATAATATTCCCTGAGGTTCAGAAATACATGAAAATATCAAAGAAGTTATTCCATGGCATGATAAAATTCAATATAGAAAACTAAGTGAAATAAAGATTCATCCTAAGAAAAAGTATATGGAATGGCAAATTTAACTCAGAAAGGAAAAATAAACAAGTAAATAGCCTTAATTCAGAGATAACCATGGATTTCTCAATACAACATGGTGGCTATTTCTTCCTAAATCCAAATCTGCATAAGCTTCCAACATATACAGCTATCAGGCTTTCCTGTTGACTCAGTGGTAAAGAATCTGCCTACCAATGCAGGAGACATAGATTTGATCCCTGGGTCAGGAAGATTCCTGGAGAAGGAAATGGTAACCCACTACAGTATTCTTGCCTGGGAAATCCCATGGACAAAGGCACCTGAAGGGTTACAGCCCATGGGGTCACAAAGACTTGGACACAACTTACTGACTAAACAACAACAGCAAAAATACCTCTATCAGTGGAATACAATTCAGCAATTTAAACAAATGAACTAGTTTTAAATAGGCCGACAGGGACTTTAGAAAACAGCATGTTAAATGAAACCTAATCTAATTACATAAAGATGAATATATTGAACAACAAGAGTTGTACAAAATTTTTAAAACTTCAGCATATGGTTTATGAATTCAAGATATAAATATTTGACTCATAAGATATAAATATTTGACTTGTACATCAAATTAATCCTCATAGTTGTCTCTTGGGAAGGAGGGGGTGATTTGGAGTGGGACAAAGCAATGAGCTCCAAATTTACAGTAATATTATTATATTAACAACAATGTGTGAAGGAAATTTTGTATATGTTAATACTTCTTAACTGCAAACGGCAGGTATACAGATGGCTGTTATATTATTCTCTTTTTGCTTCCATATCTTTCAATTTTGCCTTTCCAGAGACTAAAAGCATACCTATTTGACAAGTTTCTGTGGAGAGCCAAACATAGCTGCTCTGGGACCTTTGTGACACCATAAACCCCAGATCAATGAGGCCTTCTCTACCTGCTGCAGGTTACACGACTTGGCATTCTCAGGTCCATAGCAGTCCCAGAGGGGACCCTGGTGCCTGGAAGTGTGAGGGGAACTCAGTGGAAGTGGTAGTCTTCTGAACCTTTGTCTGCTTCTTCACTGAGGAGCCCAGAAATAATTCAGGAAAATTTGAAGCAATCTGGGCTCCTGTGTGAAGAAGGAAATGGCAACCACTCCAGTATTCTTGCCTGGAGAATCCCAGGGACAGAGGAGCCTGGTGGGCTACAGTCCACGGGGTCTCAAGAGTCAGACACGACTGAACTGCTTTCACCGGGCTCCTGTGGTCACTGCTCATTAATGAGAGCTTTTCTGGAAGTTTCCCTTTGCAGAATCTAGAGACTAACAGGTAAAGGTTGGTCCAACACAAGGGTTGGACTCTGGGCAAGTACTTAGTAAATTCTTTGAACTAGTAATTATTAATGATACCCAGATTTCCCTGATTCTGAACCCAAATTACTTGGTAAGGGGGATATATTTGTTGGGAAACTAAAATCATTAGGCTATCATTCACTTTTTTGAAGAAAACTAGGTTGTGGGATGGGGATTCCCATTTTGAACATGTATCTGACAATAGTATGGGGGAATGGGAACACAGCATCTTTCCTCTGAAAAGTACCACTGTCCCCACACTCATGCTTGTTAACCTATCTTGTACTCTTTTCAGAGCTTATATGGTCACCTCTGAAGCCTCACCCGCTCCTACTCAGTCCCTAGATTTGGTAGGAGGATTCATCACAACACCATGAGAATACCTCCTTCTGAATATTTCTAAGATGGCCTTTTTTTTTTTTTTTCCTATTGGCAGTTATATGGAAAGGGAGTAAAGTTTTAATTTGTTGAATATTAATGGTCTTCTACAAAGCTATTTATAGATATACATACACATCTTAATTTTATTGCATTATTTCTAACTTTATAAGAATTAAAGGAAACCACATGCCATAGTCTCTTGAGTAGATATGGTTACAGAAAGTTGCACCTGCAGACATTCTTGTCTAAGGGAACAAGTCACAGCCTCTGTTGGTCAGTGGCTGTAACTGATGGACAATGGGTGGGCACTTGGCAAAAAGGCAACCTACACTTGAGACTGACCTCTGGTCTATGACCAGAACTGAGACTAAAGAATAGCACTTCTTTATGAGTCAGACACGACTGAGTGACTGAACTGAATTGAACTGATGGTTCAATATATACGATGTGCAAGACAAAAATCTCTTACCATACATTATTGGATTTAATCCAAACAACCATCCAGTGGAAATAAGAATCATAATTTTCTCCATATGACTATGGGAAAACTGAGATTCTGAGTGTTTAGCAAGTTGCTTAAGGCCTCAGAGTTAATACATGTCGTAGTTAGATTTTTCTCTTGGATCTATAGGACTTCAAAGTTAAATGTGTGTGGCCTGATGTGAAAAAGATGAGTCTTGACATCAAGTTCTTCTTTTGCAAATGTTGATTGAGCAACATGGTGAGACCATAACTATTATGATGGAGTCAGAAGCTGAAAGCATGCCTTGAGGTATAGTATGTCCAGTGAAACCATGGGAAATCAGGAGAGATTAGGGAATCCGAGCAAGCAAAGGAAGTTTGGTTCACTTTCTTGGTGGCTCAGATGGTACAGAATCCTCCTGCAATGCAGGAGATCCAGATTCCAACCCTGGGTCAGAAAGACTGTCTGGAGAACAGAATGGCAACCCACTCCAGTGTTCTTGCTTGGAAAATTCCATGAACAGAGGAGCCTGGCAAGCTACAGCTCATGGGGTTGCAGAGAATCGGACACAACTGAGCAACTAACACTTTCTTTCTTATCAAAGAAAGTTTAATACTAAAATGATAAGAATTTAGAAGATGGGCAGGAAGGATAGCCAAGGGTAACAAGTGAACATTAAAAAGATCCATGAGTTTCTCCTACTAAGGACCTTGGGGTCATTTCAGTTGAGAATGCTTCCTGACTGACTTCATCTAAAATTTCTGTGTTCCTTCCTATCCATATATATGTATCATTCCAAAAAACACCACCTTCAAATAGAATCAAAATGGCATAGAACAAACTTATACATCATCGCATTTAACACCTTCATGTCCATGAGGCAGTGTTCACTATCACCTAATTAAAAACAATGAAACTGCGACTCAAAAAGATCAAGCACTTGCCTGAAGTCATAATTCAAATATAGGTCTGACAGTCTCTCAAACCTAATTTTGTGGCTCCCCAAATGCCTTCTAAGACTGCTTTGAATGATAGGATTCAAGGAATTCCTGGTTGAGATAAATACTGTGAGATGGAAAGATCAGGACATTTTGTCCTGTCCTTATAAAGAGGATTGGTAGTTAATCAAAACAGACTTTGGGTCACTATGGACAATTGATGCTGGAGAAGACTCATGAGAGTCCCTTGGACTGCAAGGAGATCAAACCAGTCAATCCTAAAGGAAACTAATCCTGAATATTCACTGAAAGAACTGATGCTGAAGATCCAGTGCTTTGGCTACCTGATGCGAAGAGCTGACTCACTGGAAAAGACCCTGATGCTGGAAAAGATTGAAGGCAAGGGGGAAGCAGAGGATGAGAGGTTAGATAGCATCACCAACTCAATAGACATGAATTTGAGGAATCTCCTGAAAACAGTGGAGGACAGATGAGCCTGGTGTGCTATAGTCCATGGGGTCACAAAGAGTCAGGCATGACTAAACAACAGCAGTGGTCAGTGGAATTAGGGCCATTCAAGAGTGAGCAGGGTATGTGTGTCCAGGTGGTTTGGGCATATGTAAGCATGCTACTGTGTGTGCCTCTACAGAAACATGAATACATGGATGGATCTGGATGTTTCTGTGGATGATTTTGTGCAGGAATATATGTGTGCACAGACATGAAAAATCCAAGTTTTTTTTTTTGTTTGTTATTTTAACCTATAAAAGAAACTTTGTGATTAACATAATGAAAATCTATTTAAAAAATCAAATTTCCCATCAGTTAGAAATATGGTATAAACCCATCTCCCTAAGGTTTTGTATAACACATCCACTCTGGATTTGCTGAGATCTCAGCCTCGATTAGATGCAAGAGTTGCTTATTTCACTGACCTTGAGCATTCTAGGACTTTTTATCTTCTTTCCGAGATGTTCCATTGCAAAGAATTAGAAAAATTTCCAGGGACCCTTTATGAACATCTAACAAAATGAAATATAGTAGCATCACCATCATACACACAGGATTCTGTAGCTGACAAAGTATTCTCACTTCTACAATATAATTTGACCCACATAGCAAATCTATGAAGGCAACATTTTAAAGTTGAAGCAAATGAGATTTAGGAGCATTAAACTTTGCAGCCAATGGGACATCTTGGAAGATATGGGGTAGAAATAGAATTTTAAATCAGACCTTCTATCTTCGAGGTCTACATTCTTAAAAGTGGGCCACCCAAATATTCTCATGGTTTACTTGATACCTTTCCAGTAAGACAAACTCTCCTGATTTTTTTTAATAAATGTATTTATTTTAATTGGAGGCTAATTACTTTACTCCTGATTATTTTAAATTAGTTTCCACACAAGACTTTTACGTGTCTGTTTGGTAACGTGCAATTTTCTGTCCTTCATGGTGAGAAAGTCTCTCTTATCTCTTTATTTTGTCATTGTTGCCTAAAGACGTGCCTTCAGCCTATGTATAAACTCCCATTGAAGGATCCCTGAGAGTTTTGCCTGGTTTCTGTAGGCAGAGCCATACCTCTCAAGCTGAATAATGTCTACATTCCATCTGCAAGGAAATCACTCTCATGGACCCCCTAGTGCTGTCTGCATAATTTTATTATAATACAACATATATGCACACATATAAACTCATTATAATCACCTTATGTTTATAGCTTTTATATGAGTATAAAACCTGAAAATATTCACCAAGTTATCACAAACAAAACTATAGAACATTATGCTCCAAGGGATCAACATCAGATTTACATGTTGGTTGATATTATTTTGATGAAACTAAAAGTGCTCACAGTGCTGTTTGAAATGTGAATATTATAATGACTGCTTGGTAAAAGTCGTGTATGTATGTGTGTGTGTATGTGTCTGTATTCTATCTTTATAAATTTCATGTAATCTAATAAATCTATTCTTCCAAAATGTGTCTCTATTCAACTTATGATTGGTGACATCAGTTTTTATTTGAAATATATTCATCATTTTCATGTTAAATTCTAGTTTGCTACTTTTTCCACAATGAAAATAATACTAACTGATGGCAACAGAATAACAAACAGAGAAATATGAGAGAAAAAATTTTGCCTGGAGTATATAATGATGAGGTAGTAACCTCATCACTATATAAGCAACCTAGAATAGACTAAAATCAATTTTGAAAATTAACTTCAAATTAACAGAAAGATATTTTTTGACATTGATAAGAATCTTCAGAGAGAACCCAAGAGTAAAAGCTGAAAAAAAAAAAAAAAAAACAGCTATAGCAAACTGAAGATTGAAGTGTGTAGATTCCTGCAGCCTGAGACAAATTGGTCAAATGAGATAAGAGGCTTCAGAAGGCACTTTCCAATAAATTATCACTTATGGTATCCAAATAACCTTGTGGCATAGCTGTTTTATCACCATTTGCCTATCCGTTTCTGAGACACACGATAACACGTCTAATACCAAGAAGCCAGCAGATATCAGATCTAGGATTAGAGCCTATTTTTATGGCTCCAAGAACAGAGTGCACAGTCAGAAGGAACAGATGTCAGAAGGAACAGTTTAACAGACCTGGAAAGGGACTTGGCAGATAAGATTTTCCTGGAACTCGTAGACCCCAAGTATGTCTAGAGACTAGATACTTGCAAGGACACCATCAGCAAGAGCTAATGTTTCACCTTCCCAAGACTCCATCATCCTCAAAGGCCAGTGAGATTCTAATGAGTCCAGGGGAGAAGGCTTCATAACAGCCAATTAAGCCATGTGGGCTATAGGTCTAGAAGAAGGACAAAATAGTAAGGCAGGAAGATCCAGAGGGGTGAGTACAGCCTGGATGGGACTCCTGGAAACAGAGCATGTAAAGTAGGCACCTCAGATTCACCTTGATTGAGAATAATATAAGCTTAAAATGGCATGACTTGAGTCCCATTCTTTTATTTATTTATTTATTTTTAACTGTACATTCCATTTATGTAACAGTTTTTTTAAATCTTTTAATAACTTTTATTTTTACTTTAATTTACTTTACAATACTGTATTGGTTTTGCCATACATTGACATGAATCTGCCACGGGTGTATATGAGCTCCCAATCCTGAACCCCCCTCCCACCTCCCACCACATATCATCTCTCTGGATCATCCCCGTGCACCAGCCCCAAGCATGCTGTATCTTGCATCGAACATTGACTGGTGCTTCGTTTCTTACATGATAGTATACATGTTTCAATGCCATTCTCCCAAATCATCCCACCTTCTCCCTCTCCCTCAGAGTCCGAAAATCCGTTCTATACATCTGTGTCTCTTTTGCTGTCTCGCATACAGGGTCATCATTACCATCTTTCTAAATTCCATATATATGTGTCAGTATACTAAATTGGTGTTTTTCTTTCTGGCTTACTTCACTCTGTATAATCCGCTCCAGTTACATCCATCTCACTAGAACTGATTCAAATGTATTCTTTTTAATGGCTGAGTAATACTCCATTGTGTATATGTACCACAGCTTTCTTATCCATTCATCTGCTGATGGACATCTAGGTTGCTTCCATGTCCTGGCTATTAAAAACAGTGCTGCAATGAACATTGGGGTACATGTGTCTCTTTCATTTCTGGTTTCCTCAGTGTGCATGCCCAGCAGTGGGATTGCTGGGTCATAAGGCAGTTCTATTTGCAATTTTTTAAGGAATCTCCACACTGTTCTCCATAGTGGTTGTACTAGTTTGCATTCCCACCAACAGTGTAAGCCATTCTTTTACTTTTAATTAACTTTTATTGGAGTCTAGTTGATTTACAATGTTGTGTTAGTTTTTCCTGTACAGCAAAGTGAATCAGTTATACATATATTTTTAGGTAATTACAGAGCTCCCTATGCTATACAGCAGGCCTCTACTAGCTATCTATTGATATTTTATATATAGTTGTATGTATGTATCAATCCCAATCTCCCAATTTCTTGATCTGCCCATGTCTCCAGAGTAGACATCCAAAAGAAAGGGGCTCAATTTCAGAAGGGAGGGTCTTTGAAAATCCACTCCTTTATAAAATAAGACAATGCTGGCAAAAAAATATCAAAAGCTATTTTTTCAGAACTTGGGATTGTAACCCAAGGAGTGTTTATTCAGAAAAAAATGGATGAATCAAGGAAGAACAGAGAGCCTCTGGCATTTAAATGACCGTAACACCATCACCTTCTTCCAGCTCTTGAAATCTAACAGCTTTGCCAATATTGTTGCTGTTGTTCAGTTACTAAGTCATGTCCAACTCTTTGCAAACCCCTGGACTGCAGCATACCAGGCTTCCCTGTCCTGCACTATCTCCCCAAATTTGCTTAAACTCATGTTCACTGGCTCAATGACGCCATCCAACATCTCATCCTCTGTTGCCCCCTTCTCTTCCTGCCCTTAATCTTTGTCAGCATCAGTGTCTGATGAGTTGGCTCTTAGCACCAGTTGGCCAAAGTATTGAAACCATATTAGCAACTACACTATACTTGCAACTACACTAGCTATGAAAACTAGCAACATATAAGCAATAGGAGCAGGAAAAAATAGATTTGGACCATCCTAAAATACTTTCCCTGGTGAACTGCATGATTTGATCTGTCTGGAAGCTCACTGAAAAACTCCATTCTCAGAACCCATCATTTATTGACTGACTCAAAGCTTGCTCTGTACTCACACCCCTTATTTTCAAGGTATTTGACAAAAAGGATCAACCACAAGCATTCGACATCACAGCTGCTCCAGTGGTATTGCCAGTTAGTGTTCATAACAGGCTACCAAAATATTTAAAACTTAATGACCTAAAAATCACACACTTATTATCTTAAGGTTCTGGAGGTTTAAAGTCTAACAGCTCTCCTTGAGTCAAAATCAAGATGTAAATGGCAATGAAACCCATAGAGGCATTAAGGGAGAATGCATTTCTTTTTTTCATGCTCCTGGAGGTGGCCTCCATTGTTGGCTTATGGCCTGTCTCCTTCATCTTCAGAAGCAGCTAATCTGCCTCTCTTTGACCAGCTTTTTGCCGTCACATCTCACTGCAAATGGTGACTGCAGCCATGAAATTAAAAGAGTCTTTTGCCTTGGAAGGAAAGCTATGACAAACCTAGACAGTGTATTAAAAAGCAGAGACATTACTTTCCTAACAAAAGTCCATCTAATTAAAGCTATGGTTTTTCTAGTAGCCATGTATGGGTGGGAGAGTTGGAACATAAACAAGGCTGAGCTCCAAAAAATTGATGCTTTTGAACTGTGACACTGGAGAAGTCTCTTGAGTGTCCCTTGGACTTCAAGGAGATCAAACCAGTCCATCCTAAAGGAGATCAGTCCTGAATATTCATTGGAAGGACTATGCTGAAGCTGCTCCAATACTTTGGCCACCTGATATGAAGAGCTGACTCTTTGGAAAAGACCCTGATGCTAGGAAACATAGAAGGCAGGAGGAGAAAGGGACAACAGAGGATGAGATGGTTGGATGGCATCACCAACTCAATGGACATGAGTTTGAGCAAGCTCTGGGAGATGGTGAAGGGCAGGAAAGCCTGACATGCTGCAGTCTGTTAGGTCGCAAAGAATCAGACACGACTGAACAACTCAACCCACAGCAACTTCCTCAGAAACTCTGACTCTGCCTCCCTCTTCCATTTTTAAGGACCCTTTCAATGTCATGGTCCTTCTCCATTAATCAAGATAATCTCCTTTTCTTAAACTCAGCTGATGAGCAACCTTATTTCCATATGCAAACTTAAATTCCATTTGCCATGGAACATAGCCTATTTGCAAGTTCCAAGAATTGGACTATGTTCATTTTGTAGGGCAATTATTCCTACTTTCCATGGAGTTGCAAAGAGTCAGACATGACCTAGTAACTGAACAACAACAACAATAACAGAAAACAAATCATACCATATAATCTAGCAGTTCCATTCCTAGGTCTATCCAAGATAATTGAAAGCATATATCTGTAAAAAGTAGGTGTACAGAAATACTCATAGAAGGATTATGTATAATAGCCAAAGAGCAAAAATTAATTAAATGACCATTAACTGATAAATGGATCAATTAAAAGTGATATATACGTTAAGCAGAATATTATTTAAGCATAAAATACATGGTACAATCTGAAATGAAGCTTGAAAACATTGTTTTAATAAAAGAAGGCAGATGCAAAAGACAACTTATAGTATAATCCCATTTATATGAAATATCCAGAACAGGCAAGTCGATAGAGATGGAAAACAACTTGGTTGTTGCTAGGGTATAAGAGGAGGGAACACTGGGGAGTGGTTGCTAACGGTTTCTTTGGGGTTTCTTTGGGAGGATAATGAAATTATTTAATACTATGAAATTGGTGGTGATCAATGCACAGCTTTGTGAATATATTAAAAATCATTCGTTGTACACTATAAAAAAGTGAATTTCATGTATTTGATTTCTGTCTCAACAAAGACGTAACAAAAAATAAGATTTAAAAATTACTGATGCTGATTTGGAACCAAAGCCTAAGTCATCCGTATGGAACGCTTTCTGTATGGATTTGAGAAGGGAATTTTGTCAAAGCATTTCTCCCTCAGGAACCTATTAGAGAAACTCAGTGTGGGAATGGTGGTCAAATGGACTCTGCCTACTGGTCTACATCTCATCTTTTCCACCTCTGACTCCATTAAACCTGGCACTGTTTCCCTTATTTCGCAGGAAGAGCAGTCAGCCAGTCTGCCCATAGCCACACAACTTACCAGCAGTGTCTGGGATTTGAATCCATTCTTGTCTGGCTTCAGAGTCTATGCTATTTCCACTAAAGGAAGCAGCTTTTGGGCCATGCATTCATCACCTCATACCAAGAGCCCAACCTGAAATAGCAGCAACAGCAGCAAGGTAACAGTTTTGCTACTAAAGCAGCATTTTGCCAGTCACGTGTCACTGGGGATGTGACCATAATACACATCAATGATAATGAAAGTTAATCATATGCAACTTCATTCAGAGTTTAGCCTGAAGTCTTTTATTTAGTTCAGGTTTCCATGATTATTATTCCAACTGAAGAGGGCTTCTGAGAACTCTCAAACACCAAGTCAGCACTACACAGTATACTTGATAACTTTTTCAACATTTCTCTTCATTGCCAATTAATATTTATGAGTGTCTGGAAGGTTCACATTCTAGTATTTGAGAAATGCTTTATGAAGTGACTTGTGTAGGAAGCACTAAATGTGTGTGCATGCATGCAACTTTTACATCTGAGGTTAATTTCTGAATTTATTTGATTCACATTTCATTAACCTATTGCCAGAATGTTACATAGGTATGTGACCTGGATCCTCCAACCTAAGACTGAGATATTAGTATTCATTTATTATGTGGGTAGGTCACCTGTGTGGAATAAGTCTGTGTCATTAGGGTGCAGAGATGATGGGTAATAAATGAATAAAACACCGTCATTTGAGAGAACCCAAAAAAGGCTAGTCTTAACCATCAGAAGTAAAAGTGATATGCCTATTTTGGGAAAGCAGACATGATTAATGCTCCTGGCATTCCTTCAAAGCTTTTGGAACATGGACATTCCATAATGACTTCTACTTCAAAAGTTAACTTCCCTCGTGTGGTAAATCATTAACAGCATTCTGGGCTGACTATTCTCAATAACCCAGGCCAAGGGAATCAGTCACCTTAATCCAATGGTCAAATTTTAGAGCTCAAATGGACTTCTTAGATAATCTGTTCAGGCATTAGGAATCATGGGGTTCATCCAAAGTCCAACATCTTAATTAAAAGTTGAGGTCCAGAAAGGTTTACATGCATACCTGAGACCCCATAACCATTTAAGAGCAGATTCAGTTTAGAATCTGCTTATAAATTTATTTCCTAAACATCACTGAGTATCAACTGTGTGCTAGAAGCTGGGGATATTGGCTGATTTCCAGGACCCTATATGAACTGGGGAGATAGCAGGTGAATAGATATTCACGGTGCAATGCTACACAGGCTCTGGATTGGACTGTCTGGGTTCAAACGTCAGCAGGTCCACTTGCTAGACACAGTAGCTGAGTTTCATCATCTGAAAAATGGGATGAATATTGCACCTACATTTTATAATTGCTATATGAGCTCATTTATATAATATCTGAAATTCTTAGAATAGTGCCCAGTATGCTATAAGCACTTGATATATCTCAGCCATCAGCATCAACATTGCCATCATTGTCATCATCAGTTCAGTTCAGTCGCTCAGTCGTGTCCGACTCTTTGCGACCCCATGAATCACAGCACGCCAGGCCTCCTGGTCCATCACCAACTCCCGGAGTTCACTCAGACTCACGTCCATCGAGTCAGTGATGCCATCCAGCCATCTCATCCTCTGTCGTCCCCTTCTCCTCCTGCCCCCAATCCCTCCCAGCATCAGAGTCTTTTCCAATGAGTCAACTCTTCCCATGAGGTGGCCAAAGTACTGGAGTTTCAGCTTTAGCATCATTCTTTCCAAAGAAATCCCAGGGCTGATCTCCTTAGAATGGACTGGTTGGATCTCCTTGCAGTCCAAGGGACTCTCAAGTACCATGGTAATATTGCAAAACGAATACAATATTGTAAAGTAATTAGCCTCCAATTAAAATAAATAAATTTAAATTTAAAAAATTAAATGCATGTATGTGTACTCAGTAGTGTCCGACTCTTTGAGACCCCATGGACTGTCACCTGCCAAGCTCTTCTCTCCATGGGTTTTTCAAGCAAGAACACTGGAGTAGGGTTGCCATTTCCTCCTCCAGGAGATCTTTCCAACCCAGGGATTACACTTGTGTCTCCTGCGTCTCCCACATTGGCAGGTGGATTCTTTATCACTGAGCCACACGGGAAGCCTGATAAAGTTAAATACAAGGTTTTAAATCAATATTTAGACAAAATGTTATAATCCATCTGGAAAGCAGAGCTAGAGTTGGAGGTAAAGAACAAGGAAGATACATCAGGCTGACTAATTTTCCCCAAAACATATCAGAGTCTAATCCCTGGAAACTTTAAATGTCACTTTATTTGGATAAAGGGGTTCTACAGATGTGATTAAGATCTTTACAAGAAGAAATTATTCTCTATTATCCAGATATGCACTAAATATAATCACAAGTATCCTTATAAGAGATAGTCCGAGGGGGAGATTTGACACGAAGATACACAGAAGGAAAGGCAGTGTGAAGATGGGACAGAGAAGGAGTGTTGAAGATGCTGACCTTAAAGGTTGAAGCCATGTGATCACAAGCCGAGGGATGCTGGCAGCCACTAGAAGCTGAAATAGACAAGGAACAGATTCTCCTGCAGAGTCTCTGGGGGGGATGTGGCTTTGCTAATACCTGACCTCAGCTCGGTGATACCCATTTCAGATGTGAGACCTCCAGAACTGTAAAGAGAATCAATGTGTTATTTTAAGCCACCGAGTTTGTGGTATTTGTTAGAGAAGTCACAGGAAACTAATACAGAAGACTTCCTGGAATAGGAGATGTTTGAAATGTATACTACAGGGTGAGTAAAAATTAGCTGGGCAAGTAGGAGAGGAGAGGATTAGTACATAAAAGGGAAGACGTTGAAGAAGCTCTGAGCTCTGTAAAGCTGCAATGAAAATTATCTCTAGAAGAGTTGCTGAGATGAGGCTAGAGAAGAAGTAAAAGGAGCATGATCAAAATCCTTGAGGGCTTCATCTGAGTTTATTTTTTAATTTAAATTTTATTTTATATCAAGGTATAGTTGGTTTCCAATGTTGTATTAGTTTCAGGTGGTATACAGCCAAGTTATTCAGTAATACATATAGATATATTCATTCTTTTTAAGATTCTTTTCCCACAAAGGTTATTACAGAATACTGAGTTTGAAGTTTATTCTAAACATATGGTGTTTGAGCATGCTCATTTAACAAAGGATGAGAAATTCACAAACCCAGTCCTTTCTGAAGATGTAAGAAGAGCCCAGCGTTTCTCCTTGAAAAGAGAACAAATAGCCCCTAACTATATAATGGAGCATGGGGAAGAAGGGGAAATCTATTGCATGTAAATACCTACCTCATCCAAATAGCTCTCACTGGGATGTTTCTTAAGAAATGGGGCTGTTTGGTCTCAGCAATAACAACAGCTATAGAAATAATACAGTGTTCCAGAAAAAGCTGCTTTCAGAGCCAGATTTGAGAATAGCATCTCTATTGGTGATGCTAAGTTAAAAAGAAACAGCTTTCAGTTCCTAGGTAAAAGAAAAAGAAGACCAGGCAAATACAACCAAAATTTCTGATAAATCAGGAGAAATTGAATTTATACTTTCCTCCAAGGGTCCATTTTAAACTTAAATAGAAATAAAATGTGCGTTCTCTCTTTTCCTGATATTAAAAAAAATTCCATTTGATTAAGAAAGAATAATATTTATAATATTATAAAAATCCCATGAAATATATTTTATGCTTTTTATATTTTTACACTGCTACACGGTTAACAATGAAACTCTTCACATATATGTGTGTGTGTGTGTGTGTGTGTGTGTGTGTGTGTTTAATCCACTCCAAAAAGAGCACTGGTTTTTTAGTTTGTAATTTTTTTTTCAATTTTCTAGGAACCAAGTTTGTTCTCTCAGTGACTTTTATTGGACTCTAGCCAGGGTAAATACATACATTTTCAATAAAAATAATGTGATGCAAATACAATGGCAATCATCTGTCATGTTGCTTTTTTCAATAACTAGTGTGACTCAGAAGAATCTACGTGCTGGGCACGACTCCACTGGAAATGAAGCAAGGAATGATGACAAGATATATGCCAAGCCCTGCATGAGTGCTTCACACACATTACCCAAGATTTTCCCAGCAGTCCTATCCTATGCTCATTTTATTATTTTATATTATAGGAGTCCTAAATTTAAAGAAACTTGCCAATGTTCACATAGGAATGGATAGAACTAGACTCGGATTTGGGACACTCTTACTAGTTGAAAGGGACGTATGGTTCACAATTTCCTATATTGGGAGCTAGTGAGAAGGACACATAAAGATTCCAAAAAAGTGCCAGATATAGCCCCTCAAGGTCCATCACTTCTAAGAGTATAGTAATTCCCAGGCTCATGGCAAGAGAATAATGGTTCATCATCTTTTAGAACATAGGAGCAACACTTGAGGTTTAACATTACTCATTATTTTAAGACATGTTGGAAAATATGTAAATGTAGACCAAAGTAAAGTGGATGGTCTGATAAATCTACACATCTGTTACTCAGATTCAACAGTTGTCAACTATCCTTCATAAACATTCTTTTAAAAAATGTGTTACTCTAGTGAACATATCAAGATTCCATTTCATCCCTACATTGCTTTTAGTATACATTGCTAGAAATATGGATAAAGTTTACAAACTATAGTGGCGTTATAGCACCTAATTATCAGTAATTCCTTACTATGAGCAAATACTCAGAGTGTAAACAAATTTCTTTTTTGCTTGTCTCCAAAATGTCTTTTTCACAAAATGCCTCCACAAAACAAAAAATTCATTACGTTTATCTGTGAAAGGGACTTCCCTGGTGGCTCAGTGGTAAAGAATCCCCGTGCCAATGCAGGAAATGCAGGTTTGACCCCTGGGTCAGGAAAATCCTCTGGAGAAGGAAATGGCAACCCACTCCAGAATTCTTGCCTGGAAAATTCCATGGACAGAAGAACCTAGTGGGCTACAGTCAAACTGAGAAATTTCTAAATGCTAAAATTCCCATTTTTGAATGGGAAAAACTAAAATGAATGCAAGTGTTGTAAATACTTCAGATATCTCAACTGATTGCATTTAGTAAAGACTAATGCTCAAATTGTTCATCTTTTACCAGTGGGAACTCTTTCAGGTTGAGTTCTTGGTCCTGCTGAGAGCTCCTGGAACAATAAAATATCCAATGCTTGTCTTATATTTATCAACCATTTCTCCAAGGACAACTGGTTACTTCTAATAGAAAAGGTGGCATGGATCACAATTTGGACAATAAGAGTACTCATTGATATTGGGATAGCATTCCTCAGATTTTTTGGTTCTCAAGACTTTTAACAAATAAATAAAATTAACAATTTTATTCTTTATTCCATTCCCAATGTAATATTTAAAGTTTTTGTTTTCTTTTATTTCCCTAAAAAATTTATTTTATTTATGTATCTTTTATTTTAAATTCATGTTTCTTTTCTCTTCTATGGAAAATATTGGTAACCAACAACATTAAACAATTGCTTACACATTACCCTACTATATTTTTTTACATAACAATACCAGTATCACTGCTGACAATTAGATACATATATATATTTTTGGGAGGGAGGCTCCAAAATCACTGCAGATGGTGACTGCAGCCATGAAATTAAAAGACGCTTACTCCTTGGAAGAAAAGTTATGACCAACCTAGATAGCATATTCAAAAGCAGAGACATTACTTTGCTGACTAAGGTCCATCTAGTCAAGGTTATGGTTTTTCCAGTGGTTATGTATGGATGTGAGAGTTGGACTGTGAAGAAGGCTGAACACCAAAGAAATGACGCTTTTGAACTGTGGTGTTGGAAAAAACTCTTGAGAGTCCCTTGGACTGCAAGGAGATCCAACCAGTCCATTCTGAAGGAGATCAACCCTGGGATTTCTTTGGAAGGAATGATGCTAAAGCTGAAGCTCCAGTACTTTGGCCACCTCATGGGAAGAGTTGACTCATTGGAAAAGTCTTTGATGCTGGGAGGGATTGAGGGCAGGAGGAGAAGGGGATGACAGAGGATGAGATGGTTGGATGGCATCACTGACTCAATGGACATGAGTCCGAGTGAACTCCAGGAGTTGGTGATGGATAGGGAGGCCTGGCGTGCTGCGATTCATGGGGTTGCAAAGAGTAGGACACGACTGAGCAACTGAACTTAACTGAACTGATGTATTTTGAGATTTCTTGGACCATGTCTTTGAATTATATGTCATTGGTATGCAAAATTAAAATATAGTTTCTTAAAGTAATTTGAAATAATCATTTTTCTGGGTGAAATTATATCAGCAATTTGATAATAGTTTCATTTGTCTTTGTTTTGAATTTTTAAGAATTACCATTATTTATTTATTTGGCTTTAATTTTTTGATCATAAAATATTTTATATTTCCAAAGCCAATTTTTTTTATATTTCTAAAACTGTATGAGGTAGATGCAGAGAATTTTTACTTCCTACTCCTATTATAGACAGCCATGCTTTATTGCTTCCCAGGTGGCTCAGTGGTAAAGAATCTTGCCTGCCAATGCAGGAGAGACAGGAGAAGCAGAGATCGTCCCCTGAGTCGGGAAGATTCCCTGGAATAGGAAAAGGCCACCCACTCCAGTATTCTTGCCTGGAAAATTCCATGGGCAGCAGAACCTAGTGGGCTACAGTCCATGGGGTTGCAAAAAGTCACACATGACTGAGTGACTAACACACATACATGCTTTATTAGTTTTCACTTATCTTTTTAGTGTTTAACTGAACAAATACAACATTGTCCACACACACATATGCCCATATAATGCTTGGCATTTCATATTATTCATCTTTCTTAAGCAGGCTCAAAACAGCATACTGTGTGTGCCATTTTCTGCAGTTAGCTCTTTTGCGTTATAATATATCATGGAGATTGTCTCATATGCGTGTGTGCCTTCATCAGTTTTTATCACTTCATTATGAGTGTTCCATTGTGTATATGTAACAAAGTTTATTCAACTGATATCTTATTGTTGGACATTTGGAAATTTTATTTATTTATTATTATATTTTGCCATTACAAATAATGCTTCAACAAATAATCTTGCATACACGTCAATTCACATTTTTTTTTCTGATGTATCTCTGGATGGGTTGTGATGTCACCTTGATCATAACCAAATTTTCTTATCATGTATCATAAATCATGTCTTATCATATGTCATTTTATTCAGGAATAAGAAGAGTGTTCATGAAAAGTTACTCTTTATATTTCCTGAGTTTATTTTGTTCATTTATTCACTAATTCCCTTTAATCTGAAGATAGCTAATGCGTACTCACTAAGCTTTAGGCAATATTTTAGCTCCTATGATTGTATCAACACACAAAAATGACAAAAAGCCTCATTTCAAAAACCTTATATTCTAGATTGGAAAGATAGACATAAATAAAATCATAAATGACGTATATAGTATACTAGAAGATAGTAATCAGTGTGGGGCCCTAAATGGGAAACCTTAAAAAAGATGGGTAGCTTTGCAGTTGGAAACTAAGATGGCACCTGGCGGAAGAGGTAGGGGCATGGTCTATGTTAAAGTTTTTGATTGGCTTTCTTGATTTCCGTGCACGTGGACAGCGCGTGATCACCATAGACTCCTGTTATAATGAAGGCACATGACGATTTGACCTTTAACGTGATTGGTGCAACTATGGCATATTACGATTTGACCTTTAACGTGATTGGTGCAACTATGGAAAGTCACTCGCAAAACCCCCTTGCTTGCCTATATAAACCAAGAGTTTGTGGCAATAAAGCAGAACTGCTTAGACGGAACCCGTGTCGCCTATGATTGATTGTCTCTCGCTAGCCGAGGGGCTGGGTTGGCCGACAGCAGGCTCACCTCTCCTAGAGACCCCTTGGCTTTGCTGAAGGAAGTTCCACTGCCTGTCTCTTTCTGCAGAGTGCCCCCTGCAAATCAGTTCAGTTCAGTTCAGTTCAGTCGCTCAGTCGTGTCCAACTCTTTGCAACCCCGTGAACTGCAGCATGCCAGGCCTCCCTGTCCATCACCAACTACCACAGTACACCCAAACCCATGCCCATCGAGTCGATGATGCCATCCAACCATCTCATCCTCTGTCGTCCCCTTCTCCTCCTGCCCTCAATCTTTACCAGCATCAGGGTCTTTTCCAATGAGTCAGCTCTTCTCAACAGGTGACCAAAGTATTGGAGTTTCAGCTTCAACATCAGTCCCTCCAATGAACACCCAGGACTGATCTCCTTTGGGATGGGTTGGTTGGATCTCCTTGCTGTCCAAGGGACTCTCAAGAGTCTTCTACAACACCACAGTTCAAAAAAATCAATTCTTCGATGCTCAGCCTTCTTCACAGTCCAACTCACATCCAAACATGACTACTGGAAAAACCATAGCCTTGACTAGACAGACCTTTGTTGGCAAAGTAATGTTTCTGCTTTTGAATATACTATCTAGGTTGGTCATAACTTTCCTTCCAAGGAGCAAGCGGCTTTTAATTTCATGGCTGCAGTCACCATCTGCAGTGATTTTAGAGCCCAGAAAAATAAAGTCAGCCACTGTTTCCACTGTTTCCCCGTCTATTTGCCATTAAGTTATGGGACCAGATGCCATGATCTTAGTTTCCTGAAGGTTGAGCTTTAAGCCAACTTTTTCACTCTCCTCTTTCACTTTCATCAAGAGGCTCTTAGTTCTTCTTCACTTTCTGCCATAATGGTGGTGTCATCTGCATATCTGAGGTTATTGATATTTCTACTGGCAATCTTTATTCCAGCTCGTGCTTCTTCCAGCCCAGCGTTTCTCATGATATATTTTGCATCTAAGTTAAATAAGCAGGGTGACAATATACAGCCTTGACATACTCCTTATTTGGAACCAGTCTGTTGTTCCATGTCCAGTTCTAACTGTTGCTTCCTGACCTGCATATTACATGTGGGTAAGTTGAGATCAGAGACTTAGCAGTGGGGCTACTTTAAGAAAGTTCTTAAAGCAGAAATATGACTTGATCAGATTTATTTTATAACAAGATCACTCTGACTCGAGTTAGAAATGGATGCTAGGAGGCTGAAGATGGAAGCAGAAAGATGGGTTAAGAGTAGGTAGCGATAGCAATAGCTAATGGTGACCCAGGCCTGGTTAATATGGTAAAAGCAATGGAAAAGAATCAAATTCTGCATATACTATCTTGAAGGGAAGACTTAGGAGAAGAATATTTGGCATGAGAAAAACAAAGGAGACAAGTAGGACACTGAGTTTTTGTTTGGCAAAATTAAATGACACAAAGCTTGGGAATAGCAAGCAAAAATAATCATCTGCAGCCAAGTTTTCAGAGGATGCTGCAATTAGGACAAAAGCCGTGCACCATCCACTTCTAACACAGAACCTATACTCTTTCTCCTCCACTCCCCTGACTTTCTCTTGTCAGTGTCTCTTTTATAGCCTCAAGACTTTTCATTGTAATGGAAATCAGTTTGAGTAGTAAAGAAAGCTGAGCACCAAAGAGTTGATGCTTTTGAACTGCGGTGCTGGAGAAGACTCTTGAGAGTCCCTTGGACTGCATGGAGATCCAACCAGTCCATCCTAAAGGAAATCAGTCCTGGATATTCATTGGAAGGACTGATGCTGAAGCTGAAACTCCAATACTTTGGCCACCTGATGTGAAGAATTGACTCTTTTGAAAAGAGTCTGATGCTGGGAAAGATTGAAGATGGGAGGAGAAGGGGACGACAGAGGATGAGATGGTTGGATGGCATCACCAACTCAATGGACATGAGTTTGAGCAAGTTCTGGGAGATGGTGAAGGACAGGGAAGCCTGGCATGCTGCAGTCCATGGGGTCGCAAAGAGTCAGACACAACTGAGCGACTGAACTGAACTGAATTCATCTTCAAGTGGAGCTAGCTGTAAAGGATCCCCCTGCCAATTTAAGAGACATAAGAGATGCAGGTTCTATCCCTGGCTTGGGAAGATCCCCTGGAGGAGGGCATGGCAACCTGCTCCATTGTTCTTGCCTGGAAATCCCATAGACAGAGGAGCCTGGCGGGCTACTGTCCACAGGGTCACACAGAATCTGACACAACTGAAGTAACTTAGCACACATGCACGATTCAGCTTCAACAAAAATTAGTCATTGAGCCATGGCCTCTTGACTGAGGTGTCAGCGAGACATGGCATATGGGCCAGTGGTTAAGACCTGCTGTCCTCCGAGTTCGTGTCTTTGGCTAATTAAGAAAAATGCTTATTGTCTTAAGAATCTAAGGTGGAGCTCATGTCCAGTTCGAGTGGTTCTCATATGGTCTGCAGGTTGGAAATTGGACTCCTGGGTTTAGAGTGTGCACTCTCACAGATCAGATCATCCACCTTCCTTTTGCTCCATTCATTATTTCAAAGAAGAAAAACAGACTGCACACTTTCAGTAATAAATAGCATCAGCCTATGACCCTGTGTTATGGAAATTCCATCAATAATAGTTTCAAGAAAGTGCATTTTGCCTGTTAATCTTCCAGACAAAAGCTTAAAACTTCCAACAATGTTTTCAGAGATAAAGCAATGTACTGGACATTTCCAAAGGAAACTGTATAAAGGATGGAATGAGAACCAGGAAGATGTAAATGACCTCATGCAAAGAGAAGGGCTGGAAGAACCGGGATGTGATTTCACTGAATGAGTATGTGTCTTCATACTCATACTAAAGGATGCAAAGCTTTAGTCTTTTCATCTGCAAACAAGGGTAATAATATAAACACCTCCATGGGGACTTGTAAGAATCTGTTGGGATAACAAATGCAATGAAATTGTTGAAATTATACAGCTTTTCATAAATGTTTGTTCTATGGCCCCTATCTAAATTATAATCCTTTGTCTGTGAGAGCTCTTAGAAAGAAAGCATATATGACAGGGGGAAAGACAGAGGGAGGGAGAGAAGGAAAATAGTGAGATTTACCAAGAAACATGGCCAGGCATCCCTTTGAGTAAAAGTCATCCCTGATTACAGGAAAACAAATTGTATGTAGATAACTTGAGCCCGGAGCTTGATAGAACCCTCCCCCCACCCCCACCCCCAAAAAAGAACAACTCTGGGAAATAGACACCAAATCAGGGTGATTTGAGAGACCCTAGTGAGATAGGACAGATAGGGCCGCACACTGAGCATGTGGTAAAGTCACCAAAAACTGAAAAAGGAGAAAGCAGTTAGCCAGGATATGAGGAAGAAAGAAAAGAGAGTATTTCAGCGAGTTTGCTCTGATCGAACTTAGGGGCAGAAGACAGTGATGATCATGGCTAATCATTGGCCCTCATGTGCGCTTGGCTCTTGCTGAAATCTTCATGAGTATTATGGCCTTAAAACTTCACCATCAAACTAATACATGGAACAGCATCAAATCACATCCTGTTCCATTAATTCCTCACAAGCACTCAGTGAGGTTAAGGGCTGATGGACTGACACTTAGGAAGACGTAAGTGTGAAATCGAACGTGCTTTCAGAACATGAATACATGCTGAACTGTTCAAAGGAGAAGTCAGTTTCCTGAAGGCACCCCAGCAGAGGACCCTCGGGTTGCTGGAGGGAGGTGGTGAGTTGAAAGCCTCAGCTCCCAGTGCCCACTCACATCTCCCATCACCACCTGGGTGTCACTTTATTTTCACACTGTCCACATCTGCCTGTTCTACCCCGAGTTCCACTTCAGGCTTCTCCGCTGACTGAGACTGCATGTAACCCTCAGAAAAGCTAATTAAACCTCACACCTCAATTTCCTTGATTGGCTTAAATAGCAGTTAATTGATCGGAGGTTTCTAGAGATTAAAGAAAACTACCCATTAGTCACAAGGAAAAGGCTCTGTGATTAGTCTGATGACAAGAGGTTTTCTACATGTAAGGCACGACCCAAGTCCCTGACAGTCTTCCCATCAGATGCTGAAGTCAGCCTATTGCCTTGGCAGATCATCTCAGGTCTGATTGTTGCTGACAGTCCTAAGTGGGAAGCAGGTTGAATGGGGAGGTGTCCCTTGTGCGTCATTTACAATACAAGGTCTTTATTTTCATGATTCATTATTTCACCACTGAAATTTGGCTCAAAGGAAACCCATCATTTCCCTTCTAGCTAAGCCCTGTATCTTTTTTGTTGTTGTTAATTTTAAAGAGTCCCCTGCTTGCATCATTGCAGGACTTTTTATATGTGTGGGATGCTGTAGGACACATTGACTGCATCACACTCTGAGTTATTCTCCACCGAGGCGTCCCTGGTGGCTCAGATGGTAAAGAATCTGGCTGCAATGTGGGAGACTTGAGTTCAACCTCTGGGTCAGGAAGATCCCCTGGAGAAGTGAATGGCAATCCACTCCAGTATGCTTGCCTGAAGAATCCCATGGACAGAGGTTATAATCTTTGGGGTCGAAAACAGCTGGACATGACTGAGTAACTAACACTTTGACTTTCATGATAATAGTAAGGACAGCTTCCAGAAAGAGATACATGGTTTCTCAAAATAAAAAATAACAATAGAATTAGTAAAGACTTCTCAACTAGGCCTTGTTTAAGAACTCAGTATCCAGAAAACCTAATATCTTGAGGCTGAATAATCTATCTCTGCTTCTGAGCGCTCAGTCACTTCAGTTGTGCCCGACTCTTTTTGACCCCATGGTTTGCAGCCCTCCAGGCTCCTCTGTCCAAGGGATTTTCCCAGCAAGAATATTGGTGTGGGTTACCATTTCCTCTTCCAAGGGATCTTCCCAAGGGGAATCAAACCTGCATCTCCTGCATTGGCAGGCAGATTCTTTTTACCACTGAGCCACTGGGAAAGCTCTGGTATCTCTGCTTATGTCTCCTTATTTATCTTGATAGAGGAGAAGGAACACTGAATAGGAACATACCCACTATGTGCCAGGTTTGGACTACAAATGTTAAGTGCTATATTTTATATTTATTAATTTAAGTATCTGTATTCTTATTTTATAAAAAGTTATATTCATGTTATTTATTCACTCTATTGTTTATTATATGTGATTATTATTTTATATTGAGCTTATCAGGTAGCTCAACTGGTAAAGAATCTGCCTGCAATGCAGGAGACCCCAGTTTGGTCCCTGAGTCAGGAAGATCTCCTGGAGAAGGGATAGACTACCCACTTCAGTGTTCTTGGGCTTCCCTGGTGGTGCAGGTCGTATAGAATCTGCCTGCAATGAGGGAGACCTGTGTTGGATCCCTGTCTTGAAAAGATTCCCTGGAGGAGGGCATGGCAACCCACTCCAGTACTCTTGCCTGGAGAATCCCCATGGAGAGAAAAGCTGGCAGGCTACAGTCCCTGGGGCCGCAAAGAGTTGGACATGACTGAGAGATTAAGTACAGCACACAGCACAGCATAATTTTATATTAAGTTGTACTTTAAGTAATTGAAGCTATATTTAAGTGTCATAATTCTCCGAACAAGTTCTCAGTAATCTCAAGATGTCAATATCATTCTCCCTGTTTTGTATCTGTTAGATTCTGGTTGGGAAACATTAAGTTACCCATAGTCACGTTGCTGATAAGAAGCAAATTTTGAGTCGGTATCTGTCCAGTGCAGAGGGCTGGCTGTTTCCACAACATCAGATTATCTATAAAACACTAAGTCTGATATCAGAGTTGCCTGGGGCTTCGAGAAACTTTCCCAGGTCAGATACCAAGGAAGAAAGCTAAATCATTTTTATGTAAGATCCCAAGAAATTCTCTGAACAATCCTAAAATGATAATCTACTTTTGCATACGAGGAAGCCTAGGCTTAGAGAAGGTAGGTTATTTGCATATACAGGTGGTTAAGAGCAAATGCTAGGTATTTACCCAAACCTGTTTTTCCCACATTTTTAGTTTCATAACATTCTTCATCCATTTCACAACCAGGACAACCAACTAAGTGTGATCTCATTCTTTCAGCCTTCCAGCTTTTCAGCCTTCTTCTGTCCATGGAGATTCTCCTGGAAAAAATACTGGAGTGGGTTACCATGCCCTCCTTTTCTTCTTTACTAACAGGACCCTAATTTTGTTTTGAAGCAGTATTTCGTTGAAAGGAAAAAAGGAATTCCAAAGCCCCAGTCCTACTGTCTTCCTTGATGGTAAACATAGATATTTGATACTGTTTTGAGCAATGAGACATAAACTGTGGTCTCCTGTTGATTTCTAAGAAAATCTTCTTCTTCCAGCCATAGAAAATCCCATTCTTCCTTATTACCTCCTTTCGACTAGAAGATAGAATCCATGTCCCTCAGGACAGAACAGTCATCTTGTAACCCCGATGATGAGAACTATGTGCTACAGATGGTGGAATAAACAGAAACTAGATAAGTCTGGATCCTTCATGAATCCATTGAGCAGCCGCAAAAGCCCTGGGGTGCTCAGAAAACAGTTTTATTTGCCTTCGTACAAGAAGAAGGGAGAGAAATACAAGATAAATTCATGGCCTCCTGACCCCAACATGAATCTGTGGGATCCATCCCTAAATTGCTAGTGATCTTTCCTTCCTAACCATTCTCCCTACAAACTTCACACTTCAGCATCAGATGTGGAGATGGCCTGGCAGGTGCTCCTTAACAAGATGCACAGTTACATAGGATATCTCTCCCTCTCTTTACTTTTTATTTTGTTGCTGTTGCTATTTAGTTGCTAAGTTGTGTCTGACTCTTTTGCCATCCCATCTGCTGGATCATCAAAAAAGAAAGAGAGTTCTAGGAAAACATCCATTTCTGCTTTATTGACTATGCCAAAGCCTTTGACTGTGCGGATCACAATAAACTGTGGAAAATTCTTCAAGAGATGGGAATACCAGACCACCTGACATGCCTCTTGAGAAACCTATATGCAAGTCAGGAAGCAGCAGTTAAAACTGGACATCAAACAACAGACTGGTTCCAAATAGGAAAAGGAGTGAAATAGGAAAAGGAAAGTGAAGAACTAAAAAGCCTCTTGATGAACGTGAAAGAGGAGAGTGAAAAAGTTAGCTTAAAACTCAACATTCAGAAAACGAAGATCATGGCAACAGGTCCCATCACTTCATGGGAAATAGATGGGGAAACAGTGGAAATGGTGTCAGAATTTATTTGGGGGGGCTCCAGAATCACTGCAGATGGTGATTGCAGCCATGAAATTAAAAAATGCTTACTCCTTGGAAAGAAAGTTATGACCAACCTAGATAGAATATTAAAAAGCAGAGATATTACTTTGCCAATAAAGGTCTGTCTAGTCAAGGCTATGTTTTTTCCAGTGGTTATGTATGGATGTGAGAGTTGGACTGTGAAGAAAGCTCAGCACCGAAGAATTGAAGCTTTTGAACTGTGGTGTTGAAGAAGACTCTTGAGAGTCCCTCAAGTCCATTCTAAAGGAGATCTGTCCTGGGTGTTCTTTGGAAGGACTGATGCTAAAGCTGAAACTCCAATACTTTGGCCAGCTCATGCGAAGAGTTGACTCACAGGAAAATACCCTGATGCTGGGAGGGATTTGGAGCAGGAGGAGAAGGGGACGACAGAGGATGAGATGGCTGGATGGCATCACCGACTCAATGGACATGGGTTTGGGTGGACTCTGGAAGTTGGTGATGGACAGAGAGGCCTGGCATGCTGTGATTCATGGGGTCACAAAGAGTCGGACACGACTGAGCAACTGAACTGAACTGAACTTTATATAGCCCATCAGGCTCCTCTGCCCATGGGATTTCCCAGGCAAGAATACTGGTGTAGGTTGCCATTTCCTTCTCCAGGGGATCTTCCCAGCACAGGAATTGAACCCCTGTCTCCTGCTTGGAAGGCAGATTCTTTGCCACTGAGCCACCTGGGAAATCCCTTTTATTTTGAAATAATTTCAAACCATTCATTACAGAATGTTTCCAAGACATGTATAGGAAAGTTACGTATGTCTTTTTCCAAATTCACCAATTTTACTACATTTGATTTATCATATCCTCTCTGTATCTCTCTTCCTCTTTCTGTCTGTATTCAGAAAGAGAGTGGAAGACAGAGAGAGAGAGAAGAACAGTGTTCCTTGTCCCTCACTCCAAAAATCTTCCCAATCAGCTTCTGTGGATTCAACTGACCAGATCATGCAGTACTATATTATTGCAATATTTACTAAAGTAAATCCGAGTGTAAGTGGACCTACCCAGGGACTTCACTGGCAGTCCAGTTGTTAAGACTTCTCCTTCCAGTGCAAGGAGCTGGGTTTAATCCTTGGTCCGGGAGCTAACATCCCATATGCCTCATGGCCAAAAAAACAAAACAGGAATAATATTTTAACAAATTCAATAAACACTTTTAAAATGGTTCATATCAATTAAAAAAAATTAAGTACAGTGGATCCACCAAATTCAAAACCATGTTGTTCTAGGGCCAACCCTGAGTTAACATTTGTTGGGCCATCTCCTACGCACTGGGCAATACTCTGAGTGTTTTACAACCATCTACACCTCATCATAGCCCAGAGGAGCAGGAACTGTCATTTTCCCCATTTCACCACAAGGAAAAGAAGAATAGAGAGGTTACATAATTTTCCCAAGTCACACAGCTACCAAGTGGCTGGGCTGAATTCAAACCCAGGAAGGTGAACTCAAGACCACACAGTAACTGCTACCTGAAATCATCTCATGACAAGGTGCCTAATAGAACCTGTCTTTCTGCAGAGCACCCTGCCTTGTAATCTTTCTTGAAAAGAAAAGTAGGTTTCACCGGAGAAGCAGAATCTGTATGTGAGAGATTACAAAATGAGGGCAGTGAGCGTACATTGAACACCCTCTGTGTTCTAGGAAATGTAAACTATGTGGCAGATTGTCATTGTCATTTAGTCACTCAGTCATGTCTGACTCTCTGTGGCACCATGGATGGCGGCAGACCAGGCTTCCGTGTCCTTCACCATCCCCCGGAGCTTGCTCAAACTCATGACCATTGAGTCACTACTGCCATCAACCAGCTCATCCTCTGTCACCCCATTCTCCTCCTGTCCTCAATCTTTACCAGCTTCAGGGTCTTTTCAAATAAGTCAGTTCTTCTCATTGGGCGGCCAAAGGATTGGAGTTTCAGCTTCAGCATCAGTCTTTCCAATGAATATTCAGGCTTGATTTCCTTCAGGATTGAGTGGTTTAATCTCCTTGCAGTCCAAGGGACTCTCAAGAGTCTTCTCCAGCACCACAGTTAAAAAGCATCAGTTTTTTGGTGCTCAGCCTTCTTCACAGTTCAACTCTCACATCCATACGTAACTACTGGAAAAACCATAGCTTTGACTAGATGGTCCTTTGTTGGGAAAGTAATGTCTCTGGTTGTTAATATGCTATCTAGGTTGGTCATAACTTTTATTTCAAGGAGCAAGTATCTTTAACCTCATGGCTGCAGCCACCATCTGCAGTGTTTTGGAGCCCCCAGAAATAAAGTCTCTCACCTTTTCCATTGTTTCCCCATCCATTTGCCATGAAGTGATGAGACTGGATGCCATTATCTTAGTTTTCTGAATGTGGAGTTTTAAGCCAACTTTTACTTTTTCACTCTCCTCTTTCATCAAGAGGTTCTTTAATTCTTTACTTTCTGCCATAAGGGTGGTGTCATCTGCATATCTGAGGTTATTGATATTTCTCTCAGCAATCTTGATTCCAGCTTGTGCTTCATCCAGCCCAGCATTTTGCATGATGTACTCTGTATATAAGTAAAATAAGCAGGGTGACTCTCCCCTCAGTCCATGGAAAAACTGTCTTCCACAGAACTGGTCTCTGGTGGCAAAAAGGTTGGGGATTGTTGCTAAAATATCTGATAGTATAGTACAGATAGTATATTAAACTATATATATGCAAAATGAAAGCATCTCTTGCCGTATTAATAAACAAGTAATGTCACAGCCATCAGTGATCGCTGGCCTCCAAATGTGAATGAGAGCTCTCAAACTTTGATGCAGAGGGTGCTGCCACCTCCCACAGTGATTGCTAAGAATCTAAGGGAATTTGAGAAACAAGGTGAAGAAGGAAACAGGATTGGCCCCAGATAGCTGAGGTGCATGAGAAAGGAATGAATTCAGTAAACCCAGAGGCTTGCATCTTCCCAAACATAGAATGCTAGATTCCTTAACTTGATGCCTGATCTTTGATGTTCAAACTCTCTGCTCTCTTTGTTGCAAACTTGTATATAGCCTGATGTCCCTTCCTGTCTCCTTGGAGCAGTTTTCTCAGAGTTACTGAGATGATTCCCACCAGATAAAATAACTCTCTGCTTTAAGCTTGTGACTACACTTTTTAGTCTCTCTCTGTATATATATATATGTATGTATATATATATATATATATATATATATATATATATATGTATATATATATAGTTTATTATATAATATATAGTACATATAATAAAAACAACAAATTAGATGGGCCCTGACAACTGAAAAACAAAGGCAAAGGAGAAAGTAAGAGAGAGGGAGTCAACACAGAGCATAGCATATTCTTACTTCTTTGACAAATAGTCTTAGTGTTTCTGGACCATCTTTAATGGGTCAACGAGTTGCACATCTCCAACTTAGACAGTGTGTCCTCTTAAACCAGCCATTATGTGTTTGCCATACTGTTTGTTCAGCCTTTTTTAAACTTCATAGGAGTGCTTAAAAGGATGGGAACCCATCCATAGGTCAATGGGCAGGTAAAAGCTGAAAGATCACCTTGAAGTCCAGCCACAATGACAGGGTAGAGTTGAGTATCTCCTGTGAATTCATGGGAAGAGTCTAGTAGAGTGTTCCCAGCACCTAGTTTTCAGAAATCCTTTTTTTTTTTTTTTTTTAAGTTTTTAAGGTTGTTAAGTCCATCTCTCTGATCAGCATTCTGTTTCCTTGAGAAGGATGCACATTGCACAGAACAGGGTGGTAAAGGAGATAATGTCGAGGTCCGATAGCCAGGAGCATGGGGTCTATTTCCCTCTTTCACCCCTGGTTTGCAGTGTGACTTTGGGCAGATACTTTCCTTTGCAAAGCAGAGAAAACTTAGCCTGGGTTGTGAGCAGCATGAAGCAAAAGGGAGATAAGGTTGTAAGGACTTTGGATTTAGCAGGGAGAAAAATACTGCAGGAAAAAAAAAAAATTACCATGCAGACACACCAAATGTAATTTATGGCTAAGCCTGAGAAAGCTGGGTGAAGTTCTCCTTGATCTTATACACAAAGGTAAAAACTGGGAAGACGCTTGACCCAATTCAAGATTTCTTTCATTTCTTCCTTTACGTTTTAGCCAAAATGTGATTGAAATGTATTTTGACTCAATCTTATATAATAACTCAATCACAAAAACTGGTGAACTGAAATCTCTCTTTCCTTACTTGGAAGTTAAGAAATGTAAAAGTCAGGTTGAACCTTTAGATCTGAGCTTCCCTAAGCAGAACAGAGGGCTTACCTATTCTCTTGCCTCTCTCTGTCCATTTTCTCCATATGCTCCATATCCATTTGCTCAACACCCATAAACTGGCAAACATGCCGTGAGGGAGAAGCACAGCAGAGACTCTTAAAGTGACTCCTCAGAGAGCAGTCTACAGATCAGCAGCATCAGCCAAAGCTGGTACCCGGGCCGTAGGTGGAAATGTAGACTCTCAGGCACCAGCTTAGACCCGCTGAATCAGAATGTGTATTTTCAACAAGATCTCAAGGTGTGTTTCACTCTAAGCCTGTATTATAAGCCAGTGCTTAAGTCACCTGGAAGCTTGGAGTCAAGAAATTTAAATTCAATTTGCAATGTGGCTACTTCCTTGCTCTATGATATTGAGAAGAGCTTATAAAGACTCATAAGCCTATGTTTACTCATCTGAAGAAAGGAAACAATAATAACACCTACCTCTTAGATTTGTTTTGAGGATGAAAGAGAGATCTCTGTTGCATGAAACCTAGCATAGAGAGAACTCTCAATTAATATTAGTTGCTTTATCAGTGTGTTACTATTATTATTATTAGCCAATTGCTCCTCTTCTGTGAGAAATAAATAACCTACACTATGGAGATACACATGAACAAGTAAGCACATCAATCTATTCCAGGTACGATAAGACAGTTTCTTCCGATCTTTCTTCCAGAGACCCACGGCCTTTCACCTATGAGACATCACCTCTCTTATCTGGTCATCAGAATTGGAGCAGATATACAGTTCATGGAATTCTCCAGGCCAGAATACTGGAGTGGGTTGCCTATCCCTTCTCCAGTGGATCTTCCCAACCCAGGAATCGAACTGGGACCTCCTGCATCGCAGGAGGATTCTTTACCAGGTGAGCTATGAGGGACGTCCCCTAAGATTAAAACCAGTCCCTACTTAACCCCAAAATAAACACAGATGCTCTCTTCTGGATGGCAAATATAGAGAATACAACTGGAGAACGTTCAGGCTTTGGTGCTGTTTGGTTTGTTTCCTATTCTATATTGGAAAGCTTATGATTCTGGGCCTGAAAATACATCCTCATGGATCTTCAAAGTGGGTGCTTAGGATAGAGATCCCGAACCAGAACTGGACCCAGAAGTCTACAGGCCTATCCATCAAGGAGGGAAGTTCCCAGAACCAGAGGATCTGGATGTGCTTAATCGAAGTGGCTGAGGGTAGAGCAGGACAAATAGAGGACAACCCCAGCATTGTCCCCTTCCCTTCTTTTTAGCCTTCTAAGCTGTCTCTTACCGCTCTTCCAGACCCTTAAATTTTGGAATGCTTCGTGTTCTGTCCCCAAAAAGCTTATTTATGCTAGCTATACTGTTTGTTGGGTGATTGCAAGCAGTCTCCTTTATTTAAATACCATAGATACAGTGCTTTCCAGGTAGTTCAGTGGTAAAGAAACCTTCTGCCAATGTAGGAGATGCAGGTTCAATTCCTGAGTCTGGAAGATCCCCTGGCAGAGAAAATGGCAACCTGCTCCAGTATTCTTGTCTGGGAAATCCCATGGACAGAGGAGCCTGGCAGGCAAAAGTCCACATGGTCTCAAGGAGTCTGAATTGACTGAAGCAACTTAGCAGGTAACTTACCTAACTCTGATTCATCAACATGTTATATGAGTTTTTTTTTTTCCTAGTTTTGAGAGTGTTAGTCACTCTGTTGTGTCTGAATCATTGCAACCCAATGGACTGTAGCCCACCAATCTCCTCTGTCCATGGGATTTCCCAAGCAAGAATACTGGAGTGATTAACAGTTCCTTTTGCCAGGGGACCTTCCTGATCCAGGGATTGAACCCAGGTCTCTTGCGTTGCAGGCAGATTCTTTGCCATCTGAGCCACTAGGGAAGCCCTCTTCATGCTTCCCAAACCCTGTCTTCTCATTATCTGTTCCACAGAAATCTGAATCCAGGTCAGCATTGCCCATCACCCAGCTCCTGACTCATCCCTTTCCCTGGTATCCCCGCCCATGCCTGTGCCCTGGAGGATGCTCTCCAGGCAGAAGCCAGAGGGATCTTTATAAACAGTTGATGTAATATCCCTGCATAAAGCCATGCCCCAAGTTCTTAACTCTGACCTTCAATGTCTTTCACAATGTAGTCTATCCCCTTAACATGAAATTATCTCTCTGGTCAGATTCTTCTTCATTTCTAGGCTCCAATCACACTGACCTTCTTAGTGTCCTTGTTGCTGCTGCTGCTGCTAAGTCGCTTCAGTCAAGTCCGACTCTGTGTGACCCCATAGACGGCAGCCTACCAGGCTCTGCCATCCCTGGGATTTTCCAGGTAAGAATGCTGGAGTGGGTTGCCATTTCCTTCTCCAATGCATGAAAGTGAAAAGTGAAAGTGAAGGCATTCAGTCGTGTCCGACTCTTTGAGACCCCATGGACTGCAGCCTACCAGGCTCCTCTGTCCATGGGACTTTCCAGGCAAGAGTACTGGAGTAGGGTGCCATTGCCTTCTCCCTTAGTGTTCCTAGAACAGCTCAAAACTATACAAAACTGTACAAAGAAGGTCTTAATGACCCAGATAACCATGATGGTGTGATCACTCACCTAGAGCCAGACATCCTGGAGTGTGAAGTCAACTGAGCCTTAGGAAGCATTACTACAAACAAAGCTAGTGGAAGTGACGGAATTCCAGCTAAGCGATTTCAAATCCTAAAAGGTGATGCTGTTAACATGCTGCACTCAGTATGCCAGCAAATTTGGAAAACTCAACAGCGACCACAGGATTGGAAAAGATCAGCTTTCATTCCAATGCCAAAGAAGGGCAATGCCAAAGAATGTTCAAACTACATGTAATTGCACTCATTTCACGTGCTAGCAAGGTAATACTCAAGATTCTTCTAGATAAATTTTAACAGTTTAACCAAAAACTTCCAGATGTAAAAACTGGATTTAGAAAAGGCAGAGGAACCAGAGATCAAATTGCCAACATCCACTGGATCATGGAAAAAGCAAGAGAATTCCAGAAAAACATCTACTTCTGCTTAAATGACTATGCTAAAGACTTTGACCATGTGGATCACAACAAACTGTGGAAAATTCTTAAACAGATATGGTGGTCTGGAATACCACATGACCTTCCTTGTATGCTGAGAAACCTGTATGCAGGTCAAGAAGCAACAGTTAGAACCAGACATGGAATAATGGACTGCTTCCAAATTCAAAAAGGTGTACGTCAAGGCTGTATATTGTCACGCTGTTTATTTAACTTATATGCAGAGTATGTCATGCAAAATGTCAGGCTGGATGAAGCACAAGTTGGAATCAAGATTGCCAGGAGAAATATCAATAACCTCAGATATGCAGATGACACCATCCTAAAGGCAGAGAGTGAAGAGGAATTAAAGAGCCTCTTGATGAAAGTGAAAGAGGAGAGTGAAAAAGCTGGCTTAAAACTCAACATTCCAAAAATGAAAATCATGGCCTCTGATCCCATCACTGCATGACAAATAGATGGGGAAAACATGGAAATAGTGAAAGACTTTATTCTCTTGGGCTCTTATTGACAGAGAAGCCTGGCGAGTTACAGTCCATGGGGTCACAAACAGTCAGACAGGACGAAATTGACTTAACACAGTATTTGCCTTTCCTTCTGTTTGGAATATTCCCCCTCAGATCTTCCCATGATGACCTTCTCATCATTGTGTTTCAGCACAAAAGTCATCTCAGAGCTTCCCTCCTCCAGCTGCGGCAGACTCTCAGCTACTCTTTCTTTAAGGTAATTTTATTTGTTTATTTATGCCTATGCTGCATCTTTGTTGCTGTGTGCAGACTTTTCTCCAGTTGGAAAGAGCAAGGGGCATACTCTCTAGTTGCAGTGTGCAGGCTTCTTATGGAGGTGGCTTCTCTTTTTGCAAAGCAAAGGCTCTAGCCATGCAGCATGTGGGCTCAGTGGTCTGACCCCTGACCTCTAAAGCACAGGCTCAGTATTTGGGCTGAACAGGGTTCATTTCTCTGTGGCATGTGGGATCTTCCAGAATCAGGGATTGGACCAGTGTCTCCTGCATTGTTAGGTGGATTCTTTCCCAGGGAGCCACCAGGGAAGTCCTTTCCTCAGCTACTCTTGTGTGTGTGTGTGTGTTAGTCAGTTAGTCGTGTCTGACTCTTTGTGACCCCCATGGACTGTAGCCCACCAGGCTCCTCCATCCATGGGATTTTTCAGGCAAGAAAACTGGAGTGGGTTGCCATTTCCTTCTTCAGGGGAATATTCCCAACCAAGGTATTGAACCCAGGTCTCTTGCATTGCAGGCAGATTCTTTACTCTCTGAGCTACCACATCAATTTCCCCTTTTTAACAGCTCTTACCAGGACCTAACATTATCTTCATTACATTTTTGTTTACATGTTCTTTTTTCTGTTTTTTTTCTCTAGAATGTAAGTTCCTTAAAGGCAAGGACTAGGTCTCTTTCGTTTCCACCAATACCTAGAACAATGTCTTGCCCATAGTAGGTACTGTATACCTGTTGACCAATTGATTTCTTTCTGAATATGCAGGTTCAGCCTACTACATATAAACTGTTTTATACCTTCAAGCAGCTACCCTGTATGGTGAGCTTAAGAAATCAGATTTCATGATAATTAGGAAGCTCTGTTGGAGAAGGCAAAGGCAACCCATTCCAGTACTCTTGCCTGGAAAATCCCATGGACCGAGGAGCCTGGTAGGCTGCAGTCCATGGGGTCCCTAAGAGTCGGACATGACTGAGTGACTTCACTTTCACTTTTCACTTTCATGCATTGGAGAAGGAAATGGCAACCCACTCCAGCATTCTTGCCTGGAGAATCCCAGGGACAGAGGAGCCTAGTGGGCTGCCGTCTATGGGGTCACACAGAATCGGACACGACTGAAGCGACTTAGCAGCAGCAGCAGCAGCAGCAGCAGCAGGGAGCTCTGTGGCTTTTCAAAGAGAGTTGCTATTTCTATAAACCATTTGAAATAAGATAAAGTTTCTTGTTTACATGTCACAGCTATTCTTTTCTTTAAACCACTATATAAAAAATGTGTTGCACAAAAAAGATGTTACATTCAAAAATAAAATTTTACATTGTTATGTATTCACCAAAAGAGAGCAACCATGTGCGTCATCTTGTTGCATGCTTAAGAATTATCTCTGCGTCATCTTGTTGCATGCTTAAGAATTATCTCTGCTTAGTGACACTGAAAAGGCCAGAGAATTGGGATGAAAATTGTTCTTGGAATAAAAGTGGTGAAGTGAAAAATAGTAAACAAAAATATATATTTATTAAATAAAAAAATATCAAATAAGAACAATCTCATTTTTTATTTCTCAGAGATGGAATAGAGAAACTACAGAGAAACAATGCCTCTGAAAAAAATCTATATCATACAGATCTGAGAATAGAGTGTAAGCTTCATGGAGGCAAGGAAACCTTTCTATATTCACCATCAATTTATCCCATGGCTACAGCTCGGGACCTGGGAAACAGAGTCTGAGCAATTGTTACTGAATGACCAAAGTGGACTTCTGCTTGTGATCGGCCATGTCCGACTCTTTACAATCCCATGGACTGTGAACGCCAGGATCCTTTGTCCATGGAACTTTCCAGGCAAGAATACTGGAGTGGGTTGCCATTTCCTTCTCCAGGCGATCTTCCAGACCCAGAGGTCAAATCTGAATCTCTTGTGACTCCCACACTGGCAGGTGGATTCTTCACCACTGTGCCACCTGGAAAGCCGGGATAAAGTGGGGCCCTTTAATAAAGTGTACTGTCAGCTCTATGATCAAGGAATCATCTATTTCACAAGCCCCTGCTACATCCCAAGTGCTGTGTCAGTGGCTAGCGATAAAGAAAGCATTAAAGAGCATCTTATGATGATGGACAGAGAATGTGAGAAACTCTGCAGACCCTGTCTCTTATGTGAGTTCTGCCTCTGTGTAACTTTGGACAAGTTCCATGACCCCTTGTAATGTAAGCCTTGACTTCCGCTTTGACTGTTGAGGCGTATACTTAAGTATTCATTTCAAAGAAGGCTATCTAAAAAACACACAAAATCAGACTGCAGGTCACAGGACTAGATAAAGATCCCGTGCCCCTGCCCTACCACCAAGTGCCTTTGATTTACGTATCTTCTTTGGTTTAAATAACTGACATTTTGGGTCACTTGTTTTTCTCTTCCCTTGCTTTAATTCTTCCTCTCATACATTAAATTCACCAACAGAAGTTTGGGGTTAACATCGATGTATTACTATATATAAAACAGATAAGCAACAAGGACCTACTCTATGGCACAGAGAATTATACTCAATACTTTGTAATAACCTATAAAGGAAAATAATCTGAAAAGAATACAACTGAACCACTTTGCTTACACTTGAAACTAACACAATATTGTAAATCAACTGTACTTACCTAAAGGAAATCAATCCTGAATATTCATTGGAGGGACTGATGCTGAAACTGAAGCTCCAATACTTTGGCCAACTGATGCAAAGAACTGACTCATTAGAAAAGACCCTGATGCTGGGAAAGACTGAGGGCAAGAGGAGAAGGGGACGACAGAAGATGAGATGATTGGATGGCATCAGTGACTAGATGGACATGAGTTTGAGCAAGCTCCAGGAGCTGGTGATGGACAGGGAAGCCTGGCATGCTGGAGTCCATGGGGTCACAAAGAGTCAGATATGGCTGAGTGACTGAACTGAACTGAACTGAACTGATGCTGGGAAAAAAAATGAAGGCAAAAGGAAAGGGAGGGCAACAGAGAACGAGATGGTTGGATGGCATCACCGACTCAATGGAGATGAGCTTGAGCAAACTTAGGGAGCTAGTGGAGGACAGAGGAGCCCGGCTTGCCTACAGTACATGGGGTCCCAAAGTCAAACACGACTTAGTAACTGAATAACAACAACAGCAACAACTCGGGATGAGCCATGAGTCTGACACTTCAGTGAGTTCTCTGCTGCTAAGTCATGTCAGTCGTGTCCAACTCCATGTGACCCCATAGACAGCAGCCCACCAGGACCCCCGTCCCTGGGATTCTCCAGGCAAGAACACTGGAGTGGGTTGCCATTTCCTTCTCCAATGCATGAAAGTGAAAAGTGAAAAGTGAAATTGAAGTGGCTCAGTCGTTCCGACTCAGCGACCCCATAGACTGAAGCCTATCAGGCTCCTCCGTCCCTGGGATTTTCCAGGCAAGAGTACTGGAGTAGGGTGCCATTGCCTTCTCTGGTGAGTTCTCTACGTGTGTGATTTAACTCAATCCTCATCATTGATCCAAGTTGTGAGTTATATCCTCATTATTAATTTAGCCTTGGGGAGCTTATGATATTTGCCCAGTGTCTCAAGTTCAAGGAGTCTGGGACTGAATCCAGTTCTTCCTGACTACAAAGCCTAGGCCTTGAGCTCTCCACCTCACAAGGACTGGGGACAGTCCTAGCCTTACGTGGTTACCATGTGCCCAGTAGGATTTTTACTCTGGGACTCGTGGTCCCTCCCTGTTAGAGACAATCATCGCGTGCACTCTGCTCCCCCTCTGACTTTCCCTGGAGTCTAGACAAAGTGAGGGACCAGATAGTCATGGAGAAACTCAGGTGGGGCGTGATCACTTGCCTCTGGTTCAAGGAATCTGAGTGGGATCCGTTCTACAAGAAGTCAGGTACTGGAGAAATCCAAATTCATTTGCTTAAATAAGAATTTGAGTGCTACACTGGTGACAAGGATGATTATAATAATTGTGGTAATAAAAATAATAGCAAACAAAACAATCAGAAAATTAAACATATTTTTCTAACGTAGATTATATAACCAATTAAGTGCCTCTTTCCCCTGGAGAAGGGAAGGGCTACCCACTCCAGTATTCTTGCCTGAGAGATATCATGGACAGAGGAGCCTGGCAGGCTGCTGTCCATGGGGTCGCAAAGAGCCAGACACAACTGAACGACTTTCACTTTCATGTTTCAAAAAGCCGTTACTGAAGATTTGTTCTTTGTCAGGGAATCTGAGGCAGTTTATTACCAACCTTTTTCCTAAAATTCCTACTCTCTGAGGCTCTTTTCTCTCTCACCTCTAAAATGGGAATAACAGACCCAACCTGACAGAGTGGTGTGTGTGTGTATGTGTGTGTGTGTGTGTGTGTGTGTGTGTGTGTGTGTGTGTGTACTCAGTCATGTCTGACTCTTTGTGACCTTGTGGACTGCTGCCCGCCAAATTCCCTCTGTCCACGGGATTTTCCAGGCAAGAATACTGGAGTGGGTTGCTATTTCCTTCTCCAGAGAATATTCCCAACCCAGGGATCGAACCCATGTCTCTTGAATCTCCTGCATTGGCAGGCAAATTCTGTACCACTAGCACCACCTGGGTAGCCCATGATAGAATGAAGTAATTATCATTCAAAGAGAAAAATGCACTGAAGGGATAAATGAAATGTCCAATCCCCTTTAGTCCCAGTGTCAAGACAGAGTTCTTTATAAACACCCGGGTGTTCATGTATTTTTTTATTCATTGAATATTTTCCATACATGGACCCACATACTCATTAAATAGATGCTTGAAAGAAAAACTGAAAGTGAAGTCGTTCAGTCCGACTCTTTGCAACCCCATGGACTGCAGCCTACCAGTCTCCTCTGTCCATGGAATTTTCCAGGCAAGAGTACTGGAGTGGGTTGCCATGGCCTTATGCTTATAATGTGAGGTGTGACATGACCGCTGGAGATGAATCCAGCTATTACTTCTGAGATTCCTTTCTAGGCAGGTGCCTTGAGTAAGAAGAGGAAGACAAAACCCACAGAATGCCAGGGACCAGGCATCAGACTAGCACTTCACAAACACAATTCCATTTAAATTTCACAGCAGCCCTATGAGGTAGAGGTTCCAATTCACACTCTGCAAGTGAGGAGCTTGACAGTGGGGAGCGTAAGTGATATGCCCAAGGCCAAAGGTTAGCTTGCTTTCCAGGCACGAAAGCCCATCTTCTTCCTACACAGCCCCCTTTGTATCCATGAACCATGTGCATGCCTCCTGGCCCCTTTCATCATCCAGAGATACAGCATGCCAAAGTGATTCAATGCCAATAATAACCACTTCCCAAGTACAGAAGTGTTTGCAGTGTTCCCAGCTCTTTCACATTTATTATCTTGTGCCTCCTATGAAACAGGTTCACACCCTCCTCGCTACCTTTTATTTTCACAGGCATGGCAAGTACAGGATGTGATAAACACCCTGAACAAGGAAACGTTTAGCCTAAGCTAACTATTATCGGCAGCATCTATGACAAATGACTTAATACAACCCCGAAAAGCCCAATGTGATGACTAATTTGTAGTTAAAAGTAGTTGGAAATTTACTCTGTAAAAAAATTACGTAGAAGGAACTCGATTAACTTTGAAAGAGAGAAAAAGCCAAGGAAAATACCCCCATAATGATTTACTCCTCCTGGCAGGGGTAGCAATAAAGATAAGAATTACAACCCCAAGAGCATGTAGCAAGGCAATGAACATGCTTGACTTTGCATACCGAATGCACAAAATGTATCAGGGCAGGCAGGGCAAACTCATTTCAGTTGTCTAGCTCGACCTCCTCACTAACGGGAAGAAGCTGAGTCATATGTGGGGGTGTCTGATTCGGGATTCACTGAGACAAGATCTTCCCCTTGGCAGGGATGGAAATAAAGCTTGGTGTCAGGGAAGGACATGTACTCTGGGGTCCTGGCCTCAGCTCACTGTCTCCATTCTGGGTGTCTTGGGACAAATCACCTAACCCTTCTGAGTGTCAGACTCTTTGGATGAAGAATATGATTAATAATGCCAAGTTCCTAAGATTATACAAGGTAAGCAGCTTATTCTGTGTAAAATTTCCAGCAAACACCTGGCATGCAGTAGTTTCAAAACAAAAACATTCATGGCTTTCTTCCTCTGCCTAGTTATTGTTGTCCCCATGGAAGATCACATCAGATCTTTCCTAATTCTCTCTCCAACTCTACTCCTCACCAAAGAAATTGTAAGATTGTTATTGACCTCATAGGAAAAGCACGAAGTCATCTAATTACTGTACAATGTGTTTGTAAATACTTAAGCCCCAGGATTCTGTCCTAAATTGTCCAAAATTAAGGGTGCTGAATGTTCACTTTCTCACTGTGATTGTTTTGGCCATCATTGCTCTATTTGTCTTCACTTTCATTGTGGCTGTTGCTGTTGAATTGCTAAGTCATGTCCGACTCCTTTGCGACCCCATGGACCGTAGCTTGCCAGGTCACCCTATTCATGGGATTTCCCAGGCAACAATACTGGAGTGGGTTGCAATTTCCTTCCCCAGGGGCTCTTCCTGACCCAGGGATTAGGTCTCTTGTGTCTCCTGCATTGGCAGGTGAATTCTTTACCACTGAGCTACCGGGGAAGCCTCCACTTTCACCGAACGCAGTTTAATTAGTGTCCTGGCATGAGGCATGGTGGTTATTCAGGGACTGGAGGAAGTGACTGGAAAAACATGACATCCCAGGCAGATGGAAACCTTCCCTAGTCATGAGCATATCTGAGAACATGAAACTGCCACGTCTCTGTGATTCCTGTTAGCTCTACCACTGCTGATTCTGTGTTGTCTGGACTTTTCCCAAACCTATTCTGGAGACTTTCTACTGTCCCTCTCTTAAAAGGACTACTCCTTTTGTTCTTAAGCATAAAATGCAAACTCTGTACCATGGCCTTCGAGTGCTTGGCACCTGTCTCCACTCCTCATAGTCTCCGGCCCCTCCTTTCTGCCCCTTGAACTCATCAGCCCTCTCACACTCAGGATGTTTTTCCACACTTTGATATCCTCCTAGAATGACTTTCCAGAACTGCTACTTTCACTTTGCAACTGCCTGCTCGGATGTCACCTCCTTTGAGGTGACACTTTCCTGAGTATCTCATTCTAAGTATGCTTCCCTTCCACCTGGTCCTCTTCCACATTTCTTGGGCTAACTTTTAAATACAAAGTATCAAAGTTCTGTACCTGTGTTGACATTTATTGGCCTGTACTTTTGTTGCCTCCAGTAATGTGAGCTTACAGGGTGTATTACATTCCTAGGGCTGCTATAACAAAGTAACACAGAGTGACTTCAAACAACAGAAGCATATTTTCTCCCAGTTCTGAGAGCAGTCTGAACTTCTCCAACACTGTTGGAAGCAGGCAACAGTGTTGGTTCTCCTGGAGATTCCGAGGGAAATTCTGTCCCCAGCCTCCCTCTAGCATCTGGAGGCTCCAGGCAGTCCTTGGGGGTCCTCAGCTTGTAGACACATCACGCCAATCTCTGACTCAAATGACCTTCTTCTCTGCGTCTCTCTGTGTCTCAAGCGCCCCCTCTTCTTTTTCTTGTAGGTACAGTAGTCACTGAATTTACAACCCATCCTAAATCCAAGATCTCATTCCAAGATTTTGAGCTGAATTGCATCTGCAAAGATGTGATCTATAAATAACTTCCTCTTCATGGTACCAGGAATTAGGACTTGGACATCCTCTTTTGAGGGAGGAGCATAATATAACTTACTACAGAGAGCAAACACCTTCTCTCTCTTGGGGACCACCTGAGTCCCTGAGCCCAGAATAGCACCTTTGCCTTAACAGGCTTTCATTAAATACAATTTTGAGCTAATAAACGCTGTCATTTTATGACATTCCCTCTCTGATCCCAAAGCCTTGGCAAGTGGTGCCCCTCCAACCTTGAGAACTGCAGTTTTCTGTCTGAGCATCTCATTGCCTCTCCCATTATGGAAGATCCACAGGAAGCCAGGTCCCTGGCAGGAGCAGCCCAGTAGGATTGCATGGCTGTCCTCAGACAAACAGTGTCAAGTGGTGCTGTGCACGCCACTCAGGGAGTCAGAGCAGACTGTATGTGCTGGGCTCCATGGGGCAAACACAGGGCTCTTGCTGCCTGCTCAAATGACCTTCCTTTCCCCAGACATTAGACATGGTGGATTCATGGTTACACATGCCCCCTCCCATTGCCACCCTGACATCACCTACTGATTTTTCCTCTTCCCTTGATCTCAATCATTAAATTTGACCCCATCCTAAAATCCCTGCATTAGTAATAAAGACCACTGAAACTATAGCCCAATCTACTTAGCTGAATGATTACATGCTTCAGCTCAGTTCAGTTGTTCAATTGTGTCTGACTCTTTGCAACCCCATGGACTGCAGCATGTCAGGCTTCCCTGTCCATCACCAACTCCCAGAGCTTACTCAAACTCATGTCCATTGAGTCAGTCCTACTGTCAATCTTTCCCAGCATCAGGGTCTCTTCCAAGAAGTCAGTTCTTCCAATCAGGTGGCCAAAGGATTGGAGTTTCAGCTTCAGCATCAGTCCTTCCGATGAATATTCATGACTGATTTCCTTTAGGATTGACTGGTTTAACCTCCTTGCAGCTCAAGTGACTCTCAAGAGTCTTCTCCAACACCACAGTTCAAAAGCATCAATTCATCAGCGCTCAGTTTTCTTTATAGTCCAACTCTCACAACCATACATGACTACTGGAAAAAACATAGCTTTGACTAGATGGATCTTTGTTGGCAAAGTAATGTCTCTGCTTTTTAATATGCTGTCTAGGTTGTTCATAGCTTTTCTCCCAAGAAGCAAGAGTCTTTTAGTTTCATGGCCTCAGTCACCATCTGCAGTGATTTTGGAGCCCAAGAAAATAAAGTCTCTCACTGTTTGCATTGTGCCCCCATCTATTTACCATGGAGTGATAGGACCGGATGCCATGATGTTAGTTTTTTGAATGTTGAGTTTTAAGCCAGTTTTTCCACTCTCCTCTTTAGCCTTCATCAAGAGGTGCTTGATTTCCTCTTCACTTTCTGCCATAAGGGTAGTGGTATTATGCACGTGTGCAGTTATTCAGTTGTGTCCAATGCTTTGTGACCCCACGGACTGTAGCCCACTAGGTTCCTTTGTCCATGGAATTTTCCAGGCAAGAATACTGGAGTGGTTTTCCATTTCCTTTTCCAGGGGATAGTCCCAACCCAGGGATTGAGCCCATGTCTCTTACACCTCCTGCTTTGGCAGGCAGGTTCTTTACCAGTTGAGCCACCGGGGAAGCTGACTTCCTCAGTCATATCCAGTCATCTGCATATCTGAGGTTATCAATATTTCTCCTGGCAATGTTGATTCCAGTCTGTGCTTAAGCCAGCCCAGCATTTCACATGATATAATCTGCATACAAGTTAAATAAGCAGGGTGACAGTATACAGCCTTGACGTACTTCTTCCCTAATTTGAAACCAGTCCATTGTTCCATGTCTGGTTCTAACTGTTGCTTCTTGACCTGCATACAGATTCCTCAGGAGGCAGGTAAGGTGGTCTGGTATTCCCATCTCTTGAAGAATTTAGATTCCATGCTTACATAACATATCTTTCCTTCAAAAGATGCAACCCATCAATAATTAATTGCTAGTGTATTTTCTCTTATATTATCTTTATTTATTTCTAATTTTTAACTGTGCTGGTTCTTTGTTTATGTGTGCGGGTTTTCTCTAGTTGCAGTGAGCAGGGCTACTCTCTAGTTGCAGTGCACAGACTTCTCGCTGAGATGGCTGCCCTTGTTGCAGAGCATGAGATCTAGAGTGCTGGGCTCAGTAGTTGTGCTGCATGGGCTTAGTTGCCCCCCAGCCTATGGGATCTTCCCAGATCAGGGATCAAACCTGTGTGTGCAGGCAGATTCTTAACTACTGGGCCACTAGAAAAGTCCCTAGTGTATTTTCTTATACAAATGTGGCTTCCTGAAAAATCTTGAAGCTACATGGGGGCAGCTTCTTTTCATTCTATAAGGAGAGTGCAGCCTCCACGCCTGCCAGCTAGAAGATGCTGAACACGTGCAAATGACCACCTCCACTGGGAATGGTCTCAGCTAGAGAAAACTGCCTTACACAAGGTCACACCTCCTTCCACAAGGCAGCTGCATGTGGGCACTGCTGATCAACAAAAGGGTATAGAGGCCCAGCTCCCTTCTCACAAGTCAGGACATCTCTGATGAGCCATCTCCCCCTGGGGATATCTGAAGACTTTGTTGGGTTTGAATCAGCTCAGTTTCTCCCTCTGCAGATTCCTGCTTCCTCTATCTCCTTTCCAAGGCTGTACCTCTTTCTCCCTTCCACAGCTGTAGATCTCAAGACACTCCTGGAAAAAATGACTCCTGAATGCTAATCTCCATCTCCAAGTGTCTTCTCAAGGAATCAGTCTGTGATATTATTTGCAGATGCTATATCCTCTGCCTGGATAGTATTTCTGTTTTATGTTAACCTGCCAATCTATGTATTCTTCATATCCCAAATCAAATGTCATCTAGATGCATATTTCAAATTTTCTCTATATCAACACATATTGCACTGTCCTATAATTATTACTCAGACATTTTTCTTTCTTGCTAAAATAACTGTGTTATGCAAGGATACTGTAGTAATTAGCTACTTCTGTGTAAAAATGGCATAAGTTTAATGGCTTGAAATGTTGTTGCTTAGTTGCTAAGTCATGTCCAATTCTTTTGCAACCCCATGGACTGTAGCCTGCCAGGCTCCTCTGTGCATGAGACTTCCCAGGCAAGAATATTGGAGTGTGTTGCCATTTCTTTTTCCAGAGGCTTTTCCTGATCCAGGGATCAAACTTAAATCTGCTGCATTGACAGGTGGATCCTTGACTGCTGAGGCATCAGGGATATAATACCTCCTTATTATCAGGCTGGTCTGTAGGTTGGTAATCAACAAGAGCTCAATTAGGTTCTCCATTTAGGATCTCAAAAGACTGAAATCAGGATGTCAACCAGCCTGGCTCTTCCCTGGAGGCTTTGAGGAGACTCCTTTTCCAACTATTCAGGTTGGTAGAACCCAGTTGTAGGACTTGGTTCCCTGTTTCCTTGCTGGCTGTCCCCTCAAGGCAACTCTGCTTCTAGAAGCTGTCCTCATGCCCCCTTACAAGGACTTCTCCATCTTCAAAGCCAGCAATGGTGCATCAATTCAACGTCTTCTTATGATCTGAAACTCTGTGGTTTCAACCTTTGTTTTCTACCACTAGCCAAAAACCTTTATGCCTTTAAGGACTTGTGTGATTAGATCAGGCCCACATTATCCCTTTTTATGGTAAACTTTGGGCTTCTGTGGTGACTCAGAGGTTAAAGCTTCTGCCCACAATGCGAGAGACCTGGGTTCAATCCCTGGGTCAGGAAGTTTCCCTGGAGAAGGAAATGGCAACCCACTCTAGTATTCTTGCCTGGAGAATCCCAAGGACAGAGGAGCCTGGTAGGCTACAGTTCACGGGGTTGTGAAGAGTTGGACACGACTGAGCGACTTCACTTTCAAACTTTCATGGTGAACTTTGCCTTATAACACAATCATAGATGTGCTATCTCACATTCTCAGGGACTAAGAATTAGAGAGCTCATGGATTCTGGTAGCCTTATGTAGAAATTCTGCCTACTGCAGATGGGAAGGGAATCTTATTCACAGATTATGCTTCTCAGCACTTTGCAGAGCTTCTGATATTAAAGATAATTGATGCTTGTATTAATTTTTAGGTCAAACTGACTTCAATTTCAATGACTATTATGCTTTTAAATGCTCTGTTTTAGTTGCATGCATAGTGAGTAAAATACCTTAAATGGGGAATTAAAATAATTTAAAAATGAATTGCAGTTTTTTCATGATGAACATTTGATGCATAGAAGAGATCAAAAAATGGAAATGTCAAAAGATGGAAAGAAAGAAAAGCCTTCTGATATACGAACATGTAATTTTGTAGTTTGGTATATTTTACAGATGAGTCCATCAACTTCCAAGCTCAGTAAGCAAATGGTAGTTATCAGTTACCAAAGTTGCTTTACTGTTAATGCCTTGATTCAATTAATGACAGAAGATTTTCTAATCCTGAATCTGCTTAAATTAAAATCCAGATTGGAGGTGTAGGAAAATAAGAATCAGTAGACTGCCCCTAGAGTGTGCTGTGATGGATTAATGGTTTTGATTTGGAGATGAGTTTATTTCCATGCATGTACTTATGTGTTTGTTTATCTACACCACTGCCGTGTGTTCAGAGTTGCTGTCTCTCTACATATACACATGCCAAGACTGATGGCTTTCTCTAGCCTCCTTCCCTTCTGCTTATTGAAGACTTCTCTTCATTTTGTGTCAGGCATACAAAGTGATGGCAAACGTGGACAGTTGTTTCTGGCTGCAGCTCACCCAAATAAAACTGTTTCAGTTGATGCAGAGCACTGATGTCAGCCAAGACCCTATACTTCTTGACATTGCATTTTTCCCAGTGAATAATAAATCACTGTTTCCACCAGCAGCCTCTCTCCCTCTGCCTTTCTCTTTTCTTCCACCATTAGTCATGCTGGTCCAACTCACCACCTGTCACTTGGCAAGCTTCTGCAAATACTTTTACCCACGTAGAGGCAGATTTGGGTTCATTGAAGTTGGGAACACACCTGTGTTGACATGAGCCCTCAACGCACAAGCTGTAGTCCTTTGAAAAGTTTTTTTTTTTTTTTTTTGGCTGTTTGTATATATTAGAATCTGCTGTTTCTTGGTATGGACTTTTCAAACATTTCTATCATTAGAATTTTGAATTTCAGATGATGTAAATATGCTTCAGGACAAAATATGTAAGTAGTTAAACACATAGTGGATAATCTCAAAAGAGGACCAATGAAATTAACTTGTATTTAGTTCATCTACCATAGCTCCTTTAATTCTCCCAACAAATCCAATGAGAGAAATTGCACATTATTTTCAATAAATAGATGAGAAAGTCAGACCCAGGAGGAGCAGCATGTCTGAATCATTCACCAATTAGCTAAAAGATCCTGAACTCCTTGTAAGGAGTGTCTGATTTAAAGCCCTTGTAATTTTCACATTGTATGCTGCATTTTCTACTTGGTAACACTGATCCCTTATGTCTAGTTCCTCAACATATGAAGAGTCCCTACTATGGTGCTAACAACAAAGGTTTGTAGAGGCAAACACGCAGTAGTGTCCCACAGATGCTGGTGGCTCAGCCGAGTAAATGTTCGTGTAAACAGTTATGATGCAGTTTTTATTAGTTCTGTAACAGAAGTGAGTCTCAAAGTAGGTTTATGTAGAGCCACTTCTCCAAAGAAGTAGTCACTACTCATGTACGGTTATTTAAATGATTAAAATGACTTTGTATGTAAAGTTAGGGATTCACTTCCTTTCAAGAGCTTGATAGACACACATAGGCAATGTCTACCAAAATGGATAGTGCAGAGAATAGAACACACCCATCATCGTACTCTTTTCTATTGGACAGCATTAGACTAGAGAATCAGAAAGACTTCACCTTCACCTTCAAGCAGCTCTTGAGCTGAGGCCTGAAGACTCAATAGAATCCTTCAGGCAAACCAGCAGAGGGGACAGATTCCAGGCAGAGGACACAGAATGTGCCAATGCGTGCAACCGATGTAAGAAGACACGGATTTTCTAGTGAAATGAAAGTTAATTAGAATAACCCCAAGTGTTTAAAAGATGTCCTGGAATCGGGAGCATAACATGGATTGCCTGGAAGGTAGGGGCTGCCTCAGTGATCACCTTCTATGATACTATATGACATAATATGAAATAGAGGAGGAGGGGATGCATGTGGCAGGATGTATGTTGTACATGTATGTTGTGCATACATGTTGTGGGATGGCATGTGAGGCTCCTCCTGTGCAACTGTACAAATATTTTCTGTGACAGGCTTTCTGAAATTCCAATACTTTTGAAAGTATTGAAGTATTGAAACTCCAATACTTTGGCCACCTAATGTGAAAAACTGACTCATTTGAAAAGACCTTGATGCAACATAGAGGGTGGGAGAAGGGGACGACAGAGGATGAGATGGTTGGATGGCATCATCAACTCAATGGACATGAGTCTGAGTAAACTCCAGGATTTAGTGATGGACAGGGAGGCCTGGAGTGCTGCAGTCCATAGGGCTGCAAAGAGTCGGACACTGAGCGACTAAACTGAACAGAACGGAACTGACAGGGTTTTTAACTTTTCAAATAAAATACTATTGAAAATCCTTTGACAGAAGGCAGCTAAAAATAGAACTGGAGGGCTTTTCTCTTGGGCATACCTGGATCCTGAGACATCCTTACTGAACCCTGGGGCTCCGAAGAGCTAGTGGGCACATCAGAGACCCACTGATGATTTTGAACACGAGGTGGATGATAGGACACTGTGTCAGGATTATCCCTCTGTCCAGTTTGGAGGAATGGTGGTGGGGACATAAAATGGAAGCCTGGATGGATAAATGCAAAAGGCATGGAAATAGATGAAGAAAAGATGGTGAATGACACTTTAACTAGAGCAGAAAGAATGGTCTCAGGATTTGAAGGAATCTAGACTATAGGGAAGAGGAGCAGACTCATTTCCATGTATCCCCCTTGAGCAATTTGGTGGCTGGTGGTATCATTTTTCATGATGTGGAATTCTAAAGGGATGGTTTACTTTTTGGTTTAAATTCTCAAGGCCTCAGAAAATAAGAGGATGAGGAGCATGATGGTTTACATTTAGGCCTTGAGTTACAGCTCTGTCATTCTGTCAAAGTCAGAGGAAATATCCCCAAATCCTATTCACATCAATGAATAATGTATGTCTTATTTCTTCATTCTTCCCCATAGCAAACACCAATCAGAAGCATCTGAAACAAACAGACCCCAGAAACTAGAGTCAAACCAGCATTTTGTCAACCGATTAGATAGCAGTTAATTTAATGCTAACATTAATCAGGGTCTGATTGCTCCATTGTGAGGAACAAGAACTGTGTGCAGAGATTAATACGCAACATGTGTTTCAGAATGTTTCTGTAGAAACCCCCACGCAGTAATTAAGAAGAGCACCAAATGAAGGTTATTGATCCATTGTGTTATTGAGAAACAACATAATTGATATTTCAGATCTTAATTGTTGGTTCCAAAGTAAAAGAGATAGTCTGTACAGATCATTAGTAACACAGAGTCCTTTTGTGTGTGTGGTTTTTACCATTTAAACTGAGACATGGAGTTCAAATGTTACCCCGGTTGAAATAAACATTGATTTAATTGTCAAGCAATCTTTCCTTGTAAGTGTTTAAAGTGATCACCATTTGGACAAATCTGAGCTTTGCAGTCAGTTTCTATGCCTGACATCTGTGGAATGAGGTTTTTCATCTTTAAATGAAAGGCCACTATCTGGGTTTCAACACTCTTTTGCAAAGTGACATTGATAATACCCACCTCACAGATTTGTTGAAAGGATTCTTGGAGAAAGTCAGTGTTAGAGAGTCAGTACAGCATACTGTTTAGGAGCATACACTGGATTCAACTTCTGTGTTTCAAGCACAGCTTTGCCACTTATTAGCTGTGCAAACTTGGACATATTAGTTAACCTCTCTGTTCCTCATCTTTTTAAAGAGGTATAATAGTAATAGGCATTCATGACAGGGTTAGTGTAGAATTAAAATTAAAAATACATATATTTTTAGAAGAGAGCCAGGCAGATTATAATCGTGATACAACCATCAATAGTTTTTATTGCTATAATTTGAAAGTATTCAGACACAGAGTTTATTCTGAACTACATCTTTTTCCTCTCTACAGTAATTCAGTAGCTGGGAGGCTGGCTTTTTCTTTCTGTGCAGCAATGAGAAGGTAAGGAGGCAAATAGAAGGAAAGACTCTTGGTCTGCATGCTTTACCCACTTGTCTACAGAGCTTCCAGATGGCATCTTTTTGTCTAATTCCTAAATATGACTAGACAACCCAGAAAAACCTGAAATGTGAAGAAACTGTGATGGAGAAAGACTAAGATGAACTAGTTGAGGAATGAAGACCAGGAAGCAGACGCTAACTAGGACCTACAGAAAACTAAGGGCACACTGCTATCAAAAAAGAATAATTTGCCATGAGAAGCAAACCATGAAACAACAAGGAAGAGTTTCTTTGGAGTTTACATACACACGTGTGCGCGCGCGCACACACACACACACACACACACACACACACACATATATGTATGTATCACTGGAAGGACTGATGCTGAAGCTGAAGCTCCAATACTTTGGCCACGTGATGCAAAAAACTGACTCATTTGAAAAGACCCCGATGCTGGGAAAGATTAAAGTGGGAGGAGAAGGGGATGACAGAGGATGAGATGGTTGGATGGCATCACCGACTCGATGGACATGAGTTTGGGTAAACTCCGAAAGCTGGTGATGGACAAGGAAGCCTGGCGTGCTGCAATCCATGGGGTTGCAAAGAGTCGGACACGACTAAGTGACTGAACTGAACTGATGTATGTATATATATATATATGATAAAATTAAAGGAAAAACATATACATAGTTTGAAGATAATGTCAAATAAATGACATATATCCTAGAGCTAAAAAGATAAAGATGAATTTGAGAGAAAAGATGAGAAATAAGTCAATAGGCCCAGCATTGGACTCAAATGAATTCTCAAAAGGAGTAATGGCATTGATTGGGGAGACAGGCAGAGGGATATTGTCAAATAAATAAATAATACAAGAAAAGTTTCCTGAACCTAAGTATGAATACTCCAAAGGAAAGTCCAAATCAAAGATACAACTACACATATATCAAAATGTCTAAGATTAGAAAATAAATAAAATTAGAAGGGAAAATACTAAGTGATGGGAACAATGAGGAACAAAAAGTATTCTCATTCACTGCTGGTAGGAAAACAGAAAGCTGCATCCAACTTCAGAAAACAAATTGGCAAGATCATATAAACTTAAACATGGAATTATGCTGTGACCCAAGATATGTGGCTTTCAATTATTCACACAGAGAAGTGAAAACAAATGACTACACAAAAGTCTGTAAAGAAGTGCCCATGGTAGCTTTATTAATATGATATTTAAAAAAGCAACCCAAGTGATCAATTCATCAACTGGTGATTGGATAAACGAATTATGGTACATCCAAATAATGGAATACTATGGAAACCAAAAGGAACACATTACTGATATATTCAACAACATGAATAAGTCTGAAAAGTATTTTAATAAATTCAAGAAGTGAGACATGAAAACCTACATAGTGTTTGACTGCATCTGTATGACATTCTGAAAAAGGCAAAACAATAAAGACAGAAATAAGATGAATGTTTTCCAGGGATGGGAGATGGAGCACTGGGGGTTAAGAAGAAGCTTGAAGTTCTGGAAAGGTTCTGTTTCTTGATAGAGTGGTAAATTTATAATGATATGTTTTATGAAAACTTATCAAAATGAACTTCAAAAAATGGGTAAAATTGCTTGTGAATTTGCCTTTAATAAACCTAGATTAAATAAAAAGATAAAAGGTTTACTGAATAAAAAGGAGATAATTTGTTAAGACCCACATTACATATGTCATTAAGAAATTTCAGGAATGATGCCAGCAAGATGATAGAGTTGGAAGCTTTGGAATCTCCTTGCCTGTACAAACACCAATTCAGCAATAATTCATGGACAAATTATCTTTGTGAGAAATTCAGAAATTAGATGAAAGACTCTTACAACCCAAGAGAATGTGAAGCCAGGCTCACAGAAGCCAGTAGGGAGATTCAGGTTACCTTCTCACCTCTGGACCTGCCTCTGACACAGCATCAAATTACCAGGTATTTTGCCAGGATACATAATATGTTAGATCACAAAACAAGTCTTAGAACATTTAAGATTGAAATCACACCGATTGAAATCACACCAAGTATTTTTTTCTGACCATGATGGATTGAAAATAAAAATTAATAAAGGGTGCTGAATCTGTAATACTTTGGCCACTGGAAGAGAAGAGCCGACTCATTGGAAAAGACCCTCATGCTGGAAAGGATTGAGGGCAGGAGGAGAAGGGGACTACAGAGGATGAGATGGTGGGATGACATCACCAATTCAGTGGATATGAGTTTGAGCAAACACTGGGAGATACTGAAGGACAGGGAAGCCTGGCGTGCTGCAGTCCTGGAGTCGCAAAGATGTAAAGATAGGACACAGCTTAGCAACTGAACTGGAGAAGGCAATGGCACCCACTCCAGTACTCTTGCCTGGAAAATCCCATGGATGGAGGAGCCTGGTGGACCGCAGTCCATGGGGTCGCAAAGAGTCCAACACAAGTGAGCAACTTCACTTTCACTTTTTACTTTCATGCATTGGAGAAGGAAATGGCAACCCACTCCAGTGTTCTTGCCTGGAGAATCCCAGGGGCCGCAGAGCCTGGTGGGCTGCCGTCTATGGGGTCGCACAGAGTCGTCGGACATGACTGACGTGACTTAGCAGCAGCAGCAGAAGCAGCAGCAACTGAACAACAACACAGCAATAGCAGAAGGAAAACTGAAATATTCATAAATGTGTGCGAATTAAACAGCACACTCTTGAATGACCACTGAGTCAAGGAAGAAATACAAGAAACAGAGCATACTTCGAGACCAAGGAAAATGAAAACACAACTTACCAAAAACTTAGGGGATACAGTAAAAACAGTGTTAAGAGAAATGTGTGTGTGTGTGTGCGCGCACGCGTGTGCATGCACTCAGTTGCTCAGTCATGTCCAACTCTTTGCAACTCCCTGGATTGTAGCCTGCCATGCTCCTCTATCCATGGAATTTTCCAGATGAGAATACTGAAGTGGGTTGAGAAAAGTTCACAACAATAAATAGCTCTATTAATAAAGAAGAAAGATCTCAAATAAACTACCTAAATTTCCATCTAAGAAAGTGAGAGAAAGATGAAACCTAAAGTTAGCAGAAGGAAAGAAATAGCAAATATTAGAGCAAAAATAAATAAAAAATAGAAAAATAATCAACAAAAGTAAGAGTTGGTTTTCAAAAAAGATGAACAGCATTGATAATTCAGTAGTTTAACTAAGAAACATAGAAAAATACTCAAATATATAAAATCAGAAATGAAAGAGGAGACATTATATATAATACCACAGAAATAAAATGGATCACAGGAAACTACTATGAACAATTATAAGCCAACACATGGTATCACCTATAAGAAATGGATAAATCCCTAGAAACATCTCTTGGTAAAACAAAATCATGAAGAAATAGAAAGTCTGAGCAAACATATCACTCATATGAAATTGAATCAGTAATCAAAACCTCCCAACAACAACAAAAAGCTCAGGATCTGATGACTTCGCAGGAGAATTCTACCGAATATATAAAGAAGAATTACTGTCAATCCTTTTCAAATTCTTCCAAAAAACTGAAGAGGATGAAGCATTTCTAAAATTGTTTTATGGGCCCAGTAATATTTTGGTACCAAAACCAAACATACGTACAGTTAGAAAAGAAGACTACAGGCCAACATCCATAATGAACACAGATACAGAATTTCTCAACAAAATACCAGCACACTGAAACCAACAGCACATTTAAAAAATTATACACCATGACTAAGTGAAATTTATCACTGGGGTGCAAGGATAGTTTAACATAAAAAAAGTTAATTAATGTGACACAGTACATTAAACAAAACAAAAGGCAAAAAACACATTATTGTGCCTATAGATGCAGAAAACATTTATCAAAATTTTGTTTGACACAATTTAACCTTTCATAATAAACACGATCAACAAGCTAGAAATAAAAGGACATTACTTCAACATAATATAGGCCATACATGACAAGCTAATGTCATAGTCAACAGCAGAAGATTGAAAGTCTTTCTTCTAAGAACAGGAATGAAGCAAGGACACCTGCTGACTCTCACCACTTCTATTCAACACTTAACTGTACGTCTTAGAGTGTTTAGACAAGAAGAAGAAATAAAAGGCATATAAATTAGAAAAAAAGTAGAATTGTTCCCATTTACAAGGGTGGCTCAGAGGTTAAAGTGTCTGCCTGCAATGCGGAGACCCAGGTTCGATTCCTGGGTTGGGAAGATCCCCTGGAGAAGGAAATGGCAACCCACTCCAGTATTCTTGCCTGGAGAATCCCCTGGAAGGAGGAGCCTGGTAGGCTACAGTCCACGGGGTCGCAAAGAGTCGGACACGACTGAGCGACTTCACCCCCACCTTTGATCTTATATATGGAAAACCATGAAGACTCCATTGAAAACAACACAAACTCCAGAACTTATAAGAGCACTAATTTCATTCATGCAGGGCCCACCGTCATAACTTAGTACCTCCCCAAATCTCACTTACTCATATCATCATATTGAGGATTAGGATTTCAAAATATGAACTTTAAGGGATTACCAACAATTGGACCATATCACATACTCATAACAAATTAAACTCCAAAATATATAAGGAACAATTCAGTGGTGAAAAACAAACAAACATTTAACTTGATTTTAAAATAAGGACTTAAATGAACATTTATCCAAAGAAGATATACAAATGGTCAGTAGGTAAATGGAAAAAAAAAAAAAAAGGTCAATGTTGCTAATTGCAAATAAAAACCACCATGAGATATCACCTCATACCTGCCAGAATGGCTATTATCAAAAATAAATAAAAAATAAAAAGGCAGCAAGTATTGGTGAAATGTGGAGAAACTGCAACCCTTTTAAACAGTTGATGGAAATGCAAAATGGTGCAGCCTCTATGGAAAATAGTATGGAAGTTCTTCAAAAAAACAAAAAAAGAACTATCATATGATCCCACAGTCACACATTCAATGTTTATCCAAAAGAATAGAAATAAGGATCTTGAAGAGATATTAGCGCTCCCATGATCACTGCAGCGCTACTTACCATAGGCAATACAACCTAAAGACACATTTATAGATAAATAGATAAAGAAACTGTGGTTTATACACACAATGGAACATTACTCAGCCTTTACAAAGAAGGATACTTTGCAATATTCAATAGTATGACTGAATCATGAGAACATTGTGCTTCATTTTAAAAAGCCAGTCACAGAAAAGCAAACAGTGCACTATTCCACTTGCAGGAGGGTTCTAAACTGTTCAAGTTCATAGAATCAGAGTGTGCAGTGGTGGCTGCCCAGGACTGGGGGCAGGGGTAAACGGAGATGCAGTCATCAGCAGGCATAAAGTATCAGTCAAATGAGATGAATAAGCTTTAGAAATATGCTCTAAAACATTGTAACTATAGTCAACAGTGATGCATTACGCATTCAGAACTTTGTTAATAGGCTGGGTCTTATGTTGGTTCTTCTCACAATAAAATAAAATTAAGAAAAAAAGAAGAAATTTCAGTACACTGAAGAGTAAACAAAGTTTTAACAATCACAGGGAGAAAAATAGGTTACCTATAAAGAAGTGAAGGACAGGGGACTTCCCTGGTAATCCAATGGCTAAGACTTTGTGCTGCAAATGCAGTGGGCACGGGTTCCATCCCTGGTCAGGGAACTAAGTTCCCACATGCCCACGTGGCATGGCCGAAAGACTTAGAAAGAAAGGACAGAGTATCTTCAGATACATTAAGAACACAGGATGCCACGAAACAATAGAGAGAGGATTCCAAAGTAATAAGGGAGAAATAATTTTCAAATTCAGAATTGTATATGAAGGCCAATTGTCAGGACAGACAAGAATGTATGAAATATATACTCCAAACATTCACTCCTAGGAAGTTACTTGAGAATATACTCCAGCAAAATTGAAAATAAAAACTAAGAGAAAGACGTGGCTTAAAAAATAAAGATAGTAAATTTAAATCAAGACAGCAATAAATGTAAGCCCAGAGAACAGGGTGCTGTGAAGCCATTTTAGAGAACACACAGTTTAGATTCAACTAGGTCATGGAAAGAAGGATGCTATGAGAAAAAAAGAATTAAACAGAATAAGAATAATGCTTGAAAATGAAGACTGGCAAGAGTGACATCACCAAGATGGTGACAGTTTATTCCCAACTTTGCTTCCCCCCACCACACACGCACCCAACAAGAAGAACAACCAACAATTATTCATGGACAAGACACCACTGAGAAAATTCTAGAATTTGGTGGTGAGGTTGAGGCACCCTCTGCACTACAGAGACTGAGAGAGAATGATCATATGACAAGGGCACAGTTTTCAAGAAAAAAAAGTTTAAAAAGAAAAGGAAAGCTACTGGAAACTTCCAGAAAACAAAAATGGCATCAGGGAGTCATAATCTTTATTTGAAACAGCCCTAGAATTTTGAAACAGACAGTAAGTAGGCTTTGAGATCTTTCACGAGGATTCCAAGCACCCCTCCTCATAAATTTAATACACAATATGAGAAAACAAGGCAAGGCTGAAGATGCGTTGATTTAAAGAGTTTAGTGCTAAAATCACATAAAACAAATGCCCAAAGTGACTCAAAAAAACTCACTGAGATAGAAAATGAAACAGCAGAATTACATGTTTGTACAACAAAAATCTAATTTGAATAAACTGCTGTAGAAAATTGATCTGATGTGTGGGAATTAATTTTTTTTCTTTTATTATCAAAACATAAACAAGGCATATAAAATAAATTAAATATGAAACTGTGCAAAATTAAAACAAGGATTTGGTGGATACGACAGAAACTTTGGGAAGCATAAACATTACATGTTTCCCTACTTCCACCACCACTCAAGTTAAATTGTTATACAGAGGAGTGCCAAGTTTATCAGTTAACCTCGTATATCATCTTCCCTGTCCCTCCTCCCTGCTCCGCCAGCACACAGAACTTGCCTCTTAGTGTAACAGAGTTTTAGAACTTGTCTTAACATGATTTTCATTTACTGACTTCAATCATTGCCAACTGGCACTAATACTATGAGTACATATGCTCTCTTTTCAAACATCTCTAGCTGAGTCTCAAGGTATCATATTGGCTCTCAAGAATGAAGATTTTCTTAACATTAGAGGAAGGTTCTTTTCCTTTATTAACTTCTTTCAAAGAGATCTAGTCTACTGGAAAATAAAATTCTTACTGAATCAAGCAGCCTTGCCAGTCTATGGTACTGTTCACAAGGCCCTAAATCACATGTCATGTTCCTTTGATCGCCTTGAATAGTATTGAGCATTATCTCAAGCAAGGAAAACGAAGGTGAGACTTACCTAGAAGGCCATAGTTCATAGTCCACTTATTCAGCCATTCATCAGTTGTGTGCTGATGAGTTGTGGTGCTGTTGCTGTTTAGTCCCTAAACAATGTTTGACTCCTCGGCAACCCCAGGGACTGTAGCCTGCCAGGCCCCTCTGTCCATGGGATTCCTCACAGAATACTGGAATGGCTGGCCATTTCCTTCTCTGGGGGATCTTTCCAGCCCAGGGATCGAACCTGTGTCTACTGCATTGGCAGGTGGATTCTTTACGACTGAGCCAGCAGAGATGCCTGGGATGATTAGTTATTGAGCATCTAATACTGGCAGGCATGCTGTATTATGGGGGTATGACGATGAGTAGATTGTTATGTAATAAGATTTGTGTTTGGAAAAAAAAAAAATAGTTGGCTGCAGGGTAAACAGGTTAAAGAGTGAGAAAGAGCTGAGAGTGGCAGGAGACTGGATGCCTGAATGACAGATAACCCACAAGACCTGATGTTGGGGGAGAGAAAGAAGGATGTATCGAGATCACCTCCTAGGGGTCAAACTTCTTACCCAGATAATGTTCTAAGGAGAACCTCTAACAACTATCCTGCTGGGCTATAGAAGGAAATCCTTTTTCAGGAAATCCCTGAGAAGCCTCCCTTTGGGGTGGTATGCTGCCACAGGCACTTGGCTTATCTCAAGAGTTTGCATGCTCATAAATTCATTCAACTTCAAGACTCGCTAATTACATTCTCATATTTTAAGCCTACGATGGAAGAAATTCAAACCACATGGGTGTGTGTCTACAAGTCAAAATTTGCTCAAGATAAACCAGTGGTAATAACTTAACCTCAGGCCCAGGGACTCTTGAACATACTTAAACCTTGATGATTTAAGGGGGATGATGATGGCTAATAAACATGTTGGAGTTCTTTCCAGATGGAAAACAAAGATTTTTCTCTTCCTAATTCCCCCTTAAACTTGTCAGTATTTGGCAGAGCTGGTTAAAATAAATGTACCATGCTTCAAAGCAGCTAGCACGTGAGAGGCCAGATAGCAGCGAGATGAAGCCACTTGTCTCAGCAGACATATGCTCTGAGCACAGATGTTTGGGAGATGGGGGTGGGCACTTATGATAATGTATGGCATCATTTCTGTGACCTCAAGATAAAAGCAAACAAGAGAAGCAAAATATGCCACTCACCAGACTATAAAAATGAAACTGCCACACAACTCTGATCCAGTGCATGAATTCTGTCTTTGCCTAAAAGAGTATTTTCATCAGAAGGCCAGTTATTCCTGGTTCTGGAACACATTTTTTGTGAAAGAGCGTACCACTTGGTCGCTCAGTCATGTCCAACTCTTTGTGATCCCATGGACTGTAGCCTGCCAGGCTCCTCTGTCCATGGGGATTCTCCAGGCAAGAATACCGGAGTGGATTGCCATGCCCTCCTGCAGGGGATCTTACCAACCCAGGGATCAAACCCAGGTCTTCTGCATTGCAGGTGAATTCTTTACCATCTGAGCCACCAGGGAAGCCCATGAATATTACAATGGGTAGCCTATCCATTCTCCAGGGGAAACTTCCTGACCCAGGCATAGAAGCGGGGTCTCTTGCATTGCAGGCAGATTCTTTACCAGCTGAGCTACCAGGGAAGCCCTGAAAGACGGAGTATTTTTATCAGAAGGCCAGTTAATCCTGGTTCTGGTATGCTTTGGGTGTGTGTGTGTGTGTGTGTGTGTGTGTGTGTGTGTGTGAGAGAGAGAGAGAGAGAGAGAGAGAGAGAGAGAAGGATGGGATCAGCAAATAGGAAAAAAGGATTTAAGTTTAATTTAGCTAATATATTAGGCCACATTCATGAGCTGTTCCAACATTCTGAAAGGATAAAGAAAAATGAACAATTACCCAGCTTCTAATGTCATAAACTTTGAATGCATGTCTTTACTAATGTACTCAGCAATCTACGGAGGATGCAATTATTTTCCCTAATTTCAGATGATGAAACCCAAAGTCTAGCAAAGTTACACAACTTGCCCAACATCAACTAATCAGGCTTTAGTATGGCCAGGAACAGATTCGAATCTAATTCTAAAGCTCACATGGTCACCTAAGTCTCACTTCTCAGTGGTAGATGCTGTGTAAGATACAGGCTGTGTGGTTGTAATAAATATAAATAAAACAACGTAAGAACGATTGAAGATGGCTCACATTTGAATACTAAGTCATGTGATGCTTAGTGCAAAGCTACAGGATTTCCACAGAAATGTATAATGAAAGGAATATGATCTTTGAGATCAAAAAGACCCTAGTTCTGTAATAGGGAAGAACTAATCTGACTCCATAGTAGATCGGTGTCTTTTACTTTGATTTTTGTATTGCTTTTGCTTCCATTGAAGAATGTTGGTGGGTGAACCTAGAGCCTGTTACACAGAGTGAAATAAGATAGAAAGAGAAAAACAAGTACCGTGTAATAACATATATATATATAATATATATATACATATATATGGAACCCTGGTATGTTGCAGTCCATGGGGTCATAAAGACATGACTTAGCAACTGAACAATGAACAACAGTATGGAATCTAGGAAAACGGTAGTGAAAGTGAAAGTGAAGTCATTCAGTCGTTTCCGACTCTTTGTGACCCATGGACTGTAGCCCACCAAGCTCCTCTGTCCATGGGATTCTCCAGGGAAGAGTACTGGAGTAGGTTGCCATTTCCTTCTCCAGGGGATCTTCCCAACCCAGGGATCGAACCCAGGTCTCCCACATTACAGGCAGACGTTTTAACCTCTGCACCACCAGAGAAGCCCTTAAATACAAGAATACCTCCTATAGAGACATAGAACTTCAGCTCCAAGTACTAACATCAAAGATTTCAAGGGAGGAAAGGAAGCCAGGTTGAAAGAAGAAGGGGGAGGAGGCAGGAGAGGGGGGCAAAAGGGGTGGCCTTACAGACGTCTCCTGCCACCTACAGATACCCAGGTGTTGTGGGACTTTTCCCTGGGCCTCCAGAGAAGGGAGGACTGGAACTCAGCCCTACCAGAAATCAGACCAGACCAGAACCAGACCAGAATTTGAGTTATCTGCCAAGAGGAGCTGATCAGTCTCCAATCCTCAGCTCAGGCTGAGGGCCCTTAGACCAAATTCCTGCATCCAGGACTGGGGGACTAGAAAAACAGGGAAGGATAGGAAGGGTTAAGGAGAGGAAAGAGAGAGGGAATGTGAGAGAGGTCAACTGATGAACCTATTTGCAGGGCAGTAATAGAGATACAGACACAGAGGGTGGACTTGTGGACACACTGGGGGAAAGAGAGGGTCAGACGAATTGAGAGAGTAGCACTGAAATATATACATTATATGCATAAAATGGACAGCTAGTGGGAAGCTGCTGTATAATACAGGGTGCTCAGCCTGGTGCTCTGTGGTGACCTAGAGGGGTGAGATGGGGAGGGTGGGGTGGGTGGAAGACTCTAAAGGGAGCAGATACATGTATACTTACAGATGGTTCTCTTTGTCCTATGGAGGAAACCAACACAACATTGCAAAGCAATTATCCTCCAATTAAAAATAGAAATTAAAAAAAAATGTTGCCTCGAGCCTGAAATATATAGGATAGCCTATTCTCAAAGCTCTTACCTGTAAGAGTACAGCACTTTTCCATTTATATATAAAAACTCAACATTCAGAAAACTAAGATCATAGCATCTGGTCCCATCACTTCATGGCAAATAGGTGGGGAAACAACGGAAACAGTGACAGACTTTATTTCGGGGGAGGCTCCAAAATCACTGCAGATGGTAACTGCAGCCACAAAATTAAAAGATGCTTGCTCCTTGGAAGAAAAACTATGACCAACCTAGACAACATATTAAAAAGCAGAGACATTACTTTGCCAACAAAGGTCCATCTAGTCAAAGCTATGGTTTTTCCAGTAATCATGTATTGATGTGAGAGCTGGACTATAAAGAAAGCTGAGTGTGTTGAAGAACTGATGCTTTTGAACTGTGGTGTTGGAGAAGACTCTTGAGAGTCCCTTAGACTGCAAGGAGATCCAACCAGTCCAACCTAAAGGAAGATTCATTAGAAGGACTGATGCTGAAATTGAAACTCCAATCTTTGGCCACCTGATGTGAAGAGCTGACTCCTTAGAAAAGACCCTGATGCTGGGAAAGACTGACGGCAGGAGGAGAAGGGGACAACAGAGGATGAGATGGTTGGGTGGCATCACTGACTCAATGGACATGAGTTTGAGAAAGCTCTGGGAGGTGGTGATGAATGGGGAAGCCTGGCATGTTACAGTCCATGGGGTTGCAAAGAGTCAGACATGACTGAACAAATGAACTGAACTGAAAAAGTTTCAGAATGGAGAATGGCACTGGTTTTGTTAGAAGTTTACAGAAACATTGTGACCTGACCTACCCCAACAAAAGATTCCTGGATCAAGAAGTTTGCAACAACCAATCTTGCCCCTCCCCACATTGTCTTTAAAAATATTTTACTGAAAGCCTTTAGGGAGTTCAAAGTTTGGCGGGTGGTCATGAACAACCTCTTTCCTTACACATACAAATATTTTCCAATATTCTTTCCTGGAAAACTTGATGGACAGAGGAGCCTAGCAGGCTGCAGTCCATGGGGCCACAGAGAGTCAGACATAACTAAGCAACTGAGTGTGCGCATGCACGCACACACACGCAGACACACATGCCACCTCTCTCCTTGTACGGCCCTGCAGTAAACCTTTTTCTGCTCTATATGCCAACGTTTCAGAATTGTTTGCCTTCACTATGTATGGTCACACAAATTTGTGTTCTGTGACACTTTGAGTCTCGGCTCTCACCCTTACATTCCCTGTGTCCTGGAGCAAATTGCATAACCTCACAGCTGCAGGTTCATCATCCAAAAAATAAAAGTTGCCCATATCATAGAGTTTTTGTGAGAATTAAATGAGATGATGTGATTAAATTACTTGACAGTACGCCTGGTCCAACCAGGTCATCCTAAAGGAGATCAGTCCTGAGTGTACTTTGGAAGGACTGATGCTAAAGCTGAAACTCCAGTACTTTGGCCACCTCATGCGAAGAGTTGACTCATTGGAAAAGACTCTGATGCTGGGAGGAATTGGGTGCCGGAGGAGAAGGGGCCAACCAGGATGAGATGGCTGGATGGCATCACCGACTCAATGGACATGAGTTTGAGTGAACTCCGAGGGTTGGTGATGGAGAGAGAGGCTTGGCGTGTTGTGATTCATGGAGTTGCAAAGACTCGGACACGACTGAGTGACTGAACTGACTGATGCCTGGTCCACAGTACCTACCTTCCAAATGTCAACTTCATGTCACCTCAAGCTAGTGACACTGAGAAAGAAAAGTGAAAGAGGAATTCATGAACCAAGTTACTATCTACAAGGCAAGCTGAAAAAGCATTTATGGTAAAATTATGGGTAGACTTCTGTATGTGTTTGTACATGAATGCACATATGTATGTACCTTTAAGTTTTATATAGCTAGAAAACAAGGTCATTTCAAAACTCTGCCATTATTCTATCTATCCGAGACATGTTACTCCAGTTCTCTGCCAGAAAAAATATGTAAATTTCCTATTCGTGTCACCAGCACGATGGGTGATGCACACTTGTACATTTCCAGCCCAACTCCCAGGAAGAATGAGTATAAATGCAGCAATTAGCACACTGTTATACTAAACTTCAAAACCTTGTCTGCTATACTTAGGATCACAAACTTGACACTCGAGCACAGTTTGGCAAGGAAAGAGTTTCTCTCTGGCTAAATAAACACTGTTTTCCATTTTAAAAATGATATCTCCAATTATACAAAAAAATAGAATATACTCCTCCCCTAAAAATGTCTCTTAGTGCTCCCAAGAGATACTGCCTCTTCCTGTAATGGTTGTTAGCAGAGTTTGCTTACATTCTTACAGTTTTATTATAGATACTCTACCATTTTACCCAGGCTTTTCCTTCAATATCGCAAAGCTTATTTTTAGCAGAGTGGTTAAATCTCTGAAACATTCTCTTCCAACAACACAAGAGAAGATTCTACACATGGACATCACCAGATGGTCAATATCGAAATCAGATTGATTATATTCTTTGCAGCCAAAGATGGAGAAGCTCTATATAGTCAGCAAAAACAAGACTAGGGGCTGACTGCGGCTCAGATCATGAACTCCTTATTGCCAAATTCAGACTGAAATTGAAGAATGCAAGGAAAACCACTAGACCGTTCAGGTATGACCTAAATCAAATCCCTTACAATTATACAGTAGAAGTGATAAATAGATTCAAGGGATAAGATCTGATAGACTGAGCGCCTGAAGAACTATGGACAGGGGCTCATGCCAGTGTATAGGAGGCAGGGATCAAGACCATTCCCAAGAAAAAGAAATGTGAAAAGGCAAAATGGTTGTCTGAGGAGGCCTTACAAATTGCTGAGAAAAGAAGAGAAACTAAAGGCAAAGGAGAAAAGGAAAGATACCCAAAGATACATTTGAACGCAGAGTTCCGAAGAATAGCAAGGAGAGATAAGAAAGCCTTCCTTGATGATCAATACAAAGAAATAAAGGAAAATAATAGAATGGGAAAGACTAGAGATCTCTTCATGAAAATTAGAGGTACTGAGGGAACATTTCATGCAAAGATGAGCAAAATTAAGGACAGAAATGGTATGGACCTAACAGAAGCAAAAGATATCAAGAAGAGGTGGCAAGAATATGCAGAAGCACGATACAAAAAAGACCTTCATGGCCCAAATAACCACACATCACTCATCACTCACTCATCACTCACCAAGAGCCAGACATCCTAGAATGGGAAGTCAAGTGAGCCTTAGGAAGCATCATTACAAGCAAAGCTAGTGGAGGTGATGGAATTCCAGTTGAGCTATTTCAAATCCTGAAAGATGATGCTGTGAAAGTGCTGCACTCAATATGCCAGCAAATTTGGAAAACTCAGTGGTGGCTGCAGGATTGGAAAAGGTCAGTTTTCATTCCAATCCCAAAGAAAGGCAATGCCAAAGAGTGTTCAAACTACCACACAATTGCACTCATCTCACACGCTAGCAAAGTAATGCTCAAATTTCTCAAAGCCGAACTTCAACAGTACATGACATGTGAACTTCGAGATGTTCAAGTTGGATTTAGAAAAGACAGAGGAACCAGAGATCAAATTGTCAGCATCTGCTGGATCATCGAAAATGCAAGAGAGTTGCAGAAAAACATCTACTTCTGATTTTTTGACTATGCCAAAGCCTTTGACTGTGTGGATCACAATAAACTGTGGAAAATTCTGAAAGAGATGGGAGTACCAGACCACCTGACCTGCCTCCTGAGAAATCTGTATGCAGGTCAAGAAGCAATAGTTAGAACTGGACATGGAACAAGAGACTGGTTCCAAATTGGGAAAGGAGTATGTCAAGGCTGTATATTGTCACCCTGCTTATTTCACTTATATGCAGAGCATATCATGGGAAATGCTAGGCTGGATGAAGCACAAGCTGGAATCAAGATTGGATGCAGAAATATCAATAACCTCAGATATGCAGATGACACCACCCTTATGGCAGAAAGTGAAGAACTAAAGAGCCTCTGGATGAGCGTGAAAGAGGAGGGTGAAAAATTTGGCTTAAAACTCAACATTCAAAAAACTAAGATCCTGGCATCTGGTCCCATTACTTCATGGCAAATAGATGCAGAAACAATGGAAACAGTGACAGATTTTGTTTTAGGGATGCTCCAAAATCACTGCAGATAATGACTGCAGCCATGAAATTAAAAGACACTTGCTCCTTGGAAGAAAAACTATGACTAACCTAGACAGTATATTAAAATGCAGAGACATTACTTTGGCAACAAAAGTTCATCTAGTCAAAGGTTTGTTTTTTCCAGTAGTCATGTATCGGTTTGAGAGTTGGACCATAAAGAAAGCTGAGCACTGAAGAATTGATGCTTTTGAACTGTGGTGTTAGAGAAGACTCTTGAGAGTCCTTGGACTGCAAGTAGACCCAATCCTAAAGTAAATCAGCCATGGATATTAATTGCAAGGACTGATGCTGAAGTTGAAACTCCAATCCTTTGGCCACCTGATGCAAAGAACTGACTGCTTAGGCAGAAAGAGAAGGGGATGACAGAGGATGAAATGGTTGGATGGTCTCACTGATTTGAAGGACATGAGTTTGAGTAAACTCCAGAAGTTTATGATGGACAGGGAAGCCTGGCATATTGGAGTCCATGGGTTGCACAGTCAAACAGGACTGAGCAACTGAACTTAACTAAATCTCTGAAAACAAACTGGGATATCCAGGACATTCCCTTTACCTGCTGTGAGTCCCTAAGCTAGGGACTCAAAGTCTGTAGACCTCAAACTTTTACATGCAAAGTGAGGATAATGAAAGCCACCAACTTATTACAGGGCCCTGTGAGGGTAAAGTGAGATGATCCATGTAAAACTCTTAGGGGAGTCCTGGGTAAAAAGTAAGAACTCAATAAAATTATTATTATTTATGACTAGGAGGACTTTTTTTATTACAAATAATGACAACAACAAAAAATTCAATTGACTTCAGCATATGGAAGCACATTTATTTCCAAAATGTCAAGTCTGAATGTAGACCTGGACAGAACCAATCAATGGGGCGGTTCCTACTCAGAGACAAGCCGTGCCCACCAGGTGGCAGGACACTGCAGCGGAGCGATGTTGGTCCAATCCCCTACAACCCTAATGCCAGCAGAGAGCCTCTTCCTGTTATCACATGCACAACTCCCAGTAGTCCTTCCAACTGGCTCAACCTGGGTCACTTGCTCACCCAAAGCAATGACAATTGCTTAGGGAATTTGATGCTTTGAATGACTAATTATGGGAGGCCAATTAGTAGCCCCCAAAAAATGTTCACTGATCTGAGGAACTTGTGAATTGGATACCTTACAAGGCAAAAGGAACTTTTCAGATGTCATTTGACTAAGGATTGCGAGAGAAAAAGATTACCCTGGATGATCTGCGTGCCCCAGTGGAATTACAAGCATTCTTATAGGAGGGATGCAGAAGGGTCAGAGGTCAGGCAGCATGACAATGGAATCAGAAATTAGAATAAAATAACCACAAGCCAAGAAAGGCCAGCAGGCTGCGCAATCTGAAAGAGACAGGGAACATATTCTCTTCCTGGGGCCTCTGAAAGGAAACAGCCTGCCTGCTGAGACCATGAGGTTAGCCCCAAGAGAACCATTTGACCTCTGACCTCCAGAATGGTAAACCTCTATGTTTACGATCATTTGTTACAGCCACACCAAGAGAACAAAAATGCCAGTCTTGGGTCATGATCTTCGCTTCCCTGTGTATTCAGATCACATGCAGGAAAATGGAGGAGGAATAATTCTCAAGAAGGAAAACAGAGATTCTGCCATCTATATTGGGGTAAAATTCACGTCTGCATATCAATGTTGGCTTTGTTGCTGTAGCCTTTTGCTGTTGTTATTCTTTTTTTAAAGTCTGCATAAAAAACACTACCATTGTTGACTATATCTTTGAGTAGCTTTCTATAGTATATTTACTTCATCTTCTATACTTCTAAGTTGGATCCTTTAACAAGGTATTTTTCTTTGTTCATCCTGGACATGCATGATGTTGAGATAACAGCAAAGGCGATCTGTGCAGTCAGTTGACAGGTTATATTCCTATTAGTGTTGATCACTGGACAAGATCACATGACCTAATAGTAGTTATAACCATGATCAGACAATCGAAAAACGAAGTCAGTTCTGGCAACTAAAGTGCTAGGCCTTCTTCTTTCCCTAACAGGTTTGTTCATCTTAAAGATCCCGCTTTCCTTCTTTGGGTCCTGATTCTCAATCTGCAGATTGTGTGTGTTCTGTGTGTGTTCAGTCATTCAGTCATGTCTGACGCTTTTTCAACCACATGGACTGTAGCCCGCCAGGCTCCTCTGTCCATGGGATTTCCCAGGCAAGAACACTGGAGTGAGTTGCCATTTCCATCTACAGATAAGTGGGAGCTGAATGAACAAAGTGATATCAGAGTCATCTTTTGAGTTTATGCCTCTGTCACTCCATATTAGTGACATCGATTGCAAGGGAATCACAGCCTCTGGTGCACAGAGATTTGGGGGTGTGGGGAGCAAACAGTTCTGAGTTTGGAAATGTTGGGATAATAGTCAAAAGAAAGTTGACAAGAGCCCAGAAACACTCAATTCCAGGGCCAAATCCAGCATCACCCACTTTTCTCTCTTACGTACTATTACGCCTGTGCTCATCAGGTCCGACTCTTTGTGGCCCCATGGACTGTAGCCCACCAGGCTCCTCTGTCCATGGGATTCTCCAGGCAAGAACACTGGAGTGAGTTACCATTGCCCCCTCCAGGAGATCTCCCCGACCCACGGATCATGAACCCTCATGAATCCTCATCTCTGTGTCTCCTTCATTGGCAGGGAGGTTCTTTACCCCTGTGCCACCTGAAAGTTCTTATGTAACTATAAGAACAATGTACTGAGCCCACAGCCAGGATAGCAGAGGAGGCTATTAGTGAGCGAGGAAATGGACAGGGAAAAATTATTTCCCTGAGAGTGGCAGCAGTATACTGAAATCATCTGGGAGACTTTTTTTTTTTTTAATTGTCAATGATGTAATCACAGAAAAATGCCCCTCAGCCAAGTTTATTCTGACAGTGTCTTTAAATGTCAGGATTCAAGGTGGAGGGTCTTGGGCAATGTGATCAGAGTCTCACAAGTGATTCTGGTACATCTTCACTCCCCAGTCTACCCCAGCTGCCCACCCCCATTGGGTCTAGATTATAAGTCACATCTTTTGTATTTTCTATCTTAACTTGGATTTACCCTCTATGCGCTTCTCCCAGTGTAGGAACTCATTATACACTGAAGAAAGACATGGAACTATCCCCATCACCTTATTTCCCACCCGATAACTTCCTGGGCCAAGGTGCAGACAGAGCTTTATGCCAGCCATGTCCAGAACGCAGAGCAGTAACCCGGCCCAAAGTGACCTCCATCTGACAGGCTTAGGTGGCAGAGGTTCCCCCAGGACTCAAAGGTAGAATCTTGAGTTTCCCAGACAAATGCACACAGGTCAGAACTCAAAAGTGGCTAACACACACAGGCTGTCCCCCACAGAGGGCTTCTGGCCACTACACAACATGGCAGGTTCAGAAACTCAATTTTCCCTGACAGTTCAGTATCAGGCTCTGCAAGACAAGCTACTTCAAGATCTTTCTAGCAAAGAGGGACAAACAATTTTGTCCTGGTCAATGGGGGTAGATGCTCTATCCAGGGAAGTGTCTGTCATCAAGACCCATGCTATGCCAGACCATTTACAAGTCTTTCTAGGACTGCTCTAAAAAAATAAGAACGTCTTTATCTAATGTGGAGTCATTATCACTATTTATGACTCAGAACAAACATTCAAATCATGAGGAGATAAAGCAGTTCAGCAAATGAGAAGAGACTAGAAAGCTAAATAAAAAGAACCACTGGGATAGGACATCTCTGCTTTATCAAAGACAACAAGGCTTTGAAAATTAGAATATAATGGCTTTACAATATTGTGTTAGTTTCTGCTGTGCAATGAAGTGAATCACCTATATGTATAAATATATCCCCTCCCTCTTGGACCTCCCTCCCACCCCAGTCCCATCCCACACATCTAAGTCATCACAGAGCACCTAGCTGCGTGTCCTACTCTTTATAGTGGGTTCCCACTAGCTGCCTAACTTACGCATGGTAGTGTACATGTGTCAATCCCAGGCTCCCAATCCATTTCACCATCCCCTTCATCTCCCGCATCTACATGTCCATTCTCTTTGTCGCATTTCTATTCCTGCCCTGGAAATAGGGTCATCTGTACCATTTTTCTAGATTCCACATATATATGTTAAGAAGCCATGATTTAAAATGAGAAGACTACATCAGTGCCTTTTACAAGGAAATGAGGAGCCCAAAGACCTATATGGAATGATTTACTGTAGGTCAGAAACTGTGTTCCTTCCTTCCTGTTCACAACCTTATTTAATCTTCACAACCAAATTTAGAACTGTGCTGATTCTATAGATGAAAACATTGAGGAACAAAACACCAGAATGTATTGTACTGGTGTATATGTGGGAAGAAAAATCTCCCCTTCTGCCCTTTCTTGCACAACCTAGATGCTTCTCTTGGTTTGAACTGAAGACTCTTTCCCCTCGCATGCAAAATATTCCAGGACTCACTTCCTGGAGGAGTTAAGGTGATGGTGGTGCCTAGAACAGGGCCTTATTAATACCCACCAGTCACTGTGCACCTGATCAGATGCTTGTCTGGGACTTCTTGACAAGTCACTCATGTAATTTTAGAATTTTCCCAGTGACAGAAACCAGCATCAATTGGCAAAAGTAAAACAAGAATTTGGTATGGACCAAATATTGGAGCATTTGAACAAAGGGGCTAAATAAGGTGAGGGGATAAATGTAGGACTTATTGGTTTCTAAGGAACCTGAAACCAGGAGCACAGAAGGCTGCCAGAAGACATTCTCTTTTTATCCCTATCTTGGTTTGTACCTATAGTCCCACGTGACCCTCAATATCTTGCTAGAGGTGGACTTACTCCACGTAGTAGGAAACATCTCTCACCTTCTGAAAGGGACTGACTTATATTCATTCTGGTCACAGATTTAGAAATTAGCTTACCTCCTCTTCTTTATCCTTTCCTCTTCTTTATCCTTTCCTCTGTGGATGGACATTTAGGTTCCTTCCATGTCCTGGTTATTGCAAATCGACTGCGATGAACGTTGGGGTGCGTGTATCTTTCTGAATTGTGGTTTTCTCTGGGTATGTGCCCAGTAGTGGGATTGGTGAGTCATGTAGTAGTTCTATCTTTAGTTTTTTAAGGAACTTACATATATACAATGGAACCCTGAAAGTGAAATTGAAAGCGCTAGTTGCTCAGTCGTGTCCAATCCTTTGTGACCCCATGGGCTGTAGCCCACCAGCCTCCTCTGTCCACAAAATTCTCTAGGCAAGAATACTGGAGTGGGTAGCCGATTCCTTTCTCCAGAGGATCTTCCCAACCCAGGGATCAAACCCAGGTCTCCCAGATTGGAGGCAGATTCTTTACCAAAATGAGCCATCAGAGAAGCCCCGATGGTATACTATTCAGCAATGAAAAGAAATGAAGTTGGGTATTTTGTAGAGACATAGATAGACCTAGAGTCTGTCATGCAGAACGAAGTGAGTTGGAAAGAAAAAAGCAAACACCTTATATTAACACATATATATAGAATCTGGAAAAATATTGGTGCAGATCATCGTATTTACAAAATAGAAGGGACAAACATACGGATACCAAGGAGGAAAGGGAGGAACGGGATGAATTAGGAAACTGGGGCTGACATATATGCACTATAGATACTATGCAGAAAACAGATAACTGGTGAGAACCTACTCTACAGCAGAAAACTCTACTCAGTGCTCTGTGAAGACCTAAATGGGGAGGAAATCCAAAAAAAGAGGGCACACATGCATAGGCACAGCTGACTCACCTTGCTGTAGAGCAGAAACTAACACAACATTGTAAAGCATCTATATATCAAGAAAAAAAAATGTTTTTAAAAAAAGAAAGAAAGAAGCTCACCTCATGTTGGCTGTCCACCCTTGGACCATCAACTAAGGCCAGAGAAGTAGCTCTGTATGTTCATGGTAGCTCCTGTTCTGACAACACAAATAAAGAGGAAAAAGAGAACTTTCCAGAATAGTAAGCCTACTGGGCTAACTCTAACACTGGCACCCAGGACATAATGGAGGCAAACATCCATGGGGCAAGAGAGAAGTTTCTGCTAAGTCTAAGGTAAACATTTCAGCATCCTGGAAACTCTGTTACATTTTCAAACTCGGAGTAGGCGGTTGTCAAGACTTTAGAGCCTGCCTGCACTCACTTATTCATTCCTCAGACATTTACTTGTGCTAAAATAGAAGAGAAAATAAGAATAAGATATGATCCCTACCCTCAGAGTTTACTGCCTGCCGGGGGAAACAGACAAATATACTAATGATGTCAGTATTGTGAGCAGGGTGTATTAATGAAGGTACATAGAGGGCAGTGTTTTTCACGCTGTGTGTTGAGACCCATTGGCAGGTCATTAAATCAATTTACTAGGCTGCAGACAGCATTTTTTTTAAAAAGAAATAAAACAGACCAGAATATATCAGTGGGCATTGCACAGCAGTAAAGATGCAAGAATTTTGTTGAGACAATTGCATTTCAATTGCGTGGGAAGCTGTCTATGTGTCGGCTTGTGCACCAAGTCATGATGTAAAATATATTTCTAACTTGAGGTCATTGTCAAGAGTCTTTGAAAGATGCTAATATGGTGTGAGTGGGAACACAGAGTAGAGATATCTAGATGAGACTCCTAGGAGATGGCAGAGGAAGTTTTCTGAAGAAGGGAGCTCTTTGGCTGAACTTTGGAGAAAAGGCAGTAATTTCAAGAGAAATGGCTCAGTCATGTCTGACTATTTGCAACCTCATGTACAATAGCCTACCAGGCTCCTTTCTCCATGGGATTTTCCAGGCAAGAATACTGGAGTGGGTTGCCATTTCCTTCTCCAGGGGATCTTCCTGACCCAGAGATTGAACCCGTGTTTTCTGCATCTCCTGCATAGTGAGGTGGATTCTTAACCACTGCAACACCTAATAGAAATGTCAGCTTCTGAAAAAGGCACAGAGAGTTCATTCAGAAAGCAGGACAGACTGAAGAAGTCTTGTGACTGTACAGCAGCAGTTGTTGACCTACAATGGGTCATGCCTTGTACCTTGATCCCTCAAGGGCACCTGAGGACCAAGAGCTGATGATGAAGAGATGGGAAGAACATGTTTATCACTGCAGGCATGAAGTCATGAATGACAATCAGATTAAAGTATTACAAAACTTTAGAAGTGTTAAATGTTGCTTTTGCTTAAGAACCCAAGAAAGCTTCATGAAGGAGGAAGCGGGTTTTTTTTTAGTTATCTATTAATATTTCACAAACTTGGCACAGGGATCAAACAGGCAGGGTTTATATGCCTGACTGTGGGGAACTGGGTGGGGAGGAAGATGGAGAAAACATTCCAAGAAAATTTCAGCACCAAAGAAAAAAAGGAGACTTTGAGTAGGTCCACCTCTTCCCTTGAGGCTGCCTCAAACCAATGATTGTTGTTCCTTGTACAATGGCAAATAAAATCCAATTCATTATTTGACACTCACATATATGCTCACTGGAGGGAATCAGCCCTGCATTTTGGTTAAAAATCAGATCTGCAGCCAGGCTGCCACTTAGTTGCTGTGTGATGTTGGACTAGTTACCTCGTCTTTCTGGGCTTCAAAGTTCTCATGGGTGAATTCCTAACTTTGGCCACCATGGAGGTATGCTGCTCAGATCTTGAAGAAAGAACTTGATAAAAAGCCAACAGCACTGTCACTAGCTATCTGCCTTCAGCAGCACCGCCCCCGGTTTCCACTGCAGAATTCAAGCTGAGGCCACGGCCTTCAATGAAGAAAATGAAAGTGAAAGTCACTCAGTCATGTCCAACTCTTTTGCGACACCATGGATTGTATGGTCCATGGAATTCTCCAGGCCAGAATGCTAGAGTGGGTAGCCTTTCCCTTCTCCAGGGGATCTTCCCAACCCAGGGATCGAACCCAGGCCTCCCACATTGCAGGTGGATTCTTTACCAGCTGAGCCACCAGGGAAGTCCAAGAAGACTGGAGTGGGTAGCCTATCCCTTCTCCGGTGGATCTTCCCAACCCAGGAATCGAACCAGGGTCTCCTGCACTACAGGCGGATTCTTTACCAACTGAGCTGTGAAGGAAGCCCTATGCCCTTCAGTGGCCCTAGTCAATGACAGAACATGGATACACACACCATGTGTCCAACCTGGGGCTTTGTTAAAGGGTGAGCTTCATTGTGGATCTCCTCCGTGGGACTGCCAAGACATTGTCAAAACTGCATCGTAGTCAGAGTCTCACTCTGCCTATTAATGATTCTGCTTCATCTGGACTCTGCCCATTCAGAGGTGTCAGGGCTGCTCTGTGGCCTGAAGGCTTTCCCACCCTCTCCTGCATCTTCCCTCTTTATCTTTCACTGGCAAAATCCCTAAGGAGCCCCTTATCCTGCCCAAGCATCTATTTCCCTGAATGGACACAACACCCAAATACTGACTGCTCCAGGTCTCAGTTCTTGAATCACTCCTCCTTCTTATTTCCCAGATAAGCGCACTTCATTTTTCAGAGAGGCTCTATACAGTCAACAAAAACAAGACCAGGAGCTGACTGTGGCTCAGATCATGAGCTCCTTATTGCCAAATTCAGACTTAAATTGAAGAAAGTAGGAAAAACCGCTAGACCATTCAGGTATGACCTAAATCAAATCCCTTATGATTATACAGTGGAAGTGAGAAATAGATTTAAGGGTCTAGATCTGATAGATAGAGTGTCTGATGAACTATGGAATGAAGTTCATGACATTGTACAGGAGACAGGGATCAAGACCATCCCCATGGAAAAGAAATGCAAAAAAGCAAAATGGCTCCCTGGGGAGGCTTTACAAATAGCTGTGAAAAGAAGAGAGGTGAAAAGGAAAGATATAAGCATCTGAATGCAGAGTTCCAAAGAAGAGCAAGAAGAGATAAGAAGCCTTCTTCAGTGATCAATGCAAAGAAATAGAGGAAAACAACAGAATGGGAAAGACTAGAGATCTCTTCAAGAAAATTAGAGATACCAAGGGAACATTTCATGCAAAGATGGGCACATTAAAGGACAGAAATGGTCTGGACCTAACAGAAGCAGAAGATATTAAGAAGAGGTGGCAAGAATACACAGAAGAACTGTACAAAAAAGATCTTCACGACCCAGATAATCATGATGATGTGATCACTAATCTAGAGCCAGACATCTTGGTATGTGAAGTCAAGTGGGCCTTAGAAAGCATCACTATGAACAAAGCTAGTGGAGGTGATGGAATTCCAGTTGAGCTGTTTCAAATCCTGAAAGATGATGCTGTGAAACTGCTGTGCTCAATATGCCAGTAAATTTGGAAAACTCAGCAGTGGCCACAGGACTGGAAAAGGTCAGTTTTCATTCCAATTCCAAAGAAAGGCAACGCCAAAGAATGCTCAGACTACCGCACAACTGCACTCATCTCACATGCTAGTAAAGTAATGCTCAAAATTCTCCAAGCCAGGCTTCAGCAATACGTGAACCGTGAACTTCCTGATGTTCAAGCTGGTTTTAGAAAAGGCAGAGGAACCAGAGATCAAATTGCCAATATCCGCTGGATCACGGAAAAAGCAAGACTTCCAGAAAACATCCATTTCTGCTTTATTGACTATGCCAAAGCCTTTGACTGTGTGGATCACACAGTGATAAACTGGAAAATTCTGAAAGAGATGGGAATACCAGACCACCTAACCTGCCTCTTGAGAAATCTGTATGCAGGTCAGGAAGCAACAGTTAGAACTGGACATGGAACAACAGACTGGTTCCAAATAAGAAAAGGAGTACATCAAGGCTGTATATTGTCACCCTGCTTATTTAACTTCTATGCAGAGTACATCATGAGAAACGCTGGACTGGAAGAAACACAAGCTGGAATCAAGATTGCCGGGAGAAATATCAATAACCTCAGATATGCAGATGACACCACCCTTATGGCAGAAAGTGAAGAGGAGCTAAAAAGCCTCTTGATGAAAGTGCAAGAGGAGAGTGAAAAAGTTGGCTTAAAGCTCAACATTCAGAAAACAAAGATCATGGCATCTGGTCCCATCACTTCATGGGAAATAGATGGGGAAACAGTATAAACAGTGTCAGACTTTATTTTGGGGGGCTCCAAAATCACTGCAGATGGTGACTGCAGCCATGAAATTAAAAGATGCTTACTCCTTGGAAGAAAAGTTATGACCAACCTAGATAGTATATTCAAAAGCAGAGACATTACTTTGCTGACTAAGGTCCATCTAATCAAGGCTACAGTTTTTCCTGTGGTCATGTATGGATGTGAGAGTTGGACTGTGAAGGAGGCTGAGCACCAAAGAATTGATGCGTTTGAACTGTGGTGTTGGAGAAGACTCTTGAGGGTCTCTTGGACTGCAAGGAGATCCAACCAGTCCATTCTGAAGGAGATCAACCCTGGGATTTCTTTGGAAGGAATGATGCTAAAGCTGAAGCTCCAGTACTTTGGCCACCTCATGCGAAGAGTTGACTCATTGGAAAAGACTTTGATGCTGGGAGAGATTGGGGGCAGGAGGAGAAGTGGACGACCAAGGATGAGATGGCTGGATGGCATCACGGACTCGATGGACGTGAGTCTGAGTGAACTCTGGGAGATGGTGATGAATAGGGAGGCCTGGAGTGCTGCGATTCATGGGGTCACAAAGAGTCGGACACGACTGAGCGACTGAACTGAACTGAACTGAATGCCATTCCTATGTTGAAGTCTCTCAAATTTGTGACTCCCAAACTGTCTCCTGAACTCCAGATATATCCAATCCCTCTTTAACATCTCTACTGGCTCTGCAACAGGAACCTAAGACAAAACTGTCCAAGTTTAAACCCACCATCTTTTATCCTAAAGCTGGCCTTTCATCTTTCTTTCCCATCTTGGTAAATAGCAACTCAACATTTACAGTTGCACAAATGCTTTAGAGTCATCTTTGATTTCTCTTATTCTCTCATAGTCCATATTCCATTCATCAGCAAATCCCATGGGCTTTACCCCTCAAAAAATAAATAAACCAAAAGAACAACAACCAAAAAACAAACCACTGAACCCAAGCAGTTCTCATCCCCTGCACCAGTACAATCCTGTCTCAGCCACTGTCCACCTCTCTGGATTACTGCCATGGTCCCCTACTTGGGCTTCCTAGCCCTGCCCTTGACTCATCCAATCTATTCTCTGCTGGGTGCTCTGCTGTGCTCAGTCACTCAGTCGCGTCAGATTCTTTGTGATCTCATGGACTGTAGCCCACCAGGCTCCTCTGTCCATGGAATTCTCTAGGCAAGAATACTGGAGTGGGTTGCCATTTCCTACTTCAGGGGCGTTTCCCTACCCAGAGATCGAACCTGAGTCTCTTGAGTCTCATGCATTGGAAGGTGAATTCTTTACTACTGAAACCAGAATACCCTTTTAAAATGCAAACCAGCTCATGTCATTTTCATCTCAAAGCCCCCAATAATATCCCCTGCCATTCAGAATGAGCCTTTCACAAAATAATCTGTAAGACCCATGTTAATTGTTCCCTCCTTCACAGTGTTCCCCTTGTTCACTCATTTCTTGTTCTCTATGTATTTATGCATGATTGCTCAGTCATGTCCAACTCTTTGAACCCATTTATTTGACTGTAGCCCACAAGGCTCCTCTGTCCATGGGATTTTCCAGGCAAGAATACTGGAGTGCATTACCATTTCCTTCTCCAGGGGATCTTCCCGATCCAGGGATCAAACATGCATCTCCTGTGTCTCTTGCATTGCACATGGACTCTACTTGCTGAGCCAATGGGGAAGCTCCTGTACTCTAACTACATGAAATTTACTCCTGATCCCAAATATTCCAACATGTCCCTGAAAGTGAAAGTGAAAGTGAAGTTGCTCAATCATGTACGACTCTTTGCAACCCCGTGAACTGTAGCCCACCAGGCTCCTCTGTCCATGGGATTCTCCAGGCAATAATATTGGAGTGGGTTGCCATTTCCTTCTCAAGGGGATCTTCCCAACCCAGGGATCGAACCTGGGTCTCCTGCATTGCAGGCAGATGCTTTACCCTCTGAGCCACCAGGGAAGCCAAACATGTCCCTAGCCTGAGATTTTCTTCATGCTATTTCCCCCAGATATCTGAATGGCTCCTTCTCTTCCCTTCTCCCCATTTCTGCTCATATGTCCCTTATCAGTAAAGCCCTCGCTGAACTCTCTCTGAAAAATTGGGTAACCCAGAACTCCCTTTTCCCTCCCTTGCTACACTTGTTTGTAACACTCTTAACATTTAGCTTAATTGATGTTTGTCTTATTGCTCTCTTATGCTCTGCTAGGAAGTAAATTCCAATGGGCCAAAATGTTACACTTATTTTAATCCCTATCATATTTCCTAATGCCTATCTCAATGCATCGGGCTTCCCTTGTGGCTCAGCTGGTAAAGAATCCGCCTTTAATGTGGGAGACCTGGGTTCGATCCCTGGGTTTTGAAGATCCCCTGGAGAAGAGAAAGGCTACCCACTCCAATATTCTGGTTTGGAGAATTCCATGAACTGTATAGTCCGTGGGGTTGCAAAGAGTCAGACACAACTGAGCGGCTTTCACTTTCACTTTCATTTCAATGTGTTGTATGTGACAAGAACCCAATATGTGTCTGGTGTATAAATTAATGAATTAAGATAATAATAGTGCTGACTTCATACAGGGGTTGTGGTCTCCAATGATTGATATAGATACTTTAGAACAATAACTAATACATAATAAGTACTCAACAGCTAGGTTTGTGCTACTAATAAAAGCATTAACAAGTATTAGCCATGTCTCCCTTGTATAAAGGGAGCACATAAATGCAGTCTCCATTCTGGGGACAATGTTTAACAAAATAATCAGGTAGGGGCTACCGAATCTAGACACATCTATAAAACGGTTTGTTCAGGAAAATTTAGGACAACACATCCCATGTAGGTAAGAATGTAAAATTCACCCACAAAATGAGAACTCCGGCTTACTGTCTTCCTAACAAATATATTGTATAAATAATGCACAGTTAGATTTCTAGTGTAAATGTCAATTTCTTCTTCAATAATGTGAAGGATTTTTAGCTAGGTTGAACTGAAAGGCACAACTCTAGTTTGCCTGGATTTTTTCCTCTTTCATCTCTGAAGTTTGGAAACTTTTTTTTTTTTTTCAACAAATATTTTTGGAGTGCCTGATATATCAAGGCACTGTGTAAAGGGAAAATGATTCAGCAGTTAACAAGACAGGCTTGGTTTCTGCCTTCATAGAGCTTATGCTATCGGGGGACTTCCCTGGTGGCTCAGCTGGTAAAGAATTCACCTGTCAATGCAGGCGATGCAAGAGACAGGGATTTGATCCCTGAGTTGGGAGAATCCACTGGAGAAGGAAATGGCAACTCACTCCAATATTCTTGCCTTGGAAATCCCCTGGACAGAGGAGCCTGGCGGATTACAGTCCAAAGGGTCTCAAAGAGATGGACATGATTGAGCGCTCATGCACACACATGCTTAGGCTATCAAGAAAGGAGCTAATTAAAAAAAGAAATCACAGTAGAAAACTGCTACGGTAGTGGAAGTACAGGATGCATACGATAGAAACAAGTAACTTAACTCAGCGTGAGGAACAAAGATGGGAAAAAAAGAGCTCTTTGCTTCTCCAAAAAGAAGATATTTAAGGTGTGTGAAGTTGTCCTTATAAAGATTAAAATGCAAAACAAAATGAAACAAAAACCCTCCTAACAAAGAAGTTATCCCGGTAAAGCAAAGGATACTTGTAGACAGATGGGAAATATGTACAATGGCTTGAAGCCTGGTGAGGACATCAGATCTCCCAGTCTTAAAAGTTCTGGAAGGTGTTCTTCAAGGTAAAACAAGGCTTACCTGCTGTGTCACATGAATGACTTGCCCATAATGAGTTGAGTTTCTCAGACTCTATTAGCAAGTACAGAAAATTCTTAATCTTCCTTTAATGCATGTTCAAAGTTGTCATTAAATATTAATAAACAAGGTTTCATTTTTAATATGGCACACTCCAAATATGTCTCCTGAACACTTTTAAACTCTGGCCAGGGTTTCCTGTCTGTTATCACGGCCCTGCAATCGGTCTCACTCAACAGCAAGAGTCTACAGCTGGCCTTCCCTGCTGGCACAGGGGTAAAGAATCTGCCAGCCAACGCAGGAAACACAGGTTCAATTCCTGGGTCAGGAAGATCCCCTGGAGAAGGAAACAGCAACCCACTCCAGGATTCTTGCCTGAGAAATCCCATGGACAGAGAAGCCAGGCGAGCTACAGTCCATGGGGTCACAAAGAATCAGACATGACTGGGAGACTAAACAACAACAGGCCCTGGGCTTTGGACATTGACCTTCTTTCCGGGCTGGAGTATATGACTACGGTAGCTCTTCCAACTTAGTACTGGAGACACTTCAGTTTGGTCTCTCAGTCGTGTCTGACTCTTTGTGACCCCATGAACTGCAGCACACCAGGCCTCCCTGTCCATCTGGAGACAGAGCTGAACATAAATCCTGAATGCAGGCACCACATGAGCGCTTTGCCAATTCCATCTACTATCAGGCCAAAACTACAGATGTTCTACAGGGCACTGGAGAGAGTGGCAGAGCCCAGGAAATCTACAGGGTAAATAAGGAGATAGGGCATGTAAACGCAAAAAGACAATTAATAACACAATACGAGCTTTATAGATCGACCAGTGGTTTCCCCAGATAATGTAATAGAAAATCAAGAAAAGGAAAGACCGTCGTGATCAGGAAAGATATCTCAAAGCAATAGCAGTTTGAACTGGATCATGAGGAATGAGTGGGATTCTGAAAGACGGGTATCAGCTGGCTAATTCACACAGCGAGAGGGAAGGTGTGGGAGTGGGCGGCAGAGAGGCAGCGGAGAGAGCATAAGTTAGAAGATTTGTAGAGACCTGCAATCAGCGTTCTGAGGTACTACAGACACTCTGTCCATCTTAGTGATCTCTCTGCTTGCAAACTTAGACTCATTCACCCATCTAAATGCGGACGTGGCTGGTTATTCAAAACCTAAGATTCTGCAAAGTTTTAGGATAGGATTTAAATCAAACCAAGGAAATAAAAGCCAATGTTTAAAGAGTAAAGTCATGAATCATAAGAGTCAGCTATTTTATAGTTTGAGCTATTTAAGTTTGAAGCTCAAGAAATTACATGTTTAAGTGCCTAAGTAGTCTTCAGCTGACTTTTAATTAACCTCTTTCTCCCATTTCTCATTTAGAGAAATTGAAAAATATTTTTATAGGCCAACAAAACTTACTTTAGAAAAAAATTATCCAAATTTGAGAGTCACTTATAATAATCTTTCAAAACTTGTGATGTTTGCAGTTGAATCAAGCCAAACTGTATTTATTCCTTATCAGTCCTAGTTATCTTGGCATCATTCTCCTATTAATAAGATTCAGGCAAGGCTTAGCCTTCCAATGCAGAAGTGAAAACCCACAGTGATTTTGAAATGATTTTCTCTAATCAGGTTACATCTCGTTAGTTATGATTCCTTTCTTTTAGATTCTGATGTTTGCAGATGCTTTTTGTGGTAACAATATTTAAAATGTTCTCCCAAGTATATGCCTGCCTCTTCCTACAGATCCTTCTTTCTCTGTCCTTCTGGGTTGGAGGAGAAAGATTTTTTTTTTTTTTCTATTTAGCTTAACGTATATCTCAGTACAGAAAAGGAAGGAGTTTCTATTTCTTTACACCTCCACCTCCAGCTCTAAAGAACAAGATCATGGTAGATTTGCCTATATGTGTGTGTGTGTATATATATATATATATATATATATATATATATATATATATAGAGAGAGAGAGAGAGAGAGAGAGAGAGGTTCAGTTCAGTTCAGTCGCTCAGTTGTGTCCGACTCTTTGCGACCCCATGAATTGCAGCATGCCAGGCCTCCCTGTCCATCACCAACTCCCGGAGTTCACTCAGACTCAGAGTTTAGGTCATTCATTTTTTATTTTGATGGTGGTAAGTGGAGTCCCCTAGCCACTTTGGAACCCCAAATTATGAGATTCTTATGCCTTCCATGATAACTGGCCACCGAAAAATGATCCCCTAGTGTGTCAGTCAGGGTAGGCTAGATTGCGCTGCAGTAACAAATATACTTTACGATCACGGGGGCTTAGAAAAATGGAAGTTGATTTCTTCCGCCCACAAAGTCTGATGTGGCTTGCCTGGGATGCTCCTCCATCCTGTGATTCAGAGATCCAGGGTTTCTTCATCTTATAATTTAGCCTCTTTAGCATGTTCCTTCTAAGGTCAATTTAGCATGGGGAAGATAAATGGGGGAGAAGCACACTGGCTGGTTAACTGTCTTCACCTGGAAGTAATGTATCATTCTGTTTCAGATTCTTTGGACAGAAGGAATCACTGGCCTCAACCTAATGGCAAGTGCAAGTGAGAAATGAAGGGAGGTGCCCAGAATATTTGTTGAGAAATAACCATCTCTGCCTCAGTCAGATGACTGATTGCACTTCGTTATCCTAAATCAAGCTCAGAAGAAGAAAATGGAAAACATATTATTTTCAACACATTGAAATGAAATCACTGTCCAGAAGTAACCTGGAATGCAAAGTATATACATTCTGGAGAAAAAGTATACTTATTGCCCCTTTCCAGCAATAAGACTTTTGGCAGGTCTCATGGACACTCTGAGTCTCAGTGTCTTCATCTGTAAAATGGAAAGAATACTGACAAAATAGAAAAGGAGGTAGCAAAAATACTACATATTCAATTTGAAAAGCAGTCATTATTATGATTGTATTTTATTGATACTAATAAAATAGTGATATCATTATCATCATGCAAAATCATGTTTGTCATATTTAATTGATCAAAAAAATTAAGACAATTTTTAAATGTAAGCATCTCTGAGACTTCCTAGTTAAGCTCACAAGTGGCTTTTGAGCATTTAACTTACTATTAGCATGAAATATAGCATATTATTACCTTCAGAATTTCTCATTTCAGATTTTTTTTTAAACACCAAACTTTTGAGGTAATCCCAACAATTTTAAAGAGAACTTGGAGTAAGCAGACAGGCGTGTTTCCATGGCAACATCTTAACAATACACAGGGAAGAGAAGGAAAGGGGATGCTCATTTAATGAGCACCTACATGATGTTACGTAGCGTGCTTTAGATCCAATTTCTGTCTAGAACGTGGGGGAATGCTATGACGTCAGTATGATGATCACAGTTTTATGGAAGAACAAACAGGGTTAAAGGTAGAGAGAGTTTCCTCAACCATTTGGAATGTGGCCCCAGTGGGATCTGACCCATCCCTTTGCCTGCAGCTCCTGCCCAGTTTCTCCATGAACCACTGAATCTCTTGCAACTGCAACTTCTTTCTGATTCCCGTGCTGAATTTCCCATGATCCCTTGGCTTTATTTCTCTTTGTTCCGAGACATTCTCAGGGCTTCTCAGGGGTTAACATATAAATCTTCATCTCCAGCTTGCTCTCTTACTAACACACTTGCCCCATTCTCTTCTGACAATAAGATAAATATCCTTAGATGCATCACCTTGCTGACTCAAAAAGAGTTCTTTCTTATTGTAGAATGCCTGTGATAAAAGTGGAGGGAGTGGCCTTCCCTGGTGGCCCAGGGATTAAGAATCCATCTGCCAAGGCAGGAGACATGAGTCTGATCCCTGGGAAGATTCCACAGGTCGTGGGGCAACTAAGCCCATAGGCCACAACTACTGAGCCCAATTTCCACAACAAGAGAAGCCACTGCAGTGAGAAGCCCATGGACCACAGTTAGAGAAAGCCCACGCACAGCAATGAAGAGCCGGTGCAGCCAAAAATAAATATATATATTTTTTTAGAAAAGTGGAGAGAGCTAGAGTACTGGAATCACAATGCTGATCCATCTTATGGAAGATCTAGTAGGCAGGGATCATCAATGCTGATGCAAATCTAGGGGAAGATGTGGTGAGGAGCAGAATGCTGGCATGATGTCAAAGGGTCTCCCCACAGATTGCTTCTTAGTTGAAAAAGGAAGACCAGTCACCATACGCTGGTGAAAACGGATGACACTTAGGTTTTGTGCTCAGAATTACCCTTGGCCGTGAGGAGCAAGTGGAGACCATAGCCTCTGGATGTAATGTGTTGAAGAGGAAACACCATCTCTTACAAGTCACCTGAATCTAATCAAAAGGGAAAAATCAGGCAAACCCACAGTGAACAGTCTATAACTGGTCTGGATTCTTTGAGGACTGAGAAACCTTCCAGATTAAAGGAGACTAAATAAACGTGACCACCAAATGGCCACCAGTCTCTGTACTGAAAGAGAAAGGGCTTAAAGGACATCATGGGACAATTCACAAGTATGCGATATTGGAAGGTAGATTTAATGAAAGTATTGTAATAATGTTGAATTTCCTAAATGGAACAGTGAAAGTGAAGTGAAAGTCATTCAGTCGTGTCCAACTCTCTGTGATCCCACGGACCATACAGTCCATAGAATTCTCCAGGCCAGGAGAGAATGGAGTGAGTAGCCTTTCCCTTCTCTAGGGGATCTTCCTAACCCAGGGACTGAACCCAGGTTTCCTGAATTGCAGGTGGATATTTTACCAGCTGAGCCACAAGGGAAGCCCAAGAATACTGGAGTGGGTAGTGTATCCCTTCTCCAGTGGATCTCCCTGACCCAGGAAGTGAACCAGGGTTTCCTGCATTGCAGCCAGATATTTTACCAACTGAGCTCTCAGGGAAGCCTCAATGGAACAGTAGTGTGGCTGCTTAAGAGAATATTCTTATTCTTAGGAATTACACACAAAAATATTAATAAGTAAAAGGGTAGAAAATATGTAACCTACTTTCAAATGGCTCAGAAAAACAGTAGTTTAGACTTTATAATTTACACATACATAGGTCCACGTATATGCAGATACATGTGTGTATGGATATATAGCTGTATGTATGTATGGAGGATGATAAACCAAATGTGGCAAAATGTTACAGACTGGTGAATCTGGCAGACGTGTAACTACAAGTTCTCTAGAGAGAGAGAGACTGTTTTTCTGCCAATTCAACGAGCTTAAGAAGTTTAAACAAATTGAAGTTTCTATTAATAGTGAGTAATTACTGTGTGCCCATCATTTGCTATGGTGTGTCCTAGGCAGGTCACAGGCATTCTTTCTAATTTTTTTTCAGTAGCTCTGGATGTGGAAATCATTTTCATATTTTGATATGAGGAAATGGAAACAGGATACACTCACTGCCAGATGTGGCAGGGTCCTGGATCTGAGCTCAGGCCAGGGTCATTGTATATCACTAGAAGGGATCATTCATTTGTGGTCAGGCAGAAAGAGGCGGGGCTTTGCCTTTCCAGAGCTCACAAGCCTTGTGAGGCTAGAGAAGGAATATAGATAGAAAAGACAAATACCATATGATAACCCTTACATGTGAAATCTATTTAAAAATATAAAATACCTTATTTACAAAACAGAAATAGTCCTACAGACATAGTAAACAAGCTCCTGGTTGAGGGAGAGGGATGAATTAGGAAACCAGGATTACCATATACACACTGCTGTATAGGGGCTTCCCAGGTCACTCTGCAGTAAAGAATAAGCCTACCAACACAGCAGCCTCAGCAGACAGGAGTTTGATCCCTGGGTCAGGAAGATCCCCTAGAGGAGGAAATGGCAAACCATTCCAGTATTCTTGCCTGGAGAATTCCATGGACAGAGGACTCTGCTCAGTTATTCGCAAAGAGTCCAACGTGACTGAGCAACAGAGCATAGGCAAGCAATACTGTATATAAAATACATAGACTCTAAGTATCCACTTACAGCGCAAGAAGCTACACTCGATATTTTATAATGACCTACAAAGGAAAAGAATCTGAAAAGGAACAGATGGAAGTATATGCATAATTGAATCGTTTGACTGTACACCTGAATCTAACACATTTTAAATCAACTACACTTCAATTTAAAAAAACACATAAATAAAGAATTAAAAAATTAAACTAGAAAAAAGGAAGAAAAGTAACTGGATGGCATAGCTGTGAGAAGTGCTGTGAGAAGTAGTGTTATAGCCTTCCAACCATTATTCATTGCGCACCTACTAGGTGCCGGGTATTATGCTAAGCTCTCTGGGACCAGAGCTGTGGGGAGCAGAGCCCAGAGCTCTCATTGCAGTATGTGTGGTGAGGCTTGAGGGCAAAGTACCTCAAGAGCACCTATGTTGGACGGGCATCTCATCCAGACTGGGGGCTTCTCAGAGAGGACACGCCTGTTGCCTTCAGATTCCTAGAGATGGATGAACCTGTAAAATCTGGCTCACCTCTATGTTCTCAAGCCTAGCATGTAGGGAACTCACTAACTGGTGAACTTGAAAATAGAGGTGTTCTATCTTGTGTACCTGGAGAAGGCAAAGGCAACCCACTCCAGTACTCTTGCCTGGAAAATTCCATGGATGGAAGAGCCTGGTAGACTACAGTCCATGGAGTCACAAAGAGTCGGACACGACTGAGCGACTTCTCTTTCTTTCTTTCTATCGTTCCTTTTGGAGAAGGAAATGGCAACCCACTCCAGTGTTCTTGCCTGGAGAGGCCCATGGACAGAGGGGCCTGGTGGGCTACAGTCGATGGGGCTGCAAAGAGTTGGACACGACTGAGCAACTAACACACACACATACATCTTGTGCACAGACAGCAGTATTCCTAATTGAGTGAATGAGTGAATGCATGAGCAAGTGAATAAATCCTCACCTGCAAGGAGCATAGTGAGACGAGCTCTGCCATCAGGCAAGCTTCTCTGTCATCCTTCCACGCCACCAGGGTCAGCAAGTCTTTCCCGCACTGGTCTAGCATTTAGAGGAATTTTGGGGGAGGCAGCTGATGATTAACCCGTCAGGGTGGTTCCTGGTTACCCTGGCTTCTGTGTTTTCCTTTCAATTGGAGGAAATGCTTTACTAAGAAAAGCCATTCAGATCTCTCTTTCTCTCACAGTCTCTTTCCTTGCTTCTGGTGCTGCTAAGTCGCGTCAATCATGTCCAACTCTGTGCGACCCCATAGATGGCAGCCCACCAGGCTCCTCTGTCCCTGGGATTCTCCAGGCACGAATACTGGAGTGGGTTGCTATTTCCTTCTCCACTGCAGGAAAGTGAAAGTGAAGTCGCTCAGTCCTGTTCAGCTCTTCGTGACCCCATGGACTGTAGCCCATCAGGCTCTTCCGTCCATTGGATTTTCCAGGCAAGAGTACTGGAGTGGGTTGCCATTGCCTTCTCCTCTCTTTCCTTGAGTCGCTCAATACTTTTTCAAACTCTTATTTTCACCAAAGAAAATCAAGCCACCTTTCTGAAGCTCTACCTCTGGTTTTGTCTTAGTCAGTGTTGGGCAAAGCCAGCAGCCCACAGGCCTTTGTAGGTGAGAAACAAGGGTCCTTTCACTCCATCCAAAGACCATAACCATCACAGTAACACAACTACACTCTTACAGTTTTGCTAGGGGCTTTTCTGTATCTTTTTTCATGTACAGATTACTTTTAAAGAATGTGTACAACATGTGTGGATATACTGCTTAGGGATTTCCATATTCCTTTTGATTGTGCTGCAAAAACCTATTTGGAAGCCTTGGGGGCCTGCTCTTGGTGGGAAAGGGCCCCCTTAGGGCAGAGCTCACTTATTTCTCTGCCCTTTGCCCCGCGAACCACACCAGCCAACTCAGCTGCTTGCTCCTGCAGTAGCAGTAGCAGCGTTAGTCGCTCAGTTGTGTCTGACTCTTTGCGACCCCACAAACTGTAGCCTGCCAGGCTCCTCTGTCTATGGGATTCTCCAGGCAAGAATACTGGAATGGGTTGCCACTCTCTTCTCCAGAGGATCTTCCTGACCTCGGGATCCAACCCAGGCATTTTAGGCAGATTCTTTACCATCTGAGCTGCAGGGAAGATCTATACATGTTCCATATATTGAAGTCCTCAATGGCAGTCCACTCCAGTACTCTTGCCTGGAGAATCCCATGGACAGAGGAGCCTGGCGGGGCTACAGTGCATGGGATTGCAAGAGTCGGACATGACTTAGCGACTAAACCACCACCACCAGTTCTAGGTAACATACATTTCATTTAATACATAGATCTCATAGCAGGGGAAGAAAAAAAATATCAGTTGGAGACTAGTAATCAGTGGCAAAGTTACAATATCTTCTTCATAGTGTTTGTAAAGAAATATAGGCCCAGAAAGGGAAACTGTTCACCAAAAATCACAAAGGTAATTAGTGAGGGAGCAGAAACTAAGTCCTCATCCTCGGCATCATCCTGATTTCTACTACAGAACACGTGACTGCCGCATCTGGCTAAACCAATCACAGTGAATGAAAAGCACACGTGATCTGGACCAAGAAGGGAAAGAAACACAATAAATTTTTAAAAAGATCTTGAAAACGGAGGTTTCTGTGTCCCTGGTAGGTCTGATTCTCTGACTCTTGAGAGGTTCCAGAAGGCCAGGTGAAGCTACCTCTCCCACCAGGAGCCATACATTCCCTTCAGAAACTCACCACCATCTCTTCTGGCTCCAGAATGTTCTTCCAGGCAAGAAATAACTCACCCCCATCCTAAGTAAAAGACTGGATTAGAGGCTTGAATGAAATAATGGAAGGGGAAACTTTCTTTCTAATGTAAAACAATAGGACTTTATCATGTTCAAGCTGCTTTGCAGCAGCAGAGAAAGGCAATCAGCTTTAGGTAATGGAATCACCAGAGCTTCTTCCCTGGTGGCTCAGATGGTAAAGCATCTGCCTGCAATGAGGGAGACCTGGGTTTGATCCTGGGTTGGGAAGATCCCCTGAAGAAGGAAATGGCAACCCACTCCAGTACTCTTCACTGGAAAATTCCATGGATGGAAGAGCCTGGTAGGCTATAGTCCATGGGATTGCAAAGAGTCAGACATGACTGAGCAACTTCCCTCACGCACTCACTCCACGAAATCAAGGACTACACTAGTGGTTCAGCAGAAAAGAATCAACCTGCCAATGCAGGAGATAAGGGTTCCATCCCTGGGTCAGGAAGGTCCCCTAGAAGAAGACTGACTCCAGTATTCTTGCCTAGGAAATCCCATGGACAGAGGCTACAGTCCATGGGGTCTCAAAAGAGACACAACTCAGCGACTAAACAACAAGGGAATCAAGCCTCCACCATAGCTTTCAAAAACCACAGAAGGGAGAAGGTCCCCAAGCTGCATGAGGTTCCTTTGAGAAGGCACACTCAGATCTATTTTAGCCTCTTCCTGTGAGTGAATGGCAGCCCTGGAGATGATCCTTGGGGACACGGCCACACTTTGTCCCCCAAAGGCTCTGGGAAAGTAGGGGAGACCAAGGCAGTGGCTGCAGCTGAATTAGTATCTCCAGGGGGGCCAAAGGACAGTTATTTGCAAATTTTCATCACTTTCTGCACACTTTTTCCTTCTGCAAAGAAAAAGATGTCGGTTTATAGCTTCCTTACCTGTAGTTTCTTCCAGTGGTTTTTATACTGTCTCTTTCTTCCTTTTTTCCTTCATTCCTTTCTTCCTTCCTCTAGTAATCAATCTCTCTCTCTCTCTCTCTCTCTCTCTGGCAAAACAGTACCATGTTTTCCTGTTCAATCCCTGAAGAGTGTACCAATTACACTTATTTTAAAATGATGATAACAGTATAATTACCAAAAACCATTAAAAGCAGTTAAATCCTAAAAGCTTGAAAGTGCTGACCCTCCATGAAATTATACTGATTTGATAGATTCAAGGGTTGAACCTTGCCTACTTCTGTCATGTGAATAAAATGTTATCTTTTCATCTTAAAAGAAGTGGTTATATCAGTATTTCTTTTATGATGTCTGCGTTGTTTCCTCTCTGTGAAGAAAGAACTTTCATTTCCATAGTCACAAAGGAAATTAAGGAATGTCTATTCAACTTTTACAGATTGGGGCATGCACTAATATTACCAGTTTCCTCCCCACTCTTATTGCCTGGCTAAGCAAAAGAGAAATCATTTTGTGGTTGTTTGCTGTATTACAAGGCACTAATATTGACCAATAAACAAGTGAAATGACCTGTCAAATTTTCCACATGTCCCATAGGTTAAAGTTGACCAAACGGCTTCAGAGTTTTTCAATACACTTTTTTTTTTTTTAAAGATTAACCTACATTTAATTCTACTCTCTCACGTTTGCTGAATCTCTAAAGTTGAACATGTTACCATACTTCTCTGCAAGTCTCTTTCTGCATATGTAAAATGGAGTATTCACAGGTTGTGGCTAGACTGAGCAAGTAAAGACGAAGCTTAGTGGGATGTCCCACATATAACAGATCCTTCGTTAATGCAGTTTCCTCTAATTTCACTGGAGCTACGCACTGACCTGATGAAGTTGATGGTGCAGGTGAAAAATATAATTTGTGTCCCACATGGAGGCAACTGAGCTCAGAGAAATAAAATGAACTGACCAGAATCTCACAAGTGGTTAACTATCACTTTAAACCACTAGTTCTCAACCAAGGGTAATTTTGCCTCCAGGGGACATTTAGCGATATTCAGAGACTAGGAATTTTCACATTAGAGGGATTATGCCACTGGAATCTAGTGGGCAGAGGCCAGGGATGCTATTAAACATCCTGCCATACACAAATACAACCCCCTACAGAAAAGAACTGTCCAGACTAAAATGTTAGTAGTGCCAAGGTTAAGAAACCCTGGCTTAGATCCATGTATTTTGACACCAAATCAAGAGTTCTTTTCAGTTCGCGTTACATTTCCCAAAGTACATCAAAGCACCTTGTGAAACTCACGCACTATTTTTGTTGTTTGAAAGGCAGTAGAATAGAATAGAAAACTTTAAGGTTTGACATAACTGGGTCTATTCTCAGCTCTGCTATTATTAACATTTAATCTGTATGACCTCAGGCAAAATTAACTCATCTGAACCCTGGTTTCTCTATTTATGAATTGTAACAGGACACTTCAAAAGTTAGAAATAATATAACAATGCACCATTCACAGCAGCTACAAATACACTTATTATTACAGCTGATGTATCATTTATGGATGAGGGTGTGGATAAATGAGGTACTTTCCATTTTTTCTACAGATACTAATGAATACCCACTATGTCCTAAGCACACAGGGGAAAGAGGGAAATAGTACAGAAGAATGCACATTTAACTCCATGGAAATCCATTATCCCCAAAAGGGAGGATTCCAAATAATCTAAATTATTGGATAAGATTTAATTTTCCAGGTAATCTAAATTTAGATTATCTTCCATAACCCAGTAGAATAGGAAGACTAAATAAGAAATAGAAAAATTTCTTTGCACACTTTGGGGGTTTAGTCTCTAAGTTGTATCTGACTCTTTTGTGACCCCATGGACTGTAACCTGCCAGGCTCCTCTGTCCATGGGGTTTTCCAGGCAAGAACACTGGAGTGAGTAGCCATTCCCTTCTTCAAGGGATCTTCCCAACCCAGGGATCAAACCCCCATCTCCTGCATTGCAGGCAGATTCCTTACCACTGAGCCACCAGGGAAAGACCTTTCAGTGTACTATGAATATGTGTGACAACATAAGAGAAAAAAATTGAGATCAATCTAGAAGTTCCCCAAATGTAAGGTGAGCACAAAAGCAAAACTGTTTGTTTTAGAGAAATGAAAGAAGGAAAACAGGTCAATATCATGTGGGGGAAGAAAGTGTCCTCCTGTAAGAGGGCCAAGTCCTCCGGGGGCATGGGGATGTCTGACCTCATCCTTTGTGCCTGCCTTTTCTTTCTCTTTACCTTTGAGACTCACCCTCAGTGCCTGCCCCAAATTCTGTCTATCAGCCTATTAATTGCTGACGTGTCAGTTCTCTGCCTGGGAAGGGCCTGACTTTGGTAAAAGCTGAATTTATGATTAAGGCTGGTAGGTAAAATAAAGGATGCCCAGTCACATTTGAATTTCAAATAAATAACAAATTAGTTCTTGTAAAAGTATAAAATCCCAAATGTTACATACACATAATAGGACATACTTATAACAAAATGAATTATTGTCTACCTGAAATTTAAATGTAACAGGACAGTCCATATCCTTAATCTGGTAACCCTACTCTGAACAATGGCAAACCTACATTCTGATCCAAAACCAAGTTGAAGGGGAAGAGGGTACCCATATAATCATCCATCCACATTGTGCCCAGTCTAGACTGAGATAGGAAAGACCTCACCTCTAGTATTCATGAATGTATAAACATTAATACAATACAAATATAACTTTAAACAGAAGTATCTTCAAAACTGAAGTTTTTTGGAAAGAGTGCACTGGAAGGTTGAAAGTACCCAACCACCCTGGACCTCACCAAGGAAGGAGGCCTTCTCTTTATATCAATTTTATATCAATATTATTGAACCTCATGAAGCTCTCACAGACAAGCATCATTATGTGTATTTCACAAATGGGAAACTAAAAGTCAAGGAGTAAAGCAACATTGAATCTTAGTCAGAAGTGAACTAGATGTACACCCTGTGAGTGAAAGTCGCTCAGCCGTGTCTGACTCTTTGTGACCCCATGAACTATATACAGTCCATGGAATTCTCCAGGCCAGAATATTGGAGTGGGTAGCCTTTCCCTTCTCCAGAGGATCTTTCAAACCCAGGGATCAAACCCAGGGATCAAACCCAGGTCTCCCACATTGAAGGTGGATTCTTTACCAACTAAGCTACTAGGGAAGCCACTAGATGTATACCCAGAAGGCTAAATTTTTAATTTCAGCTCTATGCAGATATTACTACCAGAAATAGCTTAACATTTTTTAGTCTCCAATTATCACAAATAACACACAGACCACAGGGAAGAGGGAATATTTCATATTTGATGAATGCAAAATAAAAACTTGTACTGAAAGAGGTACCCCAAAACTGATAACTACTGGTATTAATTTCTATAGAGTAAGTTTCCCATGAACAGTGATGCTGTGACTAAAATCAGGGACCTGGTATGTAGCAGTCATGGGGACTTGGAGTTATTTAATAAAGCAGATTTAAATTCATGCCTAGTACTCAGATAATTTCTTCAAATTAAGCACTGGCCTCCCCTATAACCCTATTTTTAAATGTAAATTATAATGTGATACTTTAGTAATATCTTGAATCACACACATGTTTAATGAATTCAATTTATCAAATCAATTTTCTTATTAACAGCAGACTCTGGCCAGTAACATGTCCTGACTATAAAGTTCTTCATGGAGAATAGACCCATTCTTTGCTCATCTCTGAGAAATTGAAGAGAAGGTATCAACAGGCAAAGATAAGGTGGTTGGGAAATCTGGAACACAAGTAGGGAAAGTGAAGGTCACTCTTTTGATGCAAATCTCTTTGATGACAGATATCTTCCACAATCCCCATCTCTTTAAGAAATAAAACAGCCATAGCATTTTCTAATGAGGCAAAATCATTGTTATTTGCCACCAGGGATCATAATCTTACAAAAGGATAAAGTTAGTAATTTAATTTTACTAATCATTATCTCATTAACTTTAAACTTAGTGATATAAATATTATAAATATTTAAAGTTAGCGAGATAAATATAAACATAACTTTAAAGTTAGTGATATAAATAAATAAAGTTAGTAATATAAATATTAGTGATATAGAGTTAGTGATATAAATACAATATCACTCAAAAAAATTTTTGAGTGAAAGTCAGCCTCCCTCATTTATACTGGAACTAATAGTCAAGAGTCCTGGGACGTAGGAAGTGGAGGGCTGAATGTGAGTGCCATTAGTTCATGCCACACATCACACCTGTTCCCAACTCCAACCAACTTTGGAAACCTTCTTGGGAGTTGACTTTGAAGGAGTTTTTTTGTGTACAAACAATCAAATTTACTACTTGCTATTTCTTTAATGTTCGATGTAATTATACTTAGAAGTATACCAGGTAAATTTTCTCTAAATGTTTAAACAGACTTACTCTATTTGTAAATCAAAATGTAAACTATAAATCATCTTACACCTTGAAAGGTTGATTGCAAACCTTAGTCAAATTCTCTATCTCAGCAAAAGCATAAACCTAATGTATAACATTCCTTTAGTGCGTCAAACACCTTAGAAACGTATTCACCAATACGTGATATTCACAAAGTATCCAAATGCTTATAACATATATTGTTATATTCACACTCAGCCTAGCAGAAAATTAGTGATCATACAGGTTTAGCTAATTTCTCCATTACTCACATACTTTAATATATTTTACTGCATCTTTCCAGGTTACAGAGATGTATTGAACATAAAGCAAAGAGAGTATGGTTGATCAGCTGAGATCGTTGAGTTATCAGTGAATTCACTAGTAGTCACACCAAAGGCCACAGTTTGAACTTCTAAAGTGAGCGAAACCCTAGCAGGTATTTCTTATCAAGGTTGTTTCATTTTGTCAGTCAGAATGTCCACAGTCACGGCTTTTCCTGCAACTTGCTGTCTCTGCTCTCTCCCTTCATTATTTCTGTGTCATGGAGGCATTGAGCTGACTTATGTCCTCCCCAAATTCCTTTTATGAAGTCCTAACCCCCAGTATCTCAGAATGAAACCATAATTGGATACGGCATCTTTAAAGAGGTAATTTAATTAAACTGAGGTCATATGGGTAGACTCTAATCCAATATGACCGATGTCCTTATAAGGAAAGTAAATTGGGACATAGGTGTATGCAGAAGGAAGACAATATAAAAATGGAGCAAAACAGCCACCTGTAAGGCAACTGGGGCTTCCCTGGTGGCTCAGAGGTTAAAGCGTCTGCCTCCAATGCGGGAGACCTGGGTTTGATCCCTGGGTCAGGAAGATCCCCTGGAGAAGGAAATGGCAACCCACTCCAGTATTCTTGCCTGGAGAATCCCATGGACGGAGAAGCCTGGTAGGCTATACTCCATGGGGTTACAAAGAGTCGGACACGACTGAGCGACTTCACCACCACCATAAGTCAAATAAAGTTGCCTAGGACAGATTCCTCCTTCATGACTCTGAGAAGGAACCAAGCCTGCTGATACCTTGATCTCGAATTTCTAGCCTCCAGAACTATGAGAAAGTAAGTTTCTGTTTAAGCCACTCAATCTGTGGTATTTTGTTCCAACAGTCCTAGCAAACTAATATAAGACAGTTAACTCCAGTTTACAATTTAACACAACCTACATGTTTTGCATCTCAGGAAAACGGATGGAGTCATGCAGACATTTCATTCTCTAGGAGATAAGAGGCTGAGTTAACCTATCAGTTACTCTTCTTGAATTTGACCCATTATATGGAAACCATAGGGCTTCCCTGGTGGCTCAGATGGTAAAGCATCTGCCTGCAGTTTGGGAGACCTGGGCTCAATCCCTGGGTCAGGAAGATCCTCTGAATAAGGAAATAGCAACCCACTCCAGTACTCTTGCCTGGAAAATTCGATGGATGGAGGAGACTGGTAGGCTACAGCCCATGGGGTCGCAAAGAGTGGGATACGACTGAGAGACTTCACTTTCACTTTCTTTTCATAGAAACCAACTGGCATGCTTTCTACTCTCATTTTTGCCTGTGGTCGCTTGTGCTCACAGATCTGTGCTCCTCTGGGTGTAATTTCTATTTCCTAGGTAAAGAAACAAACAGACAAAATGTAAAACTTATATTTACTTGCAAAAGCAGAATGTCATCTATAGCAATAGTTCCTTACCAATTTTAGCTCATTTAAAAATTTCATTCACCCTTTCTTTTGTATTATAATTATCATCTTATACATTTTAATGAACTTATTTCATCTTTGAATGTCATAGCTTTCTTATAGACTCAATTCATTCCAATTAGCTAAGTTAATATTCTTGTTTGATGCTTAAACTGTTATAACTTGACAAGTAGGAGTTTCTTAAAACTATCTCCTTTGTCCTTGCAGTATGATCCTTGCATTTTTAAAAAGTTTCCTTATCTTCTGGCACTCACTGTAGCTCAAACTCCATCCTAATTTTTCTCCATCCCATGGAGTCAGTTGATCTCCCTGGAGTCTTGGTTCTCTCTTACCTAGTATTGGAAGATGAGATGTGGCCACTTGGTATTCATAGCTATGTTTTCCAACTGAGTGATGGGGGATAGGAAGACACCAAAGCTGGACCAACCTGGGGATAAAACTGAAGACATATACTTGTCATCAAGGTCATGAGGCTCACAATCTCTAATTTAGCTGTAAGATTAGCATGTGTTAAGTCACTTCAATCATGCTTGACTCTTTGTGACCCTATAGACTATAGCCCATCAGACCCCTCTGTCCATGGGATACTTTAGGCAAGAATCCTGGAGTGAGTTGCCACACCCTCCTCCAGGGAATCTTCCCAGCCCAGGAATCAACCTCAAGTCTCCTGCATCTCCTGCCTTGCTGGTGGATTCTTTACCATATGGTGCCAGTGGAAATGACACCCCACTCCAGTACTCTTGCCTGGAAAATCCCATGGATGGAGAAGCCTGGTAGGCTGTAGTCCATGGGGTTGCTAAGAGTCGGACACAACTGCATGACTTCACTTTCACTTTTCACTTTCATGCATTGGAGAAGGAAATGGCAACCTACTCCAGTGTTCTTGCCTGGAGAATCCCAGGGACAGGGGAGCCTGGTGGGCTGCCATCTATGGGGTCGCACAAAGTCGGACTCAACTGAAGTGACTTAGCAGCAGTAGCAGTAGCAGCAGCAGCTATTGGAAAAGAACCCATTTGCCAATGCTGGAGACAGCGCAAGATGTGGGTTGGATCCCTGCATCTAGAAGACCCTCTGGAGTAAAGCGTGGCACCCCACTCCAGTATGCCTGCCTGGAAAAACCCATGGACAGAGGAGCCTGGTGGGCTACAGTCCATGGGGTAGCAGTGAGTCAGATACACTAAAGGAAAGCATTCTTTCACCACTTGCACCACCTGGGAAGTTATTTTTAAAAGATCAATACTTTATTTTAATTTATTTCCATTTCAATGTGCTTAACTTAAATTTTAACCTATCACCCCAATTGTAATCGTGTCTCTATTTTTACTTTCTTTTTATGTCTCATCAACCACCATTTAGCAATCACTTTACTGACCCCAAAGAATCGAAAGCTGCCTCTATATCTCCTCCCTCACTCTTGGGAGAGATGCAAAGTAATCCAGCCCCTTTCACACATGTGATCGCATTTAGGTCCCAGAAGGTGATATTTCACGGGCTTCAAGCCTCATTGACTAAGGATGTAATTTACAGGCTGAGTGACCTTTACCTACTCTCTTCCCCTCTTTGGACCTCACTAACTCATTTATACTTTTTTTTTTTTTTTCTTTTTTACTGAAAAAAGAAAAGAAGGAAAAGAAAAGGCCAGGTCTCAAATTCTATGATTCAGGAAGGCATCCGGTCCAGGATCAAATCTGCTTCATTAACTAAAGAATCTTTACAGAATGAATATGGAGGGAAGGAAGAACAAAACACCTAAGAGCTCTCCCAGTTCTTATAAAACCAGACCCTGAAAGCCACTCAGCCATTCTTTGCTGATGCAAACCCGAAGATGAAAAGGGTTAACCTGTGTGTGAAAGCACTTTCTAAGCTTAAACCCTGGGTAAATTTTCTGCACTTTTATTATGAATTAGCAATCACAATAATGACTGAGTTAACACAGGCATTAAGCTGTTAAAGCCCTCACCTCGGTGTCAGCAGCAAAGATCTTCCAAAGTCCACGGATCCTGGATTTCCAATTCAGGGCTCCATCCACCAGGTCATGCAGCGTTTCAAATATGAAAATGAACTCCATGGATGAAAAGCAATCATTCACCCACGGGCCAAGCTCTCATCTTTCTCTGCACACCTGTTGGGAAGAGAGCCAACCGGAAAGGCCCCACTTACCTGAGATAAAGGCCAGTCCACTAAGGACCGTGACGCGGATGCCCTGCCCTTGAGCCCCATAGCACACCAGCTGCATCAAGGTTGCAAGGCACACAAGCCTTCCTGGCCTATTTTACTCATTCCAGATCCCAGGGATAGTGTTCCAAACTCTGAATGAGAGGCACACTTTTGTTTCCATCCCAGTGTAACCTAAGAAAGCAGGCTCTTGATACAGCAGTTTAATTAGAGAATGCAAATCACTATGCTTCCATTTCTCTCCTGTGTGTTACCAGTTGTGCCTTATTTACAGGAGAAGAGAATGCAGCTCAGAGAAGTGGTGGGGATGATCAGAAAAATTTAAAAAAGGAAAAAAAAAAAAAAGGAAGCAATCTGCCCTCCTCCAGAACAATGTGCTTGTGAGGATGGTGAGGGATAAAGGGTTACAAACTTGCTCTCCCAATTCCCATCATGTGACACCATTCAATATGCTTAACTTGTGAGATGACTTTGGTTAAACCATGTCCCTTCAGCATGGCTGAAAAGTGAGGTGCATGCATTGTAAACAACCTCTTACTTGTGTAAATTTATTTTTAATATACAGACTCTAAAGTATACTCTTTTATTATTGAAGTATAGTTGATTTACAGGTTGTGCTAGTTTCCCGCAAGGCAGGAGACCTGGGTTTGATCCTGGAGTCAGGAAGATCCCCTGGAGGAGAGCACGGCAACCCACCCCAGTATTCTTGCTTGGAGAATCCCATGGACAGAGGAGCCTGGAGGGCTATTGTCCACAGGGTCTCAAAGAGTCAGACAGGACTGAAGTGACTTAGCATGCACACATGCATGACTATATCAGTCGACATATTGATCTTCATTCCCACGTTAGAATGGCAAATAAAGAATTCCATTTTGGACATAAGTTTCTAATATCTGAGAGAGATTTGAATGGAGCTGTCAAGTATACAGTTAGACTAGCAATCACAAGAAAAGGTGAGCTGGAACCATAAACCAACAAGGTGTCAGGACAGAGAGGGGAGTTGATGGGGTCCTTTAGTAACAGGCTTTTAAATAGAAGGGAATGCTGGCATTTGCGCATCCCAGGTGGTTCTGTGGTAAAGAATCTGCCTGCCATGACAGAAGACACAGGCAACATGGGTTCAGTCTCCTACGTTGGGAAGATCCCCTGGAGGAGGAATTGGTAACTCACTCCAGTATTCTTGCCTGGAGAATCCATGGACAGAGGAGCCTCGTGGGCTACCGTCCACAGCATCACAAAGAGTCAGACAGGCCTTGGCATCTGAGCATGTATGCATGCTAAGATTTAGAGCTTCAGCAGGAGAGGGAAAGCAATTGAAGAAAACAGAGAAGGCAAGTGTAAACAGTGTGCAGAGTAGCAAGCTTGTTCCCAGGAGAGAGTGGTGTTTCAGAAAATGGTAGACAAGGGTGTCAAGAAAGACTGATGAACCATATTACATTTTGCTGGAGGGTTTAGTAAGATTAGAGGAGGACATGCCTACTGGATTTGATTCCCAGGATGTTTGGTGACCTCATGGTGATCTCAGCAAGAAGGTGGCCATTTCAGAAGACTCCGATGCAAACTGAAGCATACAAAGCCCATGCCCCAGGAAGGGCATTTTCTTGTTATTGTTAACAGAAGCATATTTTATTTTGGTATAGGGAAATACATGCATGTTCTGACTGAAAATTAAGGGAATTAAAGAAATGCATGAGAAGACCAACAAAAATGTGTTTTAAATTTAATCATCAATAATCCTCGCCTAAAATAAAGCCCTGGAAGAATGTTGTGTGTCCAACTCCTCTGTTTTCTGTTGGTAGATTCTGTTCCTTTAATTTATTCCATGTAATTATGATTAGATTTTATGCACTGTTCTTTTTTCACTTCAGTTTTTAACAAACAAACTTTAAATGCTTTGTAAGCATAGTATACCGCAAAGTGTGCACATCATATATTCATCCCATTTAGATTGCTTCTAATTTGAAAGCTATTACAAATAGAGCTGAAACGAATGTATTTCTATATAAGCCTTCTCCACAATTATTCTGGATTAAATAAAAAACAGAAATATTCATAGGGAAAATTTTAGATTAAATGGAAATATAGCTGATTTGGGCTTCCCTGGTGGCTCAGCTGGTAAAGAATTTGCCTGCCATATGGGAGACCTGGGTTTGATCCCTAGGATGGGAAGATCCCCTGGAGAAGGGAAAGGCTACTCACTCCAGTATTCTGGCCCGGAGAATTCCATGGACTCTACAGTCCATGGGGTTGCAAAGTGTTGGACATGACTGAGCTACTTTTGTGTTTGCACTGTATTTGTATAGCTGACTTACAACATTGTGTTAGTTTCAGTGACTCAGCTCTACAGTGACCCAGGGATCGAACCCACGTCTTCTGCATTGGCAGGCAAGTTCTTTACCAGCTGAACCAGCAGGAAAGCCTGGTGGGCTACAGTCCATAGGGTCATAAAGAGTCAGACACAACTGAGCAACTGAACACACACAGTCTGTGCTAAACAGTAGGTCCTTGTTGGTTATCTGTAACTTTTTAATGAAAATTTCAAACACACAACAAATTTGAAAGAATGTTACAGTAAGCACCCATACACGCAAACCTAGACTCTACTGTTAGTATTGTATTATACAGTGTGTTTGCTAAGGACTTATTTTTAAAATGAATATTTGTATGCTGTGGAATGGCAAAAAGGACCACAAATTGATCCATAAACAAGATAATAAACTCTTGCTAGTTTTAATTCAGCAACTTCCATGAACATTTCTAATTTCCTTTCTCACCATTCAGAATATTACTTTTCTACCTTTACCTTCCCTGGTGGCTCAGACAGGAAAGTTTCTGCCTACAATGAGAGAGACCTGGGTTTGATCCCTGGGTCAGGAAGATGCTCTGGAGAAGGAAATGGCAACCAACTCCAGTACTCTTGCCTGGAAAATCCCATGGATGGAAGAGCCTGGTAGGCTACAGTCCGTAGGGTTGCAAAGAGTCGGACAGGACTGAGCGACTTCACCTTACCTTATCTTTATCTCCAAGGATTTAGAACTTGTCTAATACTGAGCAATAGAACATTGCTGCCAGTACAAGAAGACACAAATGCGTCAGAGGAGAGAGAAAAACAGGACAGGAAAGGAAGGAAAGGAAAGAGAAGGGAAGACCATTTGCTACCATTGATTTCAAGAAAGCCTTTAAACTTTTTTTTCCCCCCCAAATATTTGTGTTGTCCAAAGCAGGAGCATCCGCACAGTAGACACTGTTTCTGCTTCTGGGACAACCAGCCTCCTTTTCCTGTCACCCTCAGTCTGGTATTTGAGAAACTCCTATTAAGTGGAGTCCTGGGGAGAAATACCCATCCCTCACTAGGCAAGGAGAAACAAAACAGTTCTTGTTCTGTCAGTAGGACACCGACACATGGACTGGGCTCTGCAAGTTGGTAATCAGTTTCAGCAATCAATTTGGATCTTGAGAGAATGATGCGCTTATGTGGGAATAGAGGTCATAGTCATCACTGCTGCAGCCTGAGCAGGCCAGCCCACACACGTCTATAGTACCTTGTGCTGCAGTCTTTGGTGGTCATCTGTCCCTGGCTATCACTTGTTTCTACATCTGCTCTTCCTCCTCTTGTAATTTCTATGACCCCTAAAAGCCCTTCAATAATCACCCTTGCCACCCAAGTTGCCACAGTTCAGTTCAGTTCAGCCACTCAGTCATGTCGAATTCTTTGTGATCCCATGGACCGCAGCACACTAGGCCTCCCTGTCCATCACCAACTCCTGGAGCTTACTCAAATTCATGTCCATTGAGTCAGTGATGCCATCCAACCCTCTCATCCTCTGTCATCCCCTTGTCCTTCCACCTTCAATCTTTCCCAGCATCAGGGTCTTTTCAAATGAGTCAGTTCTTCACACCAGGTGGCCAAAGTATTGGAGTTTCAGCTTCAACATCAGTCCTTCCAATGAACACTCAGGACTGATCTCCTTTAGGATGGACTGGTTGGATCTCCTTTCAGTCCAAGGGACTCTCAAGAGTCTTCTCCAACACCACAGTTCAAAAGCATCAATTCTTCGGCACTCGGCTTTCTTTATAGTCCAACTCTCACATCCATACATGACTGCTGGAAAAACCATAGTTTTGACTAGATGGACCTTTGTTCTCAAAGTAACATCTCTGCTTTTTAATATGCTGTCTAGGTTGGTCATAACATTCCTTCCAAGGAGTAAGTGTCTTTCAATTTCATGACTGCAATCACCATCTGCAGTGATTTTGGAGCCCCCCAAATTAAAATCTCTCACTGTTTCCACTGTTTCCCCATCTATTTGCCATGAAGTGATGGGACTGGATGCCATGATCTTAGTTTTCTGAATTCAGTCTTTAGTGTTTGTAAAGAGGTCTCTACCTGAGCCCAGTGGGCAAGACCAGGCTGCGTTAGGATTTTGGACTTTAGAGTGATGGAAAGTTTCTAGCAGATAAAAACTATTTCATCACAGGACTATTATCTAGGGAGGCTGGAGACCTCCCTGAAAAAGAGTGGAAGTCAGAACAAAAGGACACACAGGAGTGAATGCCCCCAGATTGTAAGGAGCCGAAAGAAGGCTGCTCAGAGTGGCTGACACCCTGGGAGCAAGGACCTTCTCATTTTCCCATCATGCAAAGGCTCAGGACATCAGGGAAATGAAGACACGAGACACAGAGGCTGTGACTGCACCTGTCTGAGATTTCCTGGGATAAATGAAGATGCCAGTAGAGGCATTCCATAAGGCTCCTGTGTAGACTCTGGAGCTGTGATTTTTCCACTTCATTGAGCCAAAAAGAATGAATTGATAATTATTGGTTCTTCTAACAGCTCCTGACTCCTCAATGCTCATCTCCAACGTGTCAGGTGGGAAAATTCCACCCAGCCTACAGCCCCCACCTCCACCTTCAAGAATAGTCTCCTAACTCAAATAGGGGCTCTGTTTCAACCTAGAGGGGTAGGATGGAGAGGGAAATGGGAGGGAGGTTCAAACATATATATTTATGGCTGATTCATGTTGAGGTTTGACAGAAAACAACAAAATTCTGTAAAGCAATTATTCTTCAATAAAAAAAAAAAAATTAAAAAAAGGAATAGTTTCCTAAACTTCACAGATAAGATTTTAACATGAAACTCTGGTTAAAAACCCAGCTTCCCTAACTCTGCCCCCAGAGGGCATGAATCAGAGAGTAGAGGTGAAAGTTGAGACTGATTTTCACCATGTTATGCCTTATGACGCTTGTTATCACGGAAGTTTGTGAAACACCATTTTAACGTCTCTTACCTGGTAAAGGTATGAAGTAGATTCCTAGCAGGGATTTCCTTGGTCATCTGTGGTATCATCACAGATTAAGGTGGTTTCACGGGTGAGACTAGTGGTTCTTGATACATGCCAGCATCTCCTGGAGTCTCCTGCGGGACCTGTGACAAAAGAGACCACTGGTCCCACTCTCAGAGTATCTTACTCAGAAGATCTTGGTTGGGGTCTTAGAATTTGTATTCGTGACATTCTTAGGTGAAGCTGAAGCTGCTGATCTTGGACCACATTTTGAGAACGACTGACCCAGAAGTCCATAGGTATTCACGTTGAAGTAATTATCATGGTAATTATCACTCACCCATATCACCAAAGGAAATCCCTCACCCAGTCAATAAACTGGTAGAAAAAGACAGGAGATTCTCAGTCAAGAATTACATACCCTGAAGCACTAGAGGCCAAGATTCTCCCTCCATCATAACATATCAGAAAATAAGATCTAGAATCCCCAGCGTGGTCATCACGTAGACTCAGAGATGCAACGCAAATCCTAACCCTCTTTAAATTGAATAAAGTAGGTTGTTGGGACATGGATGCCTATACAGTGGTTGATGTTTCTACAGTCCAGCCTTGGGAAATCCAAGGCAGAGTCAAAACACGGAAACTGAGACAAGGACACCTGGGCCTTGGGACACATCCCTATTGTCAGGAAGAGGACGGCTGACAGTAGGGGAGGTCATTCTGGGAGGGAAGGGACAACTGGGGAGAATTGACAAAGCCAGGCTGGAGCATCCAGTTTGCTCTGTCATGCTCTGGTGGGATGCCACTAGGCACAGAGTTGGACTATAGAACCCAGTGCATATGGTCTACCATTGGGTGGATGGGAATTCGTTCAGTTGTGTCCAAGTCTTTGTGGCCCCATGGACTATAGCCTGTCAGTCTCCTTTGTCCATGGAATTTTCCAGGCAAGAATACTAGAGTGGCTTGCCATTCCCTACTCCAAGGGATCTTCCTGATCCAGGGATCCAACCTGCATCTCTTGCATCTCCTGCATTGTCAGGCAACTTCTTTACCGCTAGCACCATCTTGGATAACCTATTATTGGAATGCTTTGTAAATGCCTGACGCACTGTTCAAATAGCCTTTCCTGAAACAACTCCCTTAACACACCCCAGCCCCAATTAGCAGGTACTAATAACATTGACCTCTACTGATTAAGGAAATAGGGCACAGAAAAGCCAAGGATTCTGGTGGAAGACACAAGGCAAGCACTCAGTGGAGCCTCATATCAAATCCAGGTCATGTGACTTCAGAGGCTCCTGGCTTACCTCAGTGTGCCGCTACTTCTCCGTAAGAGACTGTAGTTCAGGATTTATTCTTGTTTAGTCACTAAGTCATGTTCAACTCCATGACCTCATAGACTATGGCCCACCAGGCCTCTCTGTTCATTGGATTTTCCAGGCAAGAATACTGAAGTGGGTAGCCATTTCCTTCTCCAGGGGATCTTCCCAACACAGGAATGGAACCCGTGTCTCATGCATTGGCAGGTGAATTCTTTATCACTGACCACCAGAGAAGCCTTATTTCACAATTATCTGCCACCTTTAAGTGCCCGTTTTAGCCACCTTCTGTGGGGTCTGGAGGTAGGGTATGTAAAAGAAAAAAGATACATTTCCTGGAGAAAGATGGTCATCTAGTAGGACAGACAGACCCTCTACAGTTAACAAGACAGATGACAGGTAGAGGCATCTATGTCCAGCTAAAGGCTGTGAGGATGTGGAAGAGGGGACGGAGGGAGTAGGTGGTCAATTCTGGAAAACTGGTTGAGAGAAGCGACCTTCAATCTAGGCCCTAAGTGGATTATAAGCAAGAAAGAAAAGTCCTTCCAAAGTGGACACTTAAAAGAGAATATCTTAGTAGGAGAAGCACCTGATGCTGAGCTTCTGACCTCATTTTTCAGATTCTCCTTTGTTCCACATCCCTCTCTGGTTCCTGCTATCACCATCCTGCTGGCCTCAGAGGGTAGTAATCTTCTTCAGATACCCTGGCCCAGACAGAAAAGACCTGAGTATTAACTCCCCACCATACAGCTGAGGCCAGGTTGGAATGAAAAATAATGAAAATCAATATGCCTTTTGCTGAATGCTCAGGAGCAGAAACAAGGAAATAAACAGTCTTATCATATCAAAACTTTGTATAAGAGGTCTGCTCCTTCTACATGGGATCCCTGGGGTAAGAGCATCAGGGCTGACGCCTTCCCTTCCTAGACCCTGGTCTCCCTCCACTTAGGGGATACTATTTTCATCCTCGCCTGCTATCAGGACTCCTCAAAGTCTAGACAGGAGATGGACAATAGTATTCCCTGGATCTGTGTGCTTGTCCTTTCAGGTCTGGCCTCGTGCGTTCTCTCCCACCTCCCCTGAGTAATTAGAAGTGATTGACTTTCTCCTCTGGACTTTAATTTCTTTACAGCCTTTTAAAGAACACCATGGCTACCTTGTCTGAAATCAAGTCTGGATGGAGCCATGAATTAACTGCAGAAATTTGATCCAGGCGTTTGACCTTTCTGTGTTTCTGTTTTTCTGCTGGCAAAATGAAGGGTTGGAATGAGTGGTTAGCTCAGTCTCCTTTCTGATCTCTCTATTATTCTAAGGCCATCTAACAGGCAGGACTCAAATTGCTCATAGCCTGTTTTTCTTCTACAGAGATACATTGGGGGAAATTGCCTGAACCTGAAAAGTCATGTCTAAGATCCCACTGCTTTTAAAGAACAAGCCTGGCTGAGTAGAATCTGGGCTCCTAGATTCTCTATCTCCATAGATATGGTATTTAAAGTACATGAAGGGGACTTCCCTAATGGTCCAGCGGTAAAGACTGTGCCCTCAATGCATGTCCGGAACCAGACCCTGAAATGCTGTAATTAGAGATCCCATGTGCTAAGACCCAGTGCAGCCAAAAAAAAGAAAAAGAAAACAGAGTGCATTAGGTCTAAAGAAATCCAGAGCCCTTCCTCTCTCTGGCAAGCTCAACTGCATGTAAAAACAGCATGGCTGATACAAACACAAAAGCCCAATCATCAGCTTCCTTCTCAGGCCCCAGTATCCAGTCTCTGATATAAGCAGGATTCAAGCTAGATTCATGATAACAAGCACTTTTGCAGGAACAAACAAACTGGTATGGCTGGGATATGCCAATGGGCCATCAGGATATACATACAAACAATTCTGAGCTAAACACTGGTAGTCACGGTTTCCTTTTCATATGTGAAGATGTACACAGAGCTTTACTATGATGATGATAATGACAAGATTCATGTTCAAAGAGTAAAAGAACTCAAGTGAAAATAATAAAATGTTTGAGGTGACCCCATTGCTATCAGCAATATCTAAGATTGTGTGGAAATTCACACTATTGCCTGACAGCTTTTTACCAGAAAGGATCTAGAATATTAGATGCTTCTCTTTGGCAGGAGACCTGGGAGAACCAGACCTGGAAGACATAGGTATAATAGAACCAAGATGGAGACACCTCTCAATAAAAGTCTAGGAGGCAGCAAAACCAGGAACCCCAATCCAATGAAGAAACATAGTTAAGAGATCAGAGTGCAGAAAGAAAAATCAGACTTGGGTACAGAAGAAAGGAATTCAAAGGCAGGAAAACAGAAGAGAGGATCATTGAATAAAATGAATTAGCAGATCATTTGGACAAATATCAGAAAAAAAAATCTATATTGTCTGCGGTTGGATATTAAGGTGATCTTCTAATGTCCTTGTTATATGTACACAGGGTTCACCAAGGGTTCTATAAGTCAATCCAACCCACCAAAAAAAAAGACAAAGGATGTGTGTTTTCTGAGTTTCATGATGGCTTTGGCTCCCAACTAAATTTGATTTCATGATATATTAGTACATATCCTTGAGTAACAATTAGCAAGAAACTTAGCAGCTTAAAACAGCATATCTTTATTGTATCACAGTTTCGCTCTAGTATTCTTGCCTGGAAAATTTCATGGACAGAGGAGCCAGGTGGGGTTGCAAAGAGTGGGACACGATTGAGCACACACACCATTATTCTGTGGACCAGCAGTCCAGGCCTTACTTTGCTGGGTTCTCCACTTCAGAGTTTCATTTGAAAGCTTCAACCAAGGTGTTGGCCTGGGCTGCAGTCTCACTTGGAGTTTTGGCTGGGGAAAAATCCTCTTCCAGGGTCTCGTGACTGTTAGCAGCATCACAACTGAGGCTGTGAGACAGACTTCAGTTTCTTGCACAGTTAGAAGCTCTTCTCAATTCCTCTTCATGTGGCTTCCTCCACAGGGCAGCTCATGACATGCCTGGCTTCTTCAGAGCCAGTTAGGAGAACCTTCTAGAAAGACAACGTTACAGTCACATGTAATGTTACCATGTGCACGCAAATATGTTCTATCACCTTTGCCATATTCTAGTGATCTAAGCAAGTTAGAAGACACACAGGCACTCAAGCAGAGGGAATTATGCAAAGGCACTATTAGAAGGCGGGGATCATGGAAGCCCCTTCGAGTCTGTCCCCCGTAAATAAAGGTGTTGTGTGTTGCTGGATCTCAGTATTCTTCCCTTCTCTTTGACAGATTCAGAGACGACACCACATGCTTGGCAATGAACGACATCACACAGTTAAGTGCAGGCTGCTGGACCAGACAATGGAGCTCTCTAATCATTCCTTAGTTGACGACACACGGTTGTTTCTCCTTTCTCTTGGCTAATAGCTGAGTTTCCATTCCCAGAAATCTAAGCTTTCCTTTTCCCAAGTACAGAGAAACCACGAACCAGATGAAAAGAGATAAAGAATTTAACAAGGAAAAGTATTAGGGTTGACATCTGGGTCCCTTAAACCTACCTCACAAGTCGGGGCATGATGTGGTCATAAAGACTTGTGAATAAAGCTTAAGGGATTTGACTGACTCAGTCTGAGTCAGCAGTGTGATGAAGCTGCCAAGAACAGCAAAGGCTGTGTTAGACGCAATATAATTAGTCCAGATGGGCGGTTACTCCAGAGGAGATGACTCTTTCTCACTCTGGGCTGCTCTGACCACACACTAAGACTGGTGCTGATGCCAAATCTCACATTCTGGAGGGGACATGGTTACATCATGCTTAGTCGCTCAGTTGTATCCAACTCTTGGTGACCCCATCGACTGTAGCCTGTCAGGCTCCTCTGTTCATGAGATTATCCCAGCAAGAATACTGGAGTGGGTTGCCATTTCCTTCTCCAGGGGATCTTCCCAACCCAGGGGCCAAACCTGCATATCCTGCATTGGCACACAGATTCTTTACCACTGAGCCACCTGGGAAGCCCAGGAGTGCATCTCTGCACCAAAAGAGTAGAACCCCTCAGGAGGTTGAGGAGGTGAAGGCATGAAAGATAATAAACCAAAGGGAACAAACTCCTGAATAGTGGACAGCACTGTTTTCAAACCCTAGAGGGCTGTCTTATGGACAGGTATGAAATGGTTTTATGTGAGTCCAAAGAAGAACACTGACACCCTTAGTGGAAATCGTGGAGGATCAGAGTTCTGCTCAGAATGAGAAACATTTTTCAAAAGCCACAGTTGCCATAGAAAAGGTTAGATGTTTGTCACTGGAGAGCTTCATCAAGTCATTCACTTACTCAACAAATGTTTATTAGTTTCTGCCGACAGCCAAGCACCAAACTGTGCACATAACCAACAAAGCAAATGCATTCCCTGTCTTCAAGGAAGGTGCCTTGAATAAAACAAACTAATAAACAGTTTCAGTGACAAGAAGTATTCAACACCCTTGAAGCCTTAGATAGTCAGTTCTTGCTGATGGCCCATGTAGGAGACCATAGCTTGGTTCCTGGCATGCCACGTGCATGCTCATTCTGGAACCAGAATGAAGGAACTTAGGACAAGAGAAGAACAAGAGTGATGTCATTGAAAGCTTTCCCTTAGATGAGGCTTATCTACTCACATCTCATTGGTTAAAGCATGTTACACGGCCAATGCCAATGTCCATGGACTGTACCAAAAAAGTACCATCTTGCCACAAGGGGCGCTATAATGACACAGCAACAGTCAAGTATGTATAACTCTATACAGGAAGGTGGGAGCAATCAGTTCAGTTCAGTTCAGTCGCTCAGTCGTGTCCCACTTTTTGCAACCCCATGGACTACAGCACACCAGGCTGTCTGTTGCCAACTCCCTGAGTTTACTCAAACTCATGTCCATTGAGTCCGTGATCCCATTGAGCCATCTCATCCTCTGTTGTCCCCTTCTCCTCCTGCCTTCAATCTTTCCCAGCATCAGATCTATTTAAATGAATCAGTTCTTCGCATCAGGTGGCCAAAGTATTGGAGTTTCAACTCCAGCATCAGTCCTTTCAGTGAACATTCAGGACTGATCTCCTTTAGGATGGACTGGTTGGATCTCCTTGCAGTCCAAGGGATTCTCCAGAGTCTTCTCCAACACCAAAGTTCAAAAGCATCAATCCTTTGGGGCTCAGCTTTCTTTATAGTCCAACTCTCACATCCATACATGACTACTGGAAAAACCATAGCTTTGACCAGATGGACCTTTGTTCGCAAAGTAATGTCTCTGCTGTTTAACATGCTGTCTAGGTTGGTCATAACTTTTCTTCCAAGGTGGGAACAATATCAGGAACAGAAACACACTTTATCCTTGAATTCAGTCTGTAGAAGTTGAGAGAACAAGATTTTGTGGACTATGTAACTCTTTGAAGGGACTTCAAGTATGAAGAAGACTGTTTTCTTGACAGTCTTAGGCCAATCACTGTTCCTTTCCAAAATCATTCTATATTCACACATCATTCTATATTCACACATTATATAGAATAATACAGTGTGGATGTTTATAATTTAGTTAACCCTGGTCTAAAGGAGATGGTGTTCTTGCCTGGGGAGAGAAATGAAAAAATAAACAAACTTTCCACTCAGGAAAGAAATCTCCAGAAATTTAAATGAGGTAAATGAAATTTAACAGTTGAGAAATTACAACTATGAAGAACTAGGTTAATCCAGGAATGAAACAGAGTGAATCAGGAAAAAAAATATAAGAAGCTGAATTTAATTAAGGGACCAAGAAGGAAGATATTAGTAGCTGTTCTCTGTGAGGAATAATAAATGAAAGATTGTCATTTTTGCTTGTAAAGGCCTAAATTATGGTCTTCTACATGCTTCCCTCCTCAAAAAAGAATGAATTTAATTTATCTGTAAAAATTTCACAAATGGAAGGAGCCAAGGCAGGCTGACTACAGTTTGTTGATTTGTTTGTTTATAAGAAATTCTACTGCCTTGGCTACTAGAGGCAAAGTAATTCCCAAATGGGGAGAAAAGAAATGTCCTTTTTTCCTAAGTGTGGTTGGTGAACCAGGAGAATTTGTTTGAGGCAGAGATGGGCACTGAGCCTAAAACACTTCATTGCTCACACTGCGTAACTTCAAATACATTTAATTCCTGTGTTTGGGGAGGTTTTTTTGTTTGTGTGTGTGTGTGTGTGTGTGTGTGTGTGTGTTTGTGTGTAACCTCCTGGTGCAAAGTCATGCTATAGAAACTTTTGGAATCTTGGAATCAACACGCCAAATGCACCATGCAATGGCAGTGACTTAACCGCTAGTTCAGTGATTTTCAGTCAAAAACCCTTTGTTCTCTTCAGAGGAAAATCACAGTTTTAATATTTTAAAAACATTGTGGTAATTATAATAAAATCACAACCAGCATTTTCCTCTAAAGCTATGACTAGGACCTTGTGTATGTCACTCAGTCACGTCTGACCCTTTCAGTCCCACAGACTGTAGCCTGTCTGGTTCCTCCGTCCAAGAGATTCTCCAGGTAAGAATACTGAAGTATGTCCCTTCCCCAGGGGATATCCCCAACCCAGGAATTGAACCCACACCTCCTGCATTATAAGTAGGCTCTTAACCACTAAGCCATCAGGGCCCTAGTTGGGCCCAATTAGGTGTGACTAAGGTGAATTCCTGGAGAAGGCAATGGCAACCCACTCCAGTACTCCTGCCTGGAGAATCCCATGGACGGAGGAGCCTGGTGGGCCACAGTCCATGGGGTTGCTAAGAGTCAGACATGACTGAGTGACTTCACTTTCACTTTTTACTTTTATGCATTGGAGAAGGAAATGGCAACCCACTCCAGTGTTCTTGCCTGGAGAATCCCAGGGACAGGGGAGCCTGGTGGGCTGCCTTCTATGCGGTCTCACAGAGTCGGACACGACTGAAGCGACTTAGCAGCAGCAGCAGCAGCAAGGTGAGTTCCAATCTTTCTGGATCTGTAAAGTAACTGTTTGCAAGGCAATGATGGTAAATGGGAGTTTGAAGCCTCTTTGGAGTTCTGTGTCCACAATGTGCTAGCCATGGGAACCTGACCAGTAACAAAAGCAAACGCTTACGGAGCACTTACTATGTGCCACATATGGTTCTAACTGTTTACATGCATTAACTCATATAGTCCTAGCAACAACAAGATGTAAAGTAGGCATTATTATTATTCACATTTGTAGGCAGGACAACAGAAGCACAGTAACTTGCCCCAAACATATAAAGATTTTCTATAAATCAATAAACACAAGACAATAGAAAAATGGGCAAAAGACATAAATAGGTATTTTATAAAAGACGGACAAATTAGGGGTATGGGATTAACAGATACAACCTGCTGCTGCTGCTAAGTCACTTCAGTCGTGTCCGACTCTGTGCGACCCCATAGACGGCAGCCCAGCAGTCTCCCCCGTCCCTGGGATTCTCCAGGCAAGAACACTGGAGTAGGTTGCCATTTCCTTCTCCAATGCATGAAAGTGAAAAAAATGAAAGTAAAGTCGCTCAGTCGTGTCCAACCCTCAGCGACCCCATGGACTACAGCCCACCAGGCTCCTCCATCCATGGGATTCTCCAGGCAGGAGTACTGGAGTGGGGTGCCATTGCCTGCTCCTACTACATATAAAATAGACAAGCAACAAGGTTATGTTGCACAACACAGGAAATTATAGCAATCATCATCTCATAGCCTATAATTGAGTATAACTGCAAAAATACTGATTCACTATGCAGAAACCCTACTCCTAAGTTTACAAAAAACATAAATGTTTACATTTTTGCACCGAAAGGACACACACTGGAATGTTCACAGACGCATGATTTGGGCAAGTCCTAAACTGGAAACAACCTGAACGTCATCAACAGTAGGACTAAGAATCTTCCAACACTCACACAATATGCAGCAGTAACAAAGAAATCCATCTCCAAGCAATGGCATGGATGAATTGTATAAGCAATGTAGAAAACAAAGTCTGGGACTCAGAAAAGAGATGCGTGCTGGTATTTAAATCACATTCCAGTTTGCAAATTTAATCTCTAACTTTAAAATTCAGGAGAAGGAGTGACTTTGGGGAAGGAAGAGAGGGAGGATGTTTGATGAGGAAGAGGCCGGAAAGTCTTGTGGCGGTAAAGACCTACTCCTCCATCTAAACCCACTTCTTCATTCCTGTCTCAAGAACTGGGTGTGAGTGAATTGCTTGACGAGTTGTCCTTCTTCAGACTTCCATGCGTCATCAGACAAGAATGTATTTGTTCATTTTCTATATAAAGTAAATATTGAAGTATTACTAAAACTGATTTTTTAAAAATCAGAAACCAGGCCCCGGTTTGCACCCTTTCCTAAGAAATCAGAAATCCAAATATACAATAATGTTATGTTTAATAAAGTTAAACATAAACAACTTTAAATGCTATAGACTTAGAAATACTCTAGTACAACAAACTGGTGATTTCAATTTTGTTTTTCATTTCAGTTATTATCTACCCAGTCTTAATCCAGGAATTGCCTTCAGGTAGTGGTATTATTGTTTTCTTTTTTTCTCTGTCTAATTTTCTGTGATTTTTTTCCAAATTAGCTATAACGAACAAGTTTTACTTTATAACAAAACAAATGCCAAAATAAACTTTAAAATCTAGCTTAACCCTTAATACTGGGAGGTGGAAGTTTAAAAACAGTATTTAGTCCTCTCTTGTGTGTCATTGGTGGCCTGTATGCTTTTTTCTCCTCTGACCTGTTCAGTAAATTCAGTAGAGAATTTTGCTGTTTGACACTTCTACTGAAACCAAGCATTATGTTACATGGATGTGGTCCAGACCCCACCTCTTTGTGAAGGATTCTGATCCCTGATCAGCTGATCTTTTCCTCTGAATCCATCAAACACTTTGAGGGTAGGGCTTTCCTGGTGGCTCAGTTGGTAAAGAATCTGCCTGTAATGCAGGACACATGGGTTTGATCCCTGGGTGGGGAAGATTCCCTGGAGAAAGGAATGGCAACCCACTCCAGTATTCTGGCCTGGAAAATCCTATGCACAGAGGAGTTTGGCTGGCTACGGTCTATGGGGCGGCAAAAAGTCAGACACGACTGAGGGGCTGACATATTTTCACATGCATAGGGGCTTCCCGAGCAGTGCAGTGGTGAAGAACCCACCTACCAGTGCAGGGGTTCCAGTCTTGGGTTCCATCCCTGGGTCAGTAAGATTCTGTGGAGGAGGAAATGGCAGTTCACTCCAGTGTTCTTGCCTGGGAAATCCCACAGACAGAGGAGCCTGGTGGGCTATAGTCCATGGGGTCGCAAGAAGTTGGACATGACTGATCATGCCTGAAGCAGCTGTCATATGCGTAGAACTTAGTGGTATCCATCTCTTTTTGACTGATTAAATGATTTACTAATTAAGTACCTCAAAATTTGATTCCATGGTTTTGGCTTTCCTTATTCTCTATTATAACATATAACTTCAAAGGTAATGTGAAAATTACAAGAAAAAATTTATGATACATCATGTAGGGATGTCATTTCAAGAAATAACATTGCATTTCACTGACTTTAAGGTTTTTACATCTTAATATTTATGAAACTGAGATTACACCAAAATTGATAGCATGTCACCATTGTGGTCAGCCAAGAAGTTGTCATGAGGCTGATGTTGCTGCCTGCTTATGGATGAACTTGCCTGTAGCTGCATTTAGTGTGAACTATATACCAGGTGCTTTCCATGTAATAAGAAGAGAAGGGGGCCATTTTCACGATTTTACAGAAGAAGCTGAGGCTAAGTAACTCAGGTGACATCACAGAGCTCATTCTGCAGATCTAGGATCTGAACCCTGGCAGCCTGGATCTGGAATCTGCCCTCTTGAGGTGTCTCATATGTCCTGAATGTTTATTTTGGAATAATTCACTTCACATTCTCTTTCCAAGAATGAGTAGGACCTAAAAGGTATAAACTATGAACCCAACAGACTTACAGTAACCCCAGGAATTGACCTTGGCCATGGTTAACAATTAGAGCACAGGATGGTACCTAATGAGTGCTAATTACAGGCAGTTCAGCTCAATGAACTATGAGCCATGCTGTGTAGAGCCACCCAGGATGGACGGGTCCTGATGGAGAGTTCTAGCAAAATGTGGTCCACTGGAGAAGGGAATGGTGAACCGCTTCAGTATCCTTGCCTTGTGAGAACACCATGAACAGTAAGTGAATTAAGACAAAGGGGAAAGAGTTCGCCAGTTGGGAGATTTTAAATCAACTTCCGTACGTGGCACCCCTATTCCATGCCATGCCATAACGACCAAGATGGACATCAGCTAAGTAAGTCTTTTTTACTGAGGGAAAAGAGATTGCAGAAACTTACCATGTGAGAGCTAAGAGGGCTGCATAGTTGAACCCCAGAACTGGGCACTTACCCAGGGGGGAAGAGACAGCCCCAGGCTAGAACAGACCTCTCTCCCGTAGAGGTGGATCCCAAAGAGGCAGCAAAGGAGTCAAGCAGATTGGACACTTCCTACAGGCATCTTGCTCCCAAGAGAAGGAAAGGCGGAGCTAACGGATAATCTGAAGATACACTTCTCAGTTCATTCACAAGTAAGTCCATTCTTTGGGCTTCCCAGGTGGCTCAGTGGTAAAGAATCTGCCTGCCAATGCAGGAGATGTGGGTTCAGTTCCTGGGTTGGGAAGATTCCCTTGGAGGAGGAAATGGCAACCTGCTCCAGTATTCTTGTCTGGAAAATCCCATGGACAGAGAAGCTTGGTGGGCTACAGTCCATGGGATTGCAAAGAGTCAGACAGGACTGATCAACTGAGCATGCACATACACACTGACACACAAGTTCATCCACTTCCCTATGCAGGCAGAGTGTCTCTACCAATCAGAACAGCTTCCAGGTAGAGTGAATCCAGAAAGGCAGGCTGACTCCTGAACAAGACTGGGAAGGGCATTCAATCCTCCAAAGGATGTTTGTACATCTTCCTGATTTTCAGCTCTAAGACAATAGGGAGCGCTGTCTCCAGTCCACTCCTGTATCTCCGGGGCCCACCTTGTACCTGACACAGACTAAGAACTAAAAACTACATGATGCTGGAATAAATGAATGAATGACCACAGACACCAGAGCTGAGATCTCAAGCCCTGCCTGAAATCAAGGGCCGCAGTGTGAGATAAAGCTTGCCAGCGATACATCTTCATCATAAATGTATGCAGGGCGAGAAAAACAGTTACACTGAGAACTGAGCTTTTAAGCCTGGAGTTAGTTTACTAAGTGCAATTATAACAGTATCATGAATATGGGATTTAAATACCTTATGGATAATTCCTAGAATGTAAGTATCTTTTCAAGGCCTGAAGAGAATCCCTAATCTCTTCTTCATTTGGAAGAGATAGACCATAAACTCCACTGGACTCTTCTTTCTTGTGAAGTGAATATATGAAATTAAGCAAGAAAAGAGAAATTATATCATGAGACAGGGGGGAAAAAAAACATAGAAGGACTTGATGTTCACCTGGTCCTAAATCCAGCATTGCTGGTTATATGTCCTTTAGGAACTTCCTTAACTGCTCTATGTCTGTGTGCAAAACAAAGAAAAGATATTCAGATCTCCTAGCACAAAGTTTATCAATAAACGCCATGATTTTTATTTACCTCTTCATACCTCCACCTTATTTCCCATGCTGTCTAATATATTTTCCTAACTTTGTACAAGTTAGCCATTTTTAACATGGAATTCAAGCATGGCTTCATCTGCTCAAAGTTGCTCAGTCATGTCCAACTCTTTATGACCCCATGGACTATATAATTCTCCAAGCCAGAATACTGGGGTGGGTAGCATTTCCCTTATTCAGGGTATCCTCCCAACCCAAGGATTGAACTCAGGTCTCCCACGTTGCAGGCGAACCCTTTACTGGCTTTCATTGAGTCTCCGTCCTAATCAGTCTTTGATCCATTTGTTTTGACATCTTCTGTGTCCCAGAGGTCAGACCTTGTTTTCACACTGAGGTCTCTCATGGTCACAGGATAGACACAAAAAGGAACTGAGGTATCATATTTGCAAGCTAGCCATTTTAGCTTTTTATAATAAATATTGTTACCAATATATTGAGATATGTCAACTTGATCATTTTAAATATCAAATGCTTTTTTTTTTTCTTTTAGAGCTAAGTTGTCTGAGCTTCAAAGTGTTCTATAAAATACACATTACTACCATAAAGGAGAAAAAAAAAAAAATATATATATATATATAGCGAGCTCTTTTGGAGTGTCATAACAAACTCTTTTGTAAGAAAAGTATTATAAAAGTCAGAAAGAGAACTCACGAGTACCTTTCAAGACTTTTCTTATCGTTTTGATTCTATTTTAAATCTGGAATCAAAACAAGGCTCAGAAGTGAGAAGGCAGCCCTGCCGGTTTTCAGGGACAATAAGGCCACACTCTGGAGGACTTCAGCAGGGACTCCGAGAGGAGAGAGCTGCTAGAAATAGCAAGTGCTGCTTGAAGCTGCAAGTTCAGGGTAGAATGTAAGGGCGTGAGAATCACATTCCAAATGTTCCATCGACCTTCCTAGTACACCGGGAACCTGAGCGTGTAAGAATCGTCAGGCTGAATTGTAATTTTTCTGTTCTGCACATCTGTGAGCCCCTTTGGGTTAGGGCTTACACTTTATTCTTCTCTGTACATCTCCACCCAGGTACTTACCACGGCTGCTATCTAGGACGTACCCAGTAAATGTTTCCACTGAACTGACAGAGCTAGAGAGAGAGGTAAAGAGCCTTTTTTTTTTTTTTTTTTCCTTTTTCCTGAAGAGTTTGAACCTCTCAGGATCCTTGAATGAGGCCTAAAAGAGAGAATCAGCAAGACTCGCTTGTCAAAGCATCATCAGTTTTGGTCCCTGCAAACCTGAAATCAAAAAGAGTGCCACAATTTCCCATGGCCCCGAAGGTTTTCTGGCACTCAGCAGGGTCCAACAATTTGAACAAAAGGACCACTTCAGGGCTGCAATATTGCAATTTTTGCAGCACTGATGTGTGTAATTTGGGGCAAAGCTTGACACAGGACCCAAAATAAAAGCAGCATGTTTTCTATGGTTGTTTATCCAACATAACAAATGGACCTTGAAGTATGAGTCTGGAATTGCAGTTTCATACATACTCTGTGTGATCAGTCTCTCAGTCATGTCCGACTCTCGGCGACCCCATGGACTGTAGCCCTCCAGGTTCCTCTGTTCATGGGATTTTCCAGGCAGGAGTACTGGAGTGGGTTGCCATTTCCAGGGATTCTTCCTGACTCAGGGATTGAACCTATGTCTCTGTCTCCTGTATTGGCAGGCAGATTCTTTACCACTGCACCTCTTTACCAAAATCAATTAAGCAACATCACCACCAACACAGGGGTAACCACTCCGTCAGAAATCTTGAGAGCCCAAGGTACTTTCAGGGCCTTTCAAAAATATTGTCATTTCTTTTAAACTCCCAAGAAATACTGATTTGGGGGGGCCTCAGAAAATATTTAAATAAATAAAAATAATATCCATATATTCTGGAGGAGGAAATGACAACCCCTTCTAGTGCTCTTGCCTGAAGGATTCCATGGACAAGGGAGCTTGGTGGGCTACACAGTCCATGGGGTCATGGGAAGTCAGATCACAACTGTTTCACTGAACACGCACACACATGCTTCTTTATGGCGATGTAGACATGCCATATAACTGTAATGTTTAATTAATTACATAAGCAATATGGGAGGATAGGTCCTGTAAAGGCAAAAGTTAGAGCTGAAACTTGTCACCACATGTGCCGTGAGTATGTCCAGTGTTACTAAGGGGATGAAAGTCCTTTTTTCAGAAAAACATCCCATAGTCTATTAATCACAGAGGCATGAGTCATTTTCAAGGACACACAGATAAGGTTGGGAGTTGGACAGGCTGGTGGGGTAGGCAGGTGACAGGTGCGCTGGCTGGGAGGAATCACAATCCTACGTATTTTCTGGATATGACCATCATTTTTCTATTCTCACAAGCCTTCTGCTCCAGCTAATTAGCAAGTCAAAAGAAATGGAAACAATTCTAGACCTCAGCACAATCAAATTAGAGGAGTTATTTGAGGATACCATTTTCACACAGTGCAATCACACTCCCTTTGTTTTGGTCAAATGAGTGAAAACTATCTTTCAAACCAAACACCCTCTCCTCTCCCAACCAGCTCGGTGCACAGCAGCATTTCATATCTGCTCTCATCCATTATACACGTGATCTTTTCTATGAAGACAGGGATGCACAGTCTACAATTAAACGACACCCATCCAGCTTTCTCTACAACAAGGACCTTTTAAAAATACATTGATTGTTAAGGTGATTCAGCACTGAAAGCCATTAGTGCATCATCTAAATCAAGACTTGGAAAGTTTATTAAAATTGGATTTTTAACCTGATCCCAATTTCCTCTGCTTATAAAGAATCCCATTGGACTCCTTAATATTCATGCTATTAACCTGAACGTTTCAAATGGCCATTAAGGGAGGAAAGGCTGAGGCTGTACAGGGGAGCCTTACAGATAAAATCAGGTTGAGCTCAGGAAGGTAGGGTGACTCTGAGTCCTCGACGTCTTCCGAGGAAGCAAGCCCTCTCTTTCTCTCTCTCTCTCTCTCTCTCTCTCTCTAATTCTCCTCCTCCTGACCTCTCTTCCATCATACATTTGAGGAAGAGTAGAAAACCGGAGATAACAAAAGCAAACATTAACTATTCAAATACAGAAAGCACTGGGCTAGGAATCTTTTTCATGGCAAATAGATGGGACAAAATGGAAACCGGCAGATTTAATTTTCTTGGGCTCCAAAATCACTGTAGATGGTGACTGCCACCATGAAATTAAAAGATGCTTGCTCCTTGGAAAAAAAGCTATGACAATCCTAGATAACATATTAAAAAAACAGAGATATCACTTTGCTGACAAAGATCCATGATTTTTCAAGTAGTCATGTATGGATGTGAGCGTTAGACCACAAAGAAAGCTGAGCGCCAAAGAACCGATGCTTTGGAACTATGGTGGTGGAGAAGACTCTTGAGAGTGCCTTAGACTGCAAGGAGATCAAGCTAGTCAATCCAAAAGGATTGACTCAGTTAGTTGCTGAGTCATGTCCAGTTCTTTGTGAGCTCATGGACTGTAGCCCACCAGGTTCCTCTGTCCATGGAATTCTGTAGGCAAGGATACTGAAGTGGGTAGACATTCCCTTCTCCAGGGGATCATCTTGATCTAGGGATCAAACCTGGATCTCCCATATTGCAGGCAGATTCCTTACTATCTGATCCATCAGGGAAGCCAGGAAATCAACCCTGAATATTCATTGGATGGACTGATGTTAAAGCAGAAACTCCAATCTTTGGTCACTTGATGTCAAGAGCCAACTGATTGGAAAAGACTAATTATGGGACTAAGGGCAAGAGGAGAAGGGGGTGACAGAGGATGAGATAGTTGGATGATGTCACCAACTCAATGGACATGAGTTTGAGCAAACTCTGGGAGATAGTGAAGGACAGGAAAGCCTGGAATGCTGCAGTCCATGGGGTTGCAAAGAGTCAGACAGGACTTAGTCAGTGAACAACAATAACAGCAACAAAGATGCTAAATAAGAACAAAATAAGCAGTGAATACTTTCTTATTTACCTAAGCATAAGAATATTGATCACTGATCGATGAATGCTGGCCAAAATCAAAAAAGAGAGAGAAGCTACAACACCTATCCTTGCCAGTGGCCAGATCTGTCTGGAGTCATTTGGGGCAAGAGAAGCTTGTGACAGAGTCTCAGGGCTGCGGCCTGAGGTTCTAGTTCCCTTTTAGGGCTTGTAGTGGGAACTAAGTAGATCAGTTAACCAGACTTTGGCTCCCAGGGTGCAAATGGAATCACTGCCAGTCTCACTTTGCATCTCACAAATGAGTTGTGAAATCCAGACTGTGGGCCCAAAGACACTTTGAACTCCTAAGGAAAAGCAATCATACCAACAACTTAGGACATCAAAGTGGCTCCCTATTTTGAAGAACTTGTGATCTGCGCTGGGCTTAGCTGCTGGTAGGAGCTTAAGGACTCCAGTACTTGGCAAGGGTATATTTGAAACTACCATTTGACCTGCACAACCTCATCATACATGACTTTACAGGGCTTCATCGAATGAGGCAGGAAAAGTACTTTTTTTTAGAAGCAAATGCAAATTTGAATGTTAAGGCTTTCCAAAGAGAGGCTTTAAACTGACTTTGTTTTTTTTCCAGGTTTACTGAGATGTAATCGGCATACATCATTTTAAGGCATACAGCCTTCTGGTTTGATTTACGTCTATTGTGATATGATTATGACAATGAGTTCAGCCAACAGACACATTCTCACATAAACCCAATAAAAGGGAAGAAAAGAACAGAAAAAAGGCTCTTTGTGAAGAGAACTCTTGGGATTTACTCTATTAGCAACTTTCCTACATACCATACAACAGTGTCAGCTATAGTCAGTATGCTGTACATTATACCTCTGATATTTATCTATCTTTTAACTGGACTTGTACTTTTTGACTACCTTCCTCCACACCCAGCCCCCAACCACAAGTTTGATTAAAGTGACTTTTTAAAATACATACGTGTGTGTGTGTTCAGTGGCTCAGTTGTGTTTGACTCTCTGCAATCCCATGGACTAGAGCCACCAGGCTCTTCTGTCCATAGAATTTCCCAGGCAACGCTATTGGAGTGGGTTGCCATTTCCTTGGGCTTCCCAGGTGGCACTGGTGGTAAAGAACCCACCTACCAATGCAGGAGATGGAAGAGAGGACTGTTAGATCTCTGGGCCAGGAAGATTCCCTCCAGGAGGAAATGGCAACCCACTGCAGTATTCTTGCCTGGAGAATCCCCATGGACAGAGGAGCCTGGTGGGTTACAGTCCATGGGTCACAAAGAGTGGATCATGACAGAAGCAACTTAACGCAAAGGTACTCCAAATGTATTTTAAAAGTTCTAAAATATTATGTCAATATTAGTCTGGCTCAAAGAAGCGATCAGGATCATTAAAACTTCTATAATCTTATTTTCCAAAATAAGACTTGGCCTTGGCTTCCCAGATGCTACTGGTTTTATTAGACAGCCAGAAAATGCTGATCATCGTTTTGCTTTCTAAAAGGACAGTGGGTAACACTACACGAGAAAGAGGTCAATTTCCTACAGGATTTATTACTTAGGTGGGTGTGTATTTTTAATCTGAGCAAAGTTAATGAGAGGTTTTTTACACTTGAAGGGCAAATTTGATTTCTTCCAAACATTTATTTTCCAGTACTTAAGATATGGAAGAGCGACTGAAATGTCATCTAAAATAATGTCAAATACTTTGACACTCATCTGGCACGTTTTCTTTTTATTTTATTTAATTTCTTAACGTATTGGCTGATCTGCCTTTTAGGGCCACTAGTTTGGGCTCGGATAGAGAGACAGCCTAACTTCTCCAAGGGGATTGCTACCCTGGGTCCCTGGAAACCTTACATCTGAAATGAGTGAAGCCTGGTCTAGTTCTGACACAAAACTTCCCAGGTACAGGAACGCGGGGGAAGGGGGCAGGGGGACCGGCTTAATTTCAGAGCTGACGTTTGCAATCCCGATGCACCAGCGAAGGCAGAGCTGAAAAAGCTCTGCGTTCTCCGGGTGAATCCGCATCCGCTCCGGGGACGCGAAACCGAAGAGGGAGGGAGTGAGTGTTGAATGGCGACACCGAGCGCTGGGGAGCCGGGTCCTCGCGCGGATCCTCGCTCCAGCTGCCCGGCCGCCGGCGTCCGGGTCCGGCTGCGGTGCGAGTGGATGGCTCCCCTCGCTTCCTGGGCGGCGCAGGGAGCAACCGATGCCTAAGGTGGGCACCTGCCCTGACGGAGATCGGCCGTGCTGACGCACGTGGGAGGACCCGGCGAGGCCGGGGAGTGGAGGAAAACGTGGGCTCGGGATTAGGACCTCGCCTTCCCAAACAAGAGAGACAGTGGAGACAGGATGTCCCAGGTTCGCAGGGACGGCCATCACCCAACCCACAACCGGCCCCACCCTCCCGGGAGGGAGCGCTGGTCCCCTCCCCAAGTTCCATCCCCACCCCCAGCTTCCCAGGGCTGAAACCCCGGGAACTGCCGCGCCAGGCAAGGGGCGGGACTGACTCGAGCCGTACCTGTCGGCGGGATTTCCCGAGCCCTGCCCGGCCGCCCCGGGAGCAGCGTGGCGAGCCGGACTCCGAACCGACCCGACCCCGGGGCAGCACCGGAGCGGACCGGGCAGCAGTGGGCGCTCGCGATCCTCCTCGGCCCGACACGCTCTCCCTGCGGGCTCGGCCTCCTCTGTCCCCTCCTCCCGCTCCCGCTCCTCCCTCTGCTCCTCCCCTCGGCGGCGGTGATAACCTCGCCTCCCCGCCTGCCGAGTCCCCGGCGCGAGGGCAGCCGCGAACCGCCGCCACCGCCGGGTCTCCGCGGGCGCCTGCGCCGGCGTATCGCCCGCCGGCCCGGATCGTCCTGAGAAAACTCGCTCCGCTGGCCGCCGGGGCTCCACGGCGCTGCCCATGGCCAAGCCCAGGAGCCGACTTCGGGCGCCGGACCGGCTGGACCGCCGAGGCGCGGCTCAGGTGAGTGCGGCGCGCGCTTGCGGCGGCGGGGGTCGCCAGTGTGGGGAGCGGCAGGACCCGGGGCCGTCGAGGTGCCCCGACCTGCCATCCTGGACTTCAGTGCGAGAGCAGAGCCCAAGGTGAGTGGAGGCTGGAGCAAGTGGGGTGCACGTAGGTGGAGGAAGGAAGGAGAGCCCAGAGCTTTCCCCATCCCACTAGCCTCCTGACTTCGTCCCTCAGCTAGGCAAGTCTTCAGGGACTGGTTTTTTTCAAGCAGGTTTCTGACTTAGTGGATTTTTTCTCTTTTTTTCCCTTACCCCCTAGAAGAGTCAGGAGGTTTGCTTCTGCCCGACGCGTCTCTCTAGGACCGACCGTGAGGGGCAATAGGAGCGCAAAGCGCCGCGGAGCCTGGGTACCACTCTGGCTGGCAACTGGGGCTGTGATAACAGCAAAAAGTCCGTCTTCACGGAGCATCGAGGGTGGGGAAACCTCAGTGCGGTTAGCTTTGGGAACCAAGCAGAGATGGGACATCTCCCGAGGGGCGGGGAAAGCTCGGGAGGAGAGAGATGGAAGCGGCGGACAGACAGTAAGTAGCCTAGCCCCCGCCGCCTCCGCCAATGCCAAACATGCAAGGTTCTGGTTTTTCGTGTTACTTTTTACTTTTTTTTTCTTTTTTTTTAAATCCTGCGTCTGTTTCTATTTCGAGCACCTTGGGTGGTGACGGCAGATGAAGGTGAGGGGAGGAGGGGCGCCAACTCGCGGTGGAAGCGCGTAGACCCGGACTCAGAACCGGGCACACTCGCGGAGCCTGAAGTCTCCAGGTGCGACCTCTGGGCCAGGCGGCCGACCGCGCGCGGCTCGCGCTTCTGACCCCAACCTGTCCCGGACGCCGGCAAAAAAAAAAAAAAAAGAGAGAGAGAGAGATGGAGAGGCTAGAGGGAGCGAGAGCTGGGATGCAGGGCGCGGGGCGGGTGCGGGGAGTGTGAGGTGTGTTCTGCTCCGCGGCGGTTTGCGAGCTCCGCGAGTCTTCCATCTCCTCCCCTCGGCGAGGCGAGCGTCCACGCTTCTTCGCGCACCCAGGCCCCTCTCTCGGGAGGGGATCGCACCCCTCTTCCTCCGCCCTCCACTTTGCAGGAGCAGTCGGATCCTTGCTTAGCCTTGCGTGAGTCTCGCTCCTCCCTCCCCCCCGCGCGCTCCGCTGGCTATTTTTATCCACTACTTGTGCAGAGATGCTTTCGGGGGGGATTCTGGGGAGGCGACTCCAAATCTGGTGTCTTATCGCTGCGCTCCCAGAAGCGGTCCCCTCCTAGCAGGGAGCAGCCGCGAGGAGCGGCCGAGGGATGAAGACGGAGCTCTGGAAACCCCGGTTTCACCTGCCCCGCTTCTCCGCCTGCCGCTAGGTGCGGGCGCGGATCCTCGAGGGTCCCATAGCGCCCGGGGGCCGGTGCTTAGCTGGCTTTTGTGGCCGCAACCCGTTTACACTTAGGATCCTTTGGGCCCTACTTGGGCGTTATTGCTCTGCAGCCACATCTTACCCTATTTTGTTGAAATGCAATTGCCCACTACCGTTCAAGGGTTAATTTCAGGAATGTTATGTTAAAAATAAAAAAAAAAAAAAGAAAAGATAACCCAGCTTCTGCCTCCTTGCATTTCTAAACCCCATCCTTTGGCGTTCTGAATTATTCTTCCTTTCTGCTTCCTCGGGACTGATTGGGTGCGACTCGAATAAGCCTGACCGAGTGAAATTTCAGGAGATGAACGCTTCAGCTGCAGATCCCCGCGTTACTCTTTGTATTTCTAGCGCTTAGATTTTATTTTTCCCCTTTCCTCCCATAGGATTGCAGAAATAACATATTGAAATGGCCCATTGCGTTACATAAGATTTTCTCCAGCGCTCGGCAGAGCAAAATCAACTTCTCACGGAGCGTTTCAGGGCTTCCGCGGGTCCCTCTAACTCAGCTGAGTTTGCCTGGGATCAACAACTTCGTGACTAAGCACTCTTAAGTCGAAACAGTTCATTAGCATGGCAGCATACACTGAGGACCCCTTTCTGAGGCATCCTGAACCTTGCTTTGGGGGCTTCTGATTCAGGCCAAAGCTGCCTGCTGTACAGTGCACTGTAGCTTTAAGATGGGAGATTCTTTGCTTGGGAAACTGGTGAGAAAGTGATACCTTGAACTCTACAGGGGAGAACAGGAAAAGCCCATGGTTCTAGCTGTGTTGGTGGTGTGAAATTTCAAGTCTTCCACGTTGTTGTTCAGGAGTCCTTTACTTGTATTTTCCCATGTAATTGGGGATGTGCTTTTGTTCTGAAAAGAAGACCGTTCTCTTACTGGAAATGTCCAGAGAGCTCCTTGAAGGGAAATGCAATGTGGAAGCTTTCCTTATCTTGAATTAAAATTTGATGATGGCTAGAAAGAGGCTCAGAGAAGGCAATGGCAACCCACTCCAGTACTCTTGCCTGGAAAATCCCATGGATGGAGGAGCCTGGTGGGCTGCCATCTATGGAGTCGCAGTGTTGGACACTACTGAAGCGACTTAGCAGCAGCAGCAGCAGAAAGAGGCTAGGGAGAGGGACTGGCTGATGTAATGTGCTTGACTGGTACACAGTGGCTTTTCCAGAACAGAGCTTCTGCCCAGGGTGGTCCAAACCCACAGTGAGTCCTGAGCCACGTTCTGGCTATATAAAGCAGTTTGGAGAAAGGCATAGTAAAAGGTACTGATGTCCTGGTGGAACTGAGTCTGTATTCAGGATCAGGGCTGAGAATTCAGGCTCCAAGTTGGTGAGTAGCAGCAGCCTTCTCTCTGCTCTGTGGGAAATGAAGTGACTTTCTGGCTGTTGTTGAAAGCTATAACTTTCCAGCTGGTGTTGGAAAAGATCTGCGTTTTTCCCCATCACTTTGATGTAAGTATCTTCCTTCAACCCCACTAATGACCCAGTGCTTCCCAATCAGGCCAACCTTTTCCAGTGGGGAATGGCAAGACTGCTAGCTGGATTTGGAACCAGCTTCTTGCCTCAGGACCCTAAGCAAATGCTTTTTCCTCTCTGAGCCTCAGATTCATCTTCTAAAAAATAGAGCTTGAAAGATTATTATGAGAAAGTGGGAAGATACATGTGGAGAACATTTGGGCAGGTCTAAAACACTGGTGAAAAACGTACTGGGTTACTTAATTTCCTTTTCCTGCAAATTTCATTTGATCTATTTTAATGCTGATTTTCATTTTAGTTTGTGAATGTCTGTGTGAATTACATACTCTAAATATTCAATAAGGGAGAGGATTTCATGTAATGGGCCAATATCTCCTGATTATTCAACCTGAAATTCACCAGCATCAGGCCTCACTACTTCTAAGAACCATTAGTTTCTTATTTGTAGAATCAGAGTTAAAGTTTTTTGGTGCCTTTTTTTTTTTTTTTTAGCTTAATGCATTTTGTATATCAGAAGGAAATGTATGTTTCAGGAAGGGCCTTGGTATTGATTAACCGAAAAAGGAAGAATGTTGCAGATTGGTGTTAGCAGTTGGGGAGAAGGGATATGCGATCAGTTTTAGAAGATGACCTGGGTCTCCATTGTCTACATCTGTCATCTAGCGTAAAGCACTGTCTCTCTGTTGCAGTTTTGGTGTTTAAAGTCCCCAGGTGCTACTTAAGTGGCTTAGTAGATGCTAAAATAGTAATTTCAAAATAAGTGAATTAATGCTTGAACTGAATTTTCACAGAAAGCTCATGGGCAGATGGCAACATTTCTATTTTAAAGATTTGGAATCTGCCGATTAGAAAAGTTAATTAATTTTCTAAAGGTACAACAGATTCCAGATTGGAGTTGAGGTCTGCCTGTTCTCATTCCATTCCGCTCTTCAGCCTTTGTTGCCCTCTCTCCCATCACCGCTTAAAATTCTCCTAATCCATAGTGGACTTTTGCATTTTGTAAGGTTTCCAGCAATCAAACACTCTTCTTCTTCAGGGAGGTACCAACCTTCCCTCAGGTTGGTTTCGCAGTAAAGAATCCACCTGCCAGGTGACATGGGTTCCGTTCCTAGTTGAGGAAGATCTCCTAGAGAAGAAAACAACCCACTCCAGTGTTCTTCGGAAAATCCCATGGAGGGAGGAGCCTGGCAGGCTACAGTTCATGGGGTCGCAGAGAGTTGAACATGACTTAGCCACTGCTGCTGCTGCTGCTGCTGCTAAGTCGCTTCAGTCCTGTCCGACTCTGTGCGACCCCATAGACAGCAACCCACCAGGCTCCCCTGACCCTGGGATTCTCCAGGCAAGAACACTGGAGTGGGTTGCCATTTCCTTCTCCAATGCATGAAAGTGAAAAGTGAAAGTGAAGTCGCTCAGTTGTGTCCGACTTTTCACAACCCCATGGCCTGCAGCCCACCAGGCTCCTCCATCCATGGGATTTTCCAGGCAAGAGTACTGGAGTGGGTTGCCATTGCCTTCTCCAGACTTAGCCACTACACAACAGCAACAGCAACCTCCCCTCGTGGAGGGACTTTAACACAGGGCGGGGCGGGGCGGGGGGCTCTTTCTCTGTATCAATATCTCTGAGCTCTGAACTGGGGCTCAGCCTGGTGATCCCACCTGAGGCTTGGAATCTCAAAGGACTGACTAAAGGACAAAAGGACAATCCAGCGTTTATTTACCAGTATGAGTCATGAATCAAGAGGCATCAGCTGCAGCCTCAGTGTCTTAGGATGTCCCAGGGATGCTATTTCAGGGGCATAATCCTGATGCCTCCAGGGTCTCTTCATTCCTTCTCATTTCCAAGACCGGCTTCATTCCTCTCATTTCCAGCTTCTCATGATTTTCTCGAGGTAACTCATAGTCTTCAAGTAAATTCCTTCTCTCTCGGATTCAGTCAGTCTTGTAACCAGCTGATGTCAGCCTCTCACAATGCATCTTTAGGCCTGCCTCCGGCATGAAGCTTTCTTAGCTTCCTCTACCCACAGGGAATTAAGTTTCATAGCTTTTTCAGGCCCTTAGAGGAATATTTACTGGGCCATAGTATGTCAACAGTTATGCGATACTACCAGAGTTCTAGAAAAATGAATACATTATTCTTCCGAGAAATAGCCTGAACATAACGGAAATAGGTCCCAGTGGGCATTTTTTCTTTTCTTTTCTTTTCTTTTTTTTTAATGCTGTGTGTTTTTTGGTAACTTTCCAGCAGGGGTCGCTCACTCAAATGCCTTCAGCAACCCGGCAAGTAAATAGCCTGAGTGAAACAGGCCTGGGGACAGGCTGGGCAAGGGGGATGTCTTGGCTCTGACTCAGCACACAAGCTGGGACCTCAGGCTCTGTCTTGCCGAGTATGATTTTATTTTCCAAGATAGGCTGTGAGTTTACAATTTTATGTAGAATCAACTGAGGTAAGTTGTTGTGTTAGTTGTTCAGTGTGTCCAACTGTTTGTGAGCCCATGGACTGCAGCCCACCTGTAGGCTCCTTTATCCATGGGGTTTTTCAGGCAAAGAAAACTGGAGCGGGTTGCCATTTCCTTCTCCAGGGGATCATCCCGACCCAGGGATGAAACCGACATCTCCTGCACTGGCAGGTGGATTCTTTATTGCTGAGCCACCAGGGAAACCCTTGACTTTTAATTGTGTCTCTGTGTGTGATCAGTCATATTGGATTCTTTATGACCCCATGGACTGTGGCCTGCCAGGATCCTCTGTCCATGGAATTTTCCATGGACAAAATGCTGGTGTGGATTGAAATTTCCTACTCCAGGGGATCTTCCCGATCCAGGGATCAAACTCCAGTCTCCTATCAGCAGCTAATTCCATATTTTTAAAATAATACGATGTGGACCAAACAAAGCACGTCTATAGGTAGACCTCCTTCCTCATCTGTACCTGCATCCCACAGGCCTCCAGTTTATGGCCTCTTGGTTCCAGGCATAGAAAAGAAATTAGTGGGACTACAGAGGCTCAGTATAATCAGTTATTCATAAGCTTGAAGCAAGAGTGCATCAGGAGTGGAGTTTTAACAGTGTTCCTGTGAGTTAAATTTTGCGTTTACAGAATTTCTGTTTGCGGTGTTACTTTTTCCTTGTCCTGTAAGCAAAGCAGCTACACCGATCACATTTATGCCCTTAACACATGTTTATTGAGTTCCAGTCGTGTACCAAGCACTGTTCTTCTCACTGGTGACACAATAGGGGATAAAACAGATGGAAAGCTCTGCTCTTCTGCTTGTCTTCAGTGGAAGAGACAGGTAAAAGCAAGATGGGGAAGGACAGTCCATCTTAGGTCAGACTCTTAGGTGCTAAGAATAAAGATGAATTAGGGGAAATGTCAGGGTACCGGGGTAACACCTTTGGCAGGGGGCCAGGAATCTCCATCTTCAGTCTCTGATCCAACATAACCAAAGTCAGGTCTGACATAAAGGATTTGAGGATTTGGGAGTTTGGACCTAGTATTATATTCTGGGAGTTGCTATTGTGGGTAAACCCCTAAGAGCACACTCTTCTGTTAGTTTTAATGAGGTCACCTCTTGAGCCCATTCATTGAGTGTCCAGCAGGTGGTAGGTGCTAGAATCCATTAATACAAAATTTCCAGTCCTCCAGGAAATTGTAGGCCAGTGTGGAAGACATGAACAAATGATCACAAAAGAGGAGATTACTTTTTGACCTTTTCTTAAAATATTTTTTTTTACTTTTTTTAAAGTCTTTGTTGAATTTGTTGCAGTATTGCTTCTATTTTATGGTTTGACCTGTTGCCTGTGAGGCATATGGGATCTTAACTCCCTGACCAGGGATCATTGGAAGGCAAAGTCGTAACCACTAGTCTGCCAGGGAAGCCCCCCATTTAGCATCTTTTTAATGGACCATCTGAGATGTACCAGGAACAGTTTAGACCTGTGCTTTTCAACCTCCCCATTATCAATAAAAATTTTTTGAAGCTTTTTTTTTCCTTTTAAACATGGCCATGGCATTTTGTATTCTTAACCAAATTTCATTTTGTATCAAGAAAATTGAGTCTTTAAAAAAATCTTTTCTAAGTGTGAAATGTACTTTGGCCCTTTGAGACTCCAGTACATCTTCCTCTCCAGTCGACTCTGCCATTGATGGCGACTGTTGTTGCCAGGGTAGCTCCACAGAAACGGGGAAAAAAAAAAGAAGTTATTGTTCTTGAGGAACTTACAGTTTAGTATGGCAGTCAGATAAATGAGCAGTCTTTTTGTGTATGAACCGAGAAATGCATCCTGTTTGGGCCTTTGCTTGTGGCATCAGGTAGGCCTGCCTTTGAGAACAACTTCTTTCCAATCACTCTGTTTCTTTCTTTCATGGCAATCCTCCTTCCCACAGCATACTTTAGCAGCCATAATGTTTATCTGGAGTCATCCTGTTACTTCCTTGGTTCTCGTCTTCCCCACCTATCACGCCCCTGTAAGAATATACACCCAGTCTGAGCAGGCATCTGGAGCCTCAAGTTTGTTTCTGCCACTAGTTTGCAGAACAGTGTGTCTGGTTCCAAGTAGTTGCTCAGAAAGGAAGCTAGAGGCAACATTTCTGCCTGGGGGAACTGGGAAAGGCTTCATGGGGGAAAGAAATATTTCAGGAAAGGGAGAGGCTTGCAGAGAAAAGCCAATGAAGGGTGATGATACAAGATAATCCAAAAATGGCCCCAAGCCATCCCATTTGTCCATTGTAGAGATCTTCAGTGTGGTCAGTCCAGGTAAATACCTGGCATGTTAAATACAAACCCTTCCCTGAGTAGATTCTGGCAGCACAGAAGCACTCTGGCATGAAAAGCATGAAAATGATTTAAAAAGAATGAAAAAATGGAAAAAATAAATAACAAAATAACAGAAAAAAGTGAAAATGATAACTCTTAACTTCCATCTAGAACTTTCATACCCACTGTCTCCTTTCTCTCTTGTACCTGGTCCTTTAAGGGAGACAGGGATCTCTTAACAATTTTATTTTATATTTTAGATTCAGAAAAGTGGCTTTTCTTAGATCCTCAGAATGAAGACAGCAGACCCCGGTCCAGGACCACAGTTCTCCACTTGCAGTGAGCAGACTGCTCAAGGTGGAGACAGGTTAAATCCCTGGGGGGCTGAGCAGCCCACATTTTCTATAAGCAAAGGAATGTATTTAGATTTGAAACATTCATGCCTCCTTTGATTTGTTGAGAACTTCCACTTCAGCACTTTCCGAGATGCATTTTGTGTCTTGATGAATTTCCCCTAGAATTCCTACAGATTAGGTACACCCTGCAGTAAGGTTGTTTTTGTGTAAATATCTTCACTCTTTAAGGAGAGTAAATCAGAGGCCTGTATCAGCAGTTAACATACACTGGGAGAAAGGTGATTGCAGATGCAGCTGAAATGAAAAGGCTTGCTCTTCTAGCTGTGCTCAGAGAAATAGACACTTGAGTGGCACAGAGTGAAAGCAGGCTGGCACAACACCACCTCTGAAAAACTCAGTTTCACTTGATATAAATTCCATCTTCAGCCAGATTTTTCCCAGTGTCCCTGATAGGAAGGCCAGAGAAGGTGTCAATTACAAGTTTCTGGAATTAGGTGTAGGAGTTATTCTCAAAGAGTGTGGCTTTTGAAGTCCTGTCTGTTTGAATTTCTGATCTCCTCCTTACTGATGGTATCACCCGGAGAAATAGACAGTTTTTCTGGGTCTCAGATTTTTCAGTATTCTAATGAGGATTAAAGGAGATTGCCCTTGTCAAATGCCTAGCCTAATGCTCAAGAAAATGCACGTTCTTCTTATGCAGGGTTGCCTGATTTCACAAGTAAAAATACAGGATGATCAGTGAAATTTGAACTTTGAATAAAGAACATATATTCTTTTAGTATAGGCATATCCTGGATACTTCATATTAAGACATGATTGATTGTTTATCTGGAATTTAAATTTAACTGGAAGTCCTATATTTTATTAAGCATCTCTATTCTTGCAGTGACAGTTGTAGGTGATGCGTTTGGTGAAACTTCTAGAGCTGTAGGCAGTGAGAGAGGGAAAAATACAGTCACTTGGAGGTGAAATAATTTAGCCACCATATGATCCAAGGAGAGAAGGAAGGGCTGTCTTCTCTGATGAGCTTAGCAACAGATCAAACCGAGGCAAACTTACTTGTTTGCGAAAAGAAGCAGAAGAATTGTGGACAAGTCAGATCTCTCCCATCTATGCAGCAGATTATTCCCAGCACCCTTTGGGAAGAAGGCATTTCAACCCTTGAGGCCACCAGGGGAGCAGCCAGTCCACCAACGCAGCACATTATTCAACACAAACATTGCTCTGAGCTCATTCCTGCAGGACCAGAGTTGGAACCATGAGATGCGCACAAGGGCTCCACCGAGTACAGTGAAGGAGTGCTTTGTGCTTGGAAAACTCATGCTTGCAATTGCTCCCTCCTCGGATGAATCCAAAGCTAATAAAACAGTGAGAGGGCCTTTCAGACTGGCTCCTCCCAAGCAGATGATCTCAGTTTATGAACTGAGTCCGAGATCTCCCCAGGACTGCTGGACTATGTTGTTCTGAGGATGGCCATGGAAATGTGTTTCCATTTCAGGTAATAACCTGGCAGAAACTCAATAAGCAGTACTTTGGTTGCCAGTGGACTTTTCCCAAGCAGAGTTTATAGTAAAATACTGCTTATGCCAAAATGATGTTTCTGTTACATCTGAAATTATTAACTCTTCATTTAACTTGAACTGCTTACTAGCAGTGTGTTTATATGGAATATGGACCAGAAAGAAAGCAAAGTGGCTTGCCAGGTTGCATGTAGAATGACTCAGCCAGAGAGATCTGGTTATATCCACTTTGCTACCTCCTGGCCATGCAACGGGAAACGAGTCATCTCCCATCTCTAAGCCTCAGTCTCCACATCTTCAAAATAGGCATAATTAAAATTATAGCAGATAATTGTTTAGTGCAAATTAAACTAAATAAATAATGTCAAACATTTACACAATGCCTGACTCATCAGCATTAAAAAAAAAAGATGCTGTTAATAAGATAACAAAAGAAAGCAGTGTAGACTTCTAGATTGCAAACTCAATGTTATATCACAGAGAGCATGGAACTCATAGCTCACATTCTTGGGAGACTGTCTGGTCTTTTGCCCTTTGTTTCTTTAGTCTTAATTTATATCGTGTGAGCAAATCTTATTATTTCATTTTCTGGGCCAAAAGCTTAGAAGCAGCAATGCAGAAAGGGTTCAGCAGGAGCCGTCAGGGGAAGACAAAGTACAGAAAGAGAAGGGAAGGAGGAAGAGCCCAGGAAAGAAGGAGGGAAGAGAGGGAGGAGAAGCCAGGGCAGAAAAGGATTATGAGCGGACAGAGGATTCCTAGCCCAGGGAAATGCAGTGGCCACTTGTAGCAGGAAGTCCTTGGCTAAATCCTACCCAGATACAGTCATTTAAGTAAATGTCCCTCCCTCTCCCTGTCCCAAGGCTTCTCAGGATCTGTGCTTAATACCTATGACCTTGAGGGAAGGACGTAATGGTGGAACTGGAAAAAATGTGGAACGTGATGAAACTAGAGAAGTTGAGGCCTTTCTCCCTGCTCTGAGTCAGCACGAAGTCACAGATGACGGCTGAACACAAGGGAGCCCAGTGCCATCTGGTGGAGGCACCAGCCACCATGCCCCTCATGGTCCTCCGCATGATGCCAGGAGTGGGTCTGTTACTTTGGATTTGGTTTTATTTCCATTCATTACACAGGAGCTCCTTTTCACTTTGTTTTTTTCTTGGGGTATAGCCAATTAACAATGTTGTGATAGTTTCAGGTGAATGGCAAAGGGACTCAGCCATACACATACATGCATCCATTTTCCCTTAAACTCCCCTCCCATCCCAGCTGCCGTGTAACATTGAGCAGAGTTCATGTGCTGTACAGCAGATCCCTGTTGGTTATCTGTTTTAAACATAGCAGTGTGTACATATCCGTCCTAAACTCCCTAACTATCCCTTCCCCTCATCCTGCCCGCAGCAACCATAAACTCCTTCTCTAAGTCTGTGAATCTCTTTCTTAAACATGGGCTCTTATTAGAGAGAGTTTCGGGTGGCATCTCTCCTGCCCTGCTTTCTGCCTGTGAAATGGTTCCTTCTTTCCTGACCTCTCACCCCCATCTACACACACATCAGAGGAACTGACCTTTTCTGGGGAATAAGTCGGTCTTCAGTTGTTCAGTGAGGCAGGAGCATCCTTGGGGCCAGAGCATTATTGGAGATCACAGAACCACCCCTGCTCCTGACAGCACTGCATTATTTGAGGTTTTTGACGTTGGAGAAAATGCTTTTGTTTTTCCCAACCTCGACTGTCCTGTTAAAGGGCATTACATTTCCTCATGGACCTTTTCGGCTTCCCTGGTGGCTCAGTGGGAAAGAATCCACCTGCCAATGCAGGGAACGCAGGTTTGATTCCTGGGTTGGGAAGATCCCTGGGAGAAGGAAATGGCAACCCACTCCAGTTTTCTTGTCTGGGAAATCCCATGGGCAGAGGAGCCTGGTGGGCTCCAGTCTGTGGGGTCACAAAGAGTCAGACACGACTGAGCAACTAAGCAACAGCAACATCCTGGACCTTTTGCTGGTAGAAACATTGGATAATATATGTAAAGTACCCATTGGAAAGTCTGGTACTGAGTGTGTATAAAGCAGCACTTAGTAGTGATTATGAGCTTTTCTTGCTGGTAAGCCTGATCTCGTGTGAAAAGCAGATTAAGAATGTTACTAAGGCTCAAGCTGTGTATCCCCTCCCAGACCACCTTGTCCTTCGCTGATCTGTCCAGGTGGGGACAAGGCCAGGATGACCCCAGCAGCTGCCCTTAGCCTCTGCTCTCACGTAGAAAGGGAGCAAGGTTGAGGGACTCCTAATCAGGGAAGAAATTTTTCTCAAAAGCCTGCAGGAGATTTCCCTGTGAAACAGTTTGAAAGTTGGTCACTCAGTTGTGTCTGACTCTTTGTGACCCCAAGGACTATAGCCACCAGGCTCCCCTGCCCATGGAATTCTCCAGGCAAGAATACTGGATTGAACCCAGGTCTCCACACTGCGGGCAGACTCTTTACCAGTTGAGCCACCAGGGAAGCCAGATTTCCTTGTAGGTCCCCTCATCCAAAAGTTTGGTCACATGCACACAGGCTAGAACTGCAGAACCAGAGACTAAGGCACAGCCATTTGAAACTGGAAGAGCCAATTAATCAAACAATAAGCCAATTAATCTGGGCCATCCAGAATCGATCCCTTTCACCTTTGAGCAACTACAGGAGACGTGAGGGAGACTCAGGTTCGATCCCTAGGTCGGGAAGATCCCCTGGAGGAGGGCATGGCAACCCACTCCAGCATCTTGCCTGGAGAATCCCCATGGACAGGGGAACCTGGCAGGCTACAGCCCATGGGGTTGCACAGAGTCAGACACAACTGACATGATTTAGCACGCACAAGCCTTTGAGCAACAATTACCTTTATGTCTGTATGTTGCAATTGGTGATGGATGCTGCTCCTCTCTAAAGCATCTTTGACTGCTGTCTTCAGCCGAAATAGAAATCTTACATTCTTCTGGTTTTGCTTTTCTTTCCCCTCTCAGCTTCATCACTTTTAAAACTGTTTGCAATCTACAGTATTTCTCTATGTTAATTTCTCCAGCTCTGACCCACTGTGCAGAACACAAATATAATCTGGTCCCGGCCCTGTCCCCCGGTGCACAGTGTCCCATGGAGTCCATGGTTTACAGCATTGGTGTTTGAGTACAGGACACTTTTAACACAGATGAGCTCTGGGCCCAGGGCCCAACTATATTGCTACATCACAGTATCCCTTTGGGCAAGGTTATCATTTCTGCAAACCTCACATACTCTTCATGATTTTTTCATACACTTACTTAATGTTTAATCTGTTCCAGTAGATTAAATCGCAGGAGGATGGAGGCTGTGTCTGGACCCCCCAACCCCTAGATCAATCCTGAACCAGGGTGTGGTAGGCAGTTGTCACCCAAGAAATAACTACTGACCAAAAAAACTAAGGACCCCAACATATTCTGTTTTATTGATTTGTCAGGATTAAAGGCAGTGGTGTAGTTATTTAGTGGCTAAGTCACGTCTGATTCTTTGGCAAACCCCACGGGACTGCAGTGCTCCAGGCTCCTCTGTCCATGGGATTTTCCAGGCAAGCACGCTGGAACGGGCTGCCGTTTCCTACTCCAGGGGATCTTCCTGACCCAGGGATCAAAGCATCATCTCCCCTGTCTCCTGCACTGGCAGGTGGATTCTTTACCACTGAGCCACCAGGGAAGCTTTAACGCCTGTAGTGGTTGCTTCAGACCTAGCTGTTAATAATGCAAGTAATGATCCAATTCCAAGTCCCTCAGCCTGGCATTCGCACACTACTCTTTCAAGCCTTGTCCCTTGCCGTCCTCTGTTCTGACTCCCACCTCGTGGTCTGCCCACGGGACTGCCCACTGTTTCCCCAGATGAATCAGGAACATGGACATCCCCACCCTGTGCCCGGGCTGTGCTCCCTTTGCCAGCCCCCTCCCCTTTCTTCTTAGCTCCAGACTCTTGTCCTTCCTCCAGATCTGTCTTGAATGCTCTCCGCCTCCCGCCTCCCATCCACAATAAATAAATAATAATGCCTGTGGCAGCATCCTACTGTCTGTCTTTAGGTTCAGAGTAGGGGTGCACTCTCCCCCATCTGAAGGTCAGATGGCCTTGGGACTTGCTGAGGGCAGTGAAAGTGACAGGAAGCTCTGTGTCGCTTCCTGGAGCTGGAAGGGCCAGCTGAGGTTCTATGCACGTTCTCCTCGCTCTGGCCCCAGATGACCGGCGCTGTCTTTCTAGGTCCCTGAGACCCTCGAGTGGGCAGAGTCCTGCCACCAACCCAAGTGGGACAAGAAGCTGAGGGTTGGAGGTGCTGAGATGCAGGGTCTATTCTCGGTGTTCCCAGCTCCTCTGGCACTGTGACATTGCTGTAATTGACATGGGCTTGGCTGCTTCCCGCAGGAAACGCCTGCCACGGGAGAGCAGGATAAACCTCTGCTGTCAACTCTGCACCCGCTCCTGCCTGGTCCCAGATCTCAGTGCAGGATTGTGCAACAGAAAGTGGATCTATGCAGGGAGAAGGCAGGAAAAAAAAAGCCTCCCGTCGCAGCTGCTGGAAGTGAAAGTACCGTTACCATAAACAGAAACAGGAGTCTTTGAGAGAAGCCTGAGGTTTTGGTCCAGATTTGTGAGCTCAGATGGGCAGCTGTCGTTGGTGGTCCACCAGGGAATGAAAGTGAGCTGAGTCAATGGTCTCTGGGTAACATCAGTGCCAGCTGGTGCTCTGTTCTCTCCTGAGCCCTGTGGTTGCAGGCAGCCCTATGAGCACCAGCCTTCCCCCAGCCTGGCAGCCTCTGTTCCAAGGACGGCTTTACATTATTTAGTCTTGAAAGTGGGCTTCCACCGTGGCTCAGCTGGTAAAGAATCCATCTGCCAATGCAGGAGACACAAGAGATGTGGTTTCAATCCCTGGGTCAGGAAGATCCCCTGGAGGAGGAAATGGCAACCCACTCCAGTCTTCTTGCCTGGGAAATCCCATGGACAGAGGAGCCTGGAGGGCTACAGTCCGTAATGTGGCAAAGAGTTGGACATAACCGGGCACATGTGCACACATACAGAGTCTTGAAAGTCAAGCTTGCCTTGACCTTACTCTGCTCCCAGCCATGCTTCCTGGCGGCACAGATTCCAACAGAAGCTGCAGCAGGGCTCAGGGTTGGCATGGAGCCACTTAGGAGGATTCCAGTTACACAAGCCACCAGACCCTGCTGATCGAAACAATCTCGTGTTCAGAATTGCATTCACCTGCCGCCTTTTCTTACTGGAAGGGTTCTTTACAGTCCTCTGCAAAGATGGTGCCAAGGCTAATTATCTCATAAACATTGTCCTTTAAAAATATTAGATTTAACAGCCACTTTGTGCTCTTCATTCTGCTCTTTCCTTTGTCATCTCTCTCTCTGTGAATGGCTCTCAATGCTCAAAATTTTCCACTTTCCCTAAAGAATACCTTTCCTTACGTGTCAGTTTTTGGAATGTTGCGATTCCATTCTTTACTTAGGACCATTATTTAAGCAGGCTAGATGTTATAAAAATCTGAATTTTAATTGCTATTATTGTCCTTTTACTTCTCTTTTCAAGCTGATGTCATCATGCTACTGTTACTCTGGTATTTTTGAACTCCTTTGTCTTGAGGGTTTAACCTTGTATCAGGTGAGCTAAAGTGTTTTTCCTCAGTATGTCATTTGAATCTTACAGTCACTCAACAATGTAGGAACCACCCCGTTTTTTTGCATATGTGGGTGCTTAGTTGTGTCCAACTCTTTGCAACCCCATGGACTGCAACCCGCCAGGCTCCTCTGTCCATGGGATTTTCCAGGCAAGAATACTAGAGTGAGTTGCCAGTTCCTTCTCCAGAGGATCTTCACAATCCGGAGATCGAACCCACATCTCCTGCATTGGCAGGCGGATTCTCTACCAGTGAGCCATACCGGGGGAGCCCCCCACTTTCTTTAGATGGAAAAAATAAGACCCAGAGAGATGTGTGACTTTTTCATGATCAAATAACTAAGCCAGGATTTAAACCCCAGCAGATATCAGCTCACTTGCTTTGATCTTCCCACACCATTCTATTTATTTCTCTGTTTATATGCTTTAGCCTGGATGTCATTTAAAAGCATATTGAACTTGGTCTTTGTCCTCACCAGACTTCTAAGTGTTCCCTAGGTGTTTTTTCCATGAAGTATGTCCCAAACTTCCTCTTCCTGGCTTCCTTTAATTTGCTTAAATAGTGTTTATCCCAGATCCTCCTCCGACTGATTGGGCCAAAAGTGTCTATTTCCACATCCATCTTCTTCTGTCCACAGTGGGTCTCTGGGGGATGTGGGGGGACCTGTCTCCTTCTTGTATCCCTGACCAGTGTCCAGAAGGGACCTGTGCTCTGGAGACCTGGTATCCGTGCCCAGAGCAAACCATGTAGTCTCCCGGATGGTATCTGAGAGACGAAGGAGGGTTATGTGTTATAAGAAGAAATCTTGAAACTTAATTTAGTGACCCACATTATTAAATGTCTTTCTTCCTGTGACTGTAATTACTTGAAAGACACTTGTGGACAGCCAAACCAGAAATGTCAGCATAATCGTCAATACCTCATTTATTGGGAACTGTTGAGCTTGAGCCAAGCCCCTCATTTGCCCTGACATATGGGACACCAAATGCTGAAGAATTGGTGCTTTCGAACTGTGGTGTTGGAGAAGACTCTTGAGAGTCCCTTGGACTGCAAGATCAAACCAGTCCATCCTAAAGGAAATCAATCTTGAATATTCATTGGAAGGACTGATGCTAAAGCTGAAGTTCCACCTGATGCGAAGAGCTGGTCCACTGGAAAAGACCCTGATGCTGGGAAAGATTGAGGGCAGGAGGAGAAGGGGACGACAGAGGATGAGATGGCTGGATAGCATCACCGACTCTACGGACATGAGTTTAAGCAAGCTCCAGGAGACGTGCTGCAGTCCATGGAGTCTCAAGGAGTGGACAGGACCGAGTAACTGAACAACAGTGAATGCTGGTTTGAGTTTGATCTTAGTCTGAAGCACAAAGCCAGGACATCAAGTTCACACCAGCTGATGGGGAAATGAAGGTGATTGTCAACATGGGAAATCTGTGTGGCTCAGTGACCAAGATGGCTGTAGTGATTTATTCTTTGACATCTTTGAAAATGTCCCTTTGGAAATGCATTGTCATAGAAACATCTCATAGATAATACCCCAAGGCATGTGTTAGCTTCCTTAGTGCCTTGATTGTCTTGAGAGGATGTAAAAGTTGCAGAAAGTCTTAAAAACCTGGTCTATCATCAGAGCTCTAACACAAAAACACTCAAGCATACACATACGTACAGATTTTATGTACAAATTCCTTCCAGAAGGAACTGGCATAGGGTTCCCATGGATGGACCTTCATGTTGTGTGTGTGTGTGTGTGCTCTTTTTTTCCAGGCAGGGATTCTGAGGCTGGTGGCCATTTCCTACTCCAGGGGATATTCCCAACCCAGGGATCAAACCCACGTCTCTTGTATCTCCTGCATTGGCAGGTGAATTTTTTTTTTCTTTTTTTTAACCACTGACAGCACCTAGGAAGCCTGAACCCTACTGAAGTCCCGTCAAACCGAGTTGACACCATGAAAGAAGGAGCAATGGAGAAATTCACACGCAGACTCCTATCTCTTCTCTCCCCCTCCCAATACCTTCGCTTTTTCCTTCCTGTTCACTAAGACTTGGAGGAAGAAATTCTGTTATTCTAATGTCCCTATTATTGGGACATGATGACTCATTCCCACTCCATTTTCCCACCTTTGATTTTGACAAATAGAACAAATTGTTTCTAAATGTAACTTTGTTACAATTTTCTTGTCTCTTGACACATTAATATGACCAAAATAATTTGATGTGTGATGCATGTATACCCATCATTCTGTTGTCTGTGAATCTTTATGCTAGTAAGCCATGTATTCATGGCCATTTCTCAGCCCTAACCTTAGTGCAGTTATCATGTACGTTGCCTCCTCTCTCTCATCTGCCCCCCCGAAACACCCTATACCCCTGCATATACCTGAGTTATTGGAGGGAAGGAACAAGGATGCAAGCTGTGTCTTTTAATTCCCCAGGGCCTGAGACACAGCAAATCCGTTTAGGTCTTGGATGGGTTCTGGATATGCTGGGCCAGCTGATATTTGTGTTTTGCACTTCCTACTATTCTTTAAAGGTTGCATCTTCATTGATTTAGGAAGAGACTGGATGTTACGTGTGATCAGGACCAAGAAGGGGGACCCTTCTGGCAGCCCTCAGTCCTTTTCTGTTGTCCTAAGGCATTCTGCTCACTCCCAAACTTCCCTCCCAAACGTATCCAAGCGAAAGTCCTGAACTCAACTGTCTCCATCCAGCCCAGAAGGTGCTGAGGCTCACTCATTGGAGCTGGGTGTGGGGAAGGCTTGTCCCACGGCACACAACCCCTCGGCCCCCATCCCAGCTGGAAGGACTTGGTCTACTTTCTGTATTTTCCTTTCATTGAGAAGCTTTTATATAATGCTATTTTTCTTCATTTTTTTTCCCCTGGGGGTGATGAAGCCTCCTTCAGAAGAGGGTTCCCTTCTCCTGTATATCCACCTCTTAATCAGGTCCTGGGTTTCATTAATATTTGTTGATTGAATGCTGAATATGATCTGAATAGAACCAGAGCGACAGGTAGCTTGGGAGACCCTACACCTGTCAATACAGGAGACATAAAAGACATGGGTTCAATCCCTGGGTTGGGAAGTTCCTCTGGAGTAGGAAATGGCAACCCACTCCAATATTCTTGCCTGGGAAATTCCATGGACAGAGGAGTCTGGCAGGCTACAGAGTCGCAAAGAGTAGGACCTGACTGAAGCAGCTTAGCACACACATACCCTCAAAGGGAGTCCTTCCTGCTAGGAGCTATGTGATTTTCCTGAATAGCGAAAGGACCTCAGAAGTGTAGAAATTCAATATATTTCTCCCTTTAGCCTATGAAATGGAAGGCTGATGCCAAGTGACAAAACGTTATTAAGATTTATTTTTAACAGTGATTGTTTTATTTAGAATCTTGGATAATAGTGTCTTGCTTGCTTTGACAGACAAGAATGTTTCTTAATTCTCTAAAGCCTGTATATTGTAGATGGATATAAGAGGGCAGATGTTCTGAGAATTTATGGTCCAATTGTTTTCTTTTGTAAAAGAGGCTTAAGAGTATTTCTGGGCCTTGGCCAAGGTCACACAGAAGTCAGGACAGAACTTGGGACTAGACCCCAGCTCAACACCCTGCTCGCTCTTGTGTATGGGTCCTTTCAAGCCAAGACGACTTTGTGGAGATGGATTTTATGTGCCTAAAATGATCGGTGTTAAAGAAATTGATTACCTGGATTAAAGATGGAAAACAGAGTTCTGCCAGGGCTGATGATCACATTTGGTGAGGGTTTTCTACATGCCAGGCTCTCTTCTTAGCACTTCATGTATGTGGTAATACCTTCTTTAAGCCTCGCAACAACCCTACAGTGTTAATGCTGTCATCCGTGCCTGTTATGTATAAAAACAGAGCCCACAGTGGTCACATGACCTTGGTCACACAGTGGGAGTAAGGATGGAGCTGGGGTTCAAACCCACACTCTTAACCACCAGCTGGCCCCTCCGAGCTCATCATTCTTGAAGATTCCTGAATGTCTCCCTAAGATGCCGGATTGTTTCAGATACATTAGTTAAGGAATAATAAATTGAAAATATTTTTAAACTATAAACCACTTTGCAACAGCGTTCAGAAAGAATACATGATCAGGCTGATGATGGTTGAGCTTACTCTATAGTATTGTAGTTAATCTGAAGACACTGAAATTATCACAAGCGATAACAAGAGATCACAGGGAAGGTTGTGTCAAGTGCAAGATTTAGGTGTAGTTCTTCTGAGCCGATTAAACAGCATTTAAGAGATTCCAAGATGACTGAGATAATAAGGCGGATGCTTTCTGTTTAAATTTATTGTAGATAAGTTCAAACTCGATTCAGAGGCAAATGAGACATTAACTCATTTTGTAAAACCTGAAGCTTTAAGAATAAAGAAATATTTAACTTGAATAGTATTTAGATTTTTTTTTTAAGTAAGGAATGAACAGAAATCACAGTTCTGTGTGTATGTGTGGGAGGAAGGAGAAAACAGCCGTTACTTTATTCAGTACTGTTACAGGAACAGCAACAACTCAATTCGGAAAAGGAAGAAAAAAAAATTACAGACAATGCAAAATCGAAACCAGCTATGGTACCGTGCTTTAATTCTGCCCGTGCCTGTTTCCCCCTCAGCAACTTGCAGTCAGTGGTATCTCAGTCCTTGCCCCAGCCTGGTGTCTTTCAAGGTCAGTACTGAGCTCACACTCAAATGTCTGTTTTTAAATGATCACGTGAAACCAAGAACACGCGTATCCAAGAGGAAAGACAAAAACAAGCTCTTGGACCAAGAGTGAGCAGTAGTTTCCAAGATTTTCCATTAACATGTCCCAGCTTGGAGTCTGTGAGTGGCGTTTCTGGGACTCAGGCTCAGGACTTTTTCCTTTGTTCTATCGCCAGGGCTCTTTCCCCTCCTGTGCTTCTGAATCTCAAGTTGTGACCCCTACGGGCTCCTGCAGTCTCATATCATCTGCCACTTTTCCCCAAAGACCTTACCTCCACAGCCAACCCCAGCACAGGCCGAGTCCCTGGCCCCTGCTCAGGCCTGATTCTGCTGCAAACTCTTTCTGGGCTGATTGTCCCTGGGGACTTCCTGCCAAGCAGACCCCAAGCCTCCTCCTGGATTATTTCTGGCCATTGATGTTGATTCCTTTTAGTGCAGTGATGCCAGGCCCTCCCTGTCTTCTTCCTGTGTGGCCTCTCTCCCTGCGCTCTGATACAGTGGTGCCTAATCCCTGCTTACCCTGGACACCATCATAGGTTTCCTTCCATGGGTCACTTCTACATTACAGGGTGCTCTGAGGGCAGTGACTGGGTCACTTCTGTGTCCCCAGGAATTCCCTCCTCCAGTGGGTCACATTTTGCTGGAACTCTTCACTGTGACCTGTCTATATTGGGTGACCCTGCCCAGCATGATTCATAGCTGCATTGAGCTGCACAAGCCCCTTCGCCATGACAACGCTGTGCTCCATGAAGGGGATGGAAGCATCATGCTGCTGCTGCTAAGTTGCTTCAGTCGTGTCTGACTCTGTGCGACCCCATAGACAGCAGCCTACCAGGCTCCCCCGTCCCTGGAATTCTCCAGGCAAGAACACTGGAGTGGGTTGCCATTTCTTTCTCCAATGCATGAAAATGAAAAATGAAAGTGAAGTTGCTCAGTCGTGTCCGGCTCTTTGTCACCCCATGGACTGCAGCCTACCAGGCTCCTCCACCCATGGGATTTTCCAGGCAAGAGTACTGGAGCATCATAGGTGTCTTGTAAAAGTGTGAAGTGATCACCTGTGGGCAAGCATAGACCTGAGGCATCAGTCTTTGCAGACTTGCCTTCTAATCCTTTCTTTTAAAATAATAATAATAATAATAAAACTTCACCTTTTTGAGCATCCATAAAAATCAAGAACTTTCACATAAGTATCCATAATAGAGTCTCAAAAAATCCAAAGATCCGACGACACTGGTCCCTCTTCCCCAACAACATCGGCCAGAGTTATGGCAGCAGCTTGCTCATTACACCTCCTGTATACACACGGGGCTGCTTGCTGCTGTCCTCCTGCCCCTGCCACCCAGTTTCCAAGGTTCATGTCATCTGCTGGATCCAGGAGATGGTACTGTGCCACCCTGGGAAGACTCACCCAGTGGAAACAGTCCCAGGCACACTCTTTTCTTTCTTCTTTCTCCTAAGGGCTGTGTATCAGCCCTGGTGGCTCAGATGGTAGAGAATCTGCCTTTAATGTGGGAGACCTGGGCTCAATCTCTGGGTTGGAAAGATCCGCTGGAGGAAGGGCATGGCAACCCACTCCAGTATTCTTGTCTGGAGAATCCCCAAGGTCCAAGGAGCCTGGTGGGCTACCGTCCATGGGCCGTGGGCTCACAGAGTCAGAAACAACTGAGAAACTAAGCACAGCATAGCACCTGAGTGTGCTCAGGCAGCTGTGGCAAAATGCCAGAGGCTGGGCGGCTTAAACAATGGCAAGTATTTATTCTTCCCAGCTCAAGTTCAAGATGCGAACAGATTCAGTTCCTGGTGAGAGCTCTCTCCAGGTTGCAGGTGGTTACCATCTAGCCCTGGGCTTCCCCGATGGCTCAGTGGGTAAGGAATCTGCCTGCAATGCAGGAGACACAGGCGATGCAGGTTCGATCCCTGGGTTAGGAAGATCCCCTGGAGGAGGAAATGGCAACCTACTCTCAGTATTCTCATCTGAAAAAATCCCATGAAGAGAGAAACCTGATGAGCTACAGTTCACAGGTTCACAAACAGTCAGACGCGACTGAGCAACTAGGCAAGCAAGACCACTCTCAGTGGCAGAGATAGAGCATGGATCTCTCTTCCTCTTTTTCCCAGGGACACGCATCTCATTACGGGTCTTATCCTCAGGACTTGATCTAACTCTAATTACTTCCCCAAGGCCCCATCTCCAAATATCCACCACACCAGGGACAAGGGCTTCAACCTATGAAATTTGAGAGGGAACAACATTCAGTCTTTCCAGCCTGGCTCAAGAAATGAGACAAACTCACCCTCCACCTTTGCATACCGAGGGGAAGAATTTACTTTGACTTGTATACATTTATTTTCAGTGACAACTATTCTAGGGCTCCGTGACACCAAATAAAAGAAGCACAGGTTTCGGTGTGTTTGGGGTTTGGTGCATGGGTATCAGCAGACCTTGCTTTCTGATTCATTTCAGCCTCTGCGCCCTTGACCTTGGGGCTCTGGTCCTCTGTGACCTGTGTCCTCATCAACAGGGATGCAGACAGGACAGGGGGATCTTTGGCCTCCGATGCTCTGTGTGTCTTTCCTGTCCATTTCCGGGGAAATGGGTTGCATGGGTGCTGGCCATGAATGGGGTGATGAGGACTGTCCACCTCGTCCCGGGATGTTTTCACAGTCAGATGGCACCTGTCGGGAGATTGGCTCACACCTGGAGCGGGAGCTGAGCCGTGCGTATCTGAGTGCACCGAGGCAGTCGAGATCCTGTCTCCCGTCTGCTGGCACAGCCCCCTTTTCCACTCAGCTGCACTGAGTAATAAGAGAGGCCCCGTCTGCCCTCCCGTCACGGAGCTCAGCCTGTGCCAGTGTTTCTGCTTCTAATGAAGGATTTATTTAGGTCACCACTGCCTCCTGTGCACAGCACTGCAGATTAAACATGAAGGGGGTGGGGACTCCTCTTCATCCCTCCTGCACACACCTGGCCGCCCATCACTCAGGCAGGGGGCCTTTCTAGAGGACCCTCTGCGAGCCCCTCCCCAGACAGAGAGCCTGTGTGCCACTGTCCTTTCTCCTGTAAGCCTGTCTGGTTGAGTCACTGCAGTACTTTGGATCATGAACAAATGCGTTTGACTAATTATCATCCTTGATTCCCATTTATATCACACAGCCTCCTTTTTTTTTTTTTTTTTTTTAAGAGACAAAAATAGCTGCCACGATTGAAGGGCTTGCCATCGGCCAGGCAATATGGCAACATCGTAAGCACCCTCATAGGCTGTTCTGTTTAATCCTCACAATAGTGTACGTTGGTCAAGGCATTCGATCGAAGGCTCTGGGTTTTCAGTGCTCTCTTGTGGATTTTAAGTTATAAAGCTGAGATTTGCGCCTGGGTTTTTGGCTCTAAATCCTCTGAATTCCAGCATCGGCCCTCCACCCCCCTCCACAGATAACACCACCTCTGTGACCAGAGTGATCCCTCTCTATTTTGTCTGCTGCAATTGTTTCCAGCCTTGGATTTAAAAACAAACTACCCTAACAACCATTGGAAACCGAATCCAAAGGCAGCCTTCCCAGCCCAAGGCCAGGGGCATCAGGCTCTGAATCTGAATGGATGCAGTTGTTTCAAGCTCAGGGAGTTCTTGAGTTCTTGCCATTCCAAAGGCTTCTCCAGGCAACTGGTTAGAAACGCAGACTTCCGGGCCTCTGCCCAGAACTCTTGGATTAGAATCTGCATTTTGAACTACATCCCCAGGGAAGTGATGTGCACTTGTAAGTCTGGAAAGCGCCTGTCGATGGAGATGGAGCAGCCAGAGCTCCTGGCGGGGATGTGGGGAGCTTTAGTCGCCTCTGACTTGCAACCCCTTGTCCAGATCCTTCAACCTAAACTCTCACCTAATTTGGAAATGTCCTGTGGGTTGACTGCAGGCTACCAATGGGGCAGTTGGCATTTATCATCCATCACTGGATCAGGGAATTCTCAGAAGCTTGGAAATAAGACGGTGATTGAAATCCACTGGCCCCAAATCCTTGCCCCACCATGCTGCCCTCTCTGGCTGACCCAGGCACCTCCTTCCTTCAATTCCGGGGAGTTGCATTCATTATCCAGGTACCCTTCTCTATATATGGAACCTCCCGTGTCATGGAGGTAACAGAGCCTAGAAAGTGGAGGAGGGAGTGTTGGAAGACTCCTGGTCTTTTTCAAGAGGAAAATAGAGCTGGTCACTCCGCCTTTTCCCAGGCAGTCAGTGTGGCCCAGGGGAACTTTTTTTCTTTAAATTGGAATATGGTTGCTTTACAACATTGTGTTTATTTCTGCTGTACAGCAGAATGAATCAGCTATCCGTATACATGTAACCCCTCTTTTTTTAATTCCCTTCCCTTTTAGGTCACCACAGAGCACTGAGTGATATTCCCTTTGCTATGCAGTAGGTCTTCCTTAGTTATCTATTTTATACATAGTACCAATACGTATAAAACAGATATATATATCAACGTTGATATGTCATTCCAATTTCCCAATTCACCCCAGACCCCCCTTGGTATCCACATGTTCTCTGCATCTGTATCTTTATTTCTGCTTTGTAAATAAGATTGTCTATACCAATATTTTTTCCGATTCTGCATATATGCATTAATATTCCATCCTTGATTTTCTCATTCTGACTTACTTCTCTCTGTAGTAACATTATGTGAACTGATCTTGGGTCTTTTGTACCCTGAGCTCTCTTCTACCCCCAACTTACCTCACAGCAATTACCATGAGTAAATCCAAGCAAAAGTCAATGTCAACAGCTGTTGACGAGTGTCATGTGTAGGCAGTTTCAAGAAAATAAATATTTATGGGAGTCTTGAGATCTCGCTGTCCTTCTGTAGACTGACAGGCAGGAGCTAAATCTGTTTCCTCTTTCTTGGTTTCTACGATGACCTGCCAAGGATGGAAAGTTGCTGCTGCTGCCACATGCTCTTAAATTAGCCACGCAGAGGTAAAGGTCTCCTAAAGGCAAACAAAAAATCATACACCATTGATTGCTCAGAAGTTTGGTTGAATACAGAAAGGACAGTTCTCATCAAACCGTCTTTACTCGGGTATTAGTGCATGCCAGAAAGTTAAATCACTCGACACCCCAGCATGCGTGGAGAGAGGCAGTTCTTGGAGAGCAACACAAGAGCTCTCATCCTTCCTGCTGTGTTATCAGGCTTGGAGTAAGCTCTCCCCCTCTGCCTGGAATGTGCTTTACCGCAGCCCAAGGAAGGCATCTCCACTCAGAGGCAAAGCAGCACACTTCTTGGTCCTGTGACATCTTTGTTCTAGTTCAGTTCCCCGTTTTGTCTGACTCTTTGTGACTCCAGGGAATGCAGCATGCCAGGTTTCGCTGTCCTTCACCATCTCCCGGAATTCGCCCTAACTCATGTCCATCGAGTTGGTGATGCCATCCAACCATCTCATCCTCTGACACCCCCTTCTCCTCCTGCTTTCAATCTTTCCCAGCATCAGTGTCTTTTCCAGTGAATCGGCTCTTCGCATCAGGTGGCCAAAGTACTGGAGTTTCAGCTTCAGCATCAGTCCTTCCAGTGAATATTCAGGGTTGATTTCCTTTAGGATGGACTGGTTTGATCTCTTTGCAGTCCAAGGGACTCTGAAGAAACTTATCCAGCACCACAGTTCGAAAGCATCAATTCTTTGGCACTCAGCCTTCTTTATTTGAGAAGGTCTTTTAACCTTACTCAGCTGAGCCACAAGGGAAGCCCAAGAATATTGGAGTGGGTAGCCTATCCCTTCTCCAGCCTTCTCCAGCGGATCTTCCTGACCTAGGAATCGAAACGTGATCTCCTGCATTGCAGGCAGATTTTTACCAACTGAGCTATCAGGGATAAAGAATCTGCCTGCCGTGCTGGAGACCTGGGTTTGATCCCTGGGTTGGAAAGATCCCCTGGAGAAGGGATAGGCTACCCACTCCAGTATTTCGGGCTAGAGAATTCCATGGACTGTATAGTCCATGGCGTCCCAAAGAGTCGGACACAACTGACATGTTCACTTTCATTTTAACCTTAATAGCATGTTTCTCTGTCTGCCTTAGGGAGAAAGGCAGACCATTAGCATTCGTATTATGCCCTGTAAATGCCAGACATTGCTTTATCTCTTTGGCGTGGGTAATCTTTCAGAATCACGATAGCATCCCTATGAAGTAGATTTTAGCCCATTTTACAGAATGGCATGCTGAGGCCCAAAGAGATGAGAAACTAATCTGAGCTCAGTTAGCTATAAGAATTCTAGCCTGGGTCTGTCCAATTGCTTTTCTATTACCACTCGCTGCCCTTTTATTGCTTAAAAATATATAAGATAAAAGGAGAATAGCCACCCCCTTGATACTGTTACAAATATTCAGAACGATCATTTCTACATGAGGGCCTCCTGCCTGACACACAGTAGCCACTCAGGGAGAGAGTAATTGCTTCCTTTCCAACCCTTCTAGCAAATCCCTTGGATGACTTTTGTCCCCCAGATAACCATCCCTGTTATCCAAGAAGATTCTTGTCTGTGCCGACTGGCTCACCATCTTTTTCTGAGGGGCGAAAGGTTTTCCTGCAGACAGAAGGACCACAGGCATCACTGTACTTGATGTACTGAATGTCCCTCGTGTGAAATATTCTAGTTCTTTAATTTTATCCATGAATATGTTCTAGTGATGGGGCTGAGAGCAAATGTGTTGTAGTGGTTACATTTGAAATCCCGGTCATAATGTGAATTTTGTAGTAAGACTTAAGAAGAAAATTAAAATATTTTTGAAGGGTTATCTCACTACTTCCCATCCCTTTTTAATGAAAATGCATTTTAGGCTCTCAGGTGATTGATTTTGTCTGTCCTCCATGAGAAATTTTGAGCCCCCTTCTCAACATCTAGTTTCTGTTTGATCCTCTAGGGAGGAAAGCTTACTACTTTTTGCCACTCTCTTTTTCACAAGCGGCAAATGGTTAAGTTTCTCTTTCTGCTAAATGAAAAGCCTCTGTCAGTGCCTTCCGTCATTTGCCTGACTTGCCACTACATTCGATGTGTTCATTCAGCAGTGTCTCTAGCACCCGCTGGGTACCAGCAATCACGCCAGCCCCCGAGGATGCAGCGGAGGGAGGTAGGATGCTGATAAGGAGGCTCTGAATTGACTTTGTTGGGTGGAGAGGCAGGCAGTAAACAAGCAAACATAATTTTGGATAGTATATCAGGAATATAAAACAAGATGATGGGAAAGAAAGTGATTAAAGGCGAGAGGGTGGGCTCATGTTGCTGAGGAAAGCCAGCATTTGAAATAAAATCCGTGACAGGGGACAGCCATCCTCAGGAAGCCTGTGGAGGGTGGAGCATCCTAAAAAGACGGAGCAGAGAATGCCAAAGCACAGAGCTGGTGTGAGCCTGGTACCATCAAATGAACCGGAAGGCCCGAGCTTGGCTTAAACGGGCAGTGAGGTGGGAGAGGCAGACATATCCTATTCTAGGTTCATTCCTGACCTGAAAAGGATTTGGATTTAACTTGTACTTTTTTCACCTTGAAGCATGTGGCTTTCCAGTTCCCCGACCCCATGCCTCCTTCCGTGGAAGCTAGGAATGTTAACCACTGGACTGCCGGAGAAGTTCCCTTGGATTTAATTCTTAATACAGGGGAATCTCCCCCTGGAAAATTCTGTGTCCTTTCCCATGTGTCCCCCATGCCTGGTGTGTGGTCAGTATCTTCATGTGGAATCCAAGGAAGCCTAGTGCTCCTGATGGGAAAGACTCTTGGCTTCGGAATTCTTGAAACTCAGGGCTTGGTTTATCACAGCAGGATGAAGCAAGCAGCCTCCCTGGTAAAAGGGAGTGAACAGAGAGTGAGTTAGATCTCTTTCAACAGGGAAGGATGGGACTTCTCAGGTGGTACTAGTAGTAAAAGAGCCCGCCTTCCAATGAAGGTAAACAGAAGAGACGCGGGTTCGATCCCTAGGTCGGGAAGATCCCCTCGAGTAGGAAATGGCAACCCAGTCTGCTGTTCTTGCCTGGAGAATCCCATGGACAGAGGAGCCTGGTGGGCTACAGTCCTTAGGGATGCAAAGAGACGGACATGACTGAAGAAACCACTCCGTTTCTCTGAGCCTCACTTTCTTGTGACAATATCAGTTCTGTCCAGCATGCAGTGTGCGTCACACAGGTCCTGTGTGCAAAGTGGCTAGCCTAGTGTCTGCTCAGTAGCAAGTGCTCCGGATGACTGCTGCCAACATTGCTTTTTGGAGGAATGTGGACTGGCCTCCAGGTGCTGTTGAACAGTCTTTGTGCTGATGCCAGCTCAGGCTCCAGGCTTCCAGAAGATTCCCTTTGATAATACCTAGTTTACTTCTGAAGAGAGAATAATCCGTTTATTTTTGTACTGCTTGCAGTTTCAAACTTGCCTTCCTGGTTCTTGTCCTGTTTGAGACGCTCCTGATTTGTGAGTGGGTCAAGGATCTTACTTTTGAAGAAAGCACATTCCACAGTTAACGAGCTTTCAGAGTAAGAATTGCAACACTGCTCAGTGTTGTGGATCTCTGAGCTGTCCACTCCAGTAGTCAGAAGCCACAAGTGGCCTTGGGCCCCAGAATCACCTCAGATGGTGATTTCAGCCACGGAATTAAAGGATGCATGCTCCTTGGAAGTTGAGCTATGACAAACCTAAACAGCATATTAGAAAGCAAGCCTGGCTTTGCAAAGGGGTTGCAAAGACTCAGACGTGACTTAGTGACTGAACAACAGCAACAAGAAGCGGCCTGAGATGTCCTACAAATGTATACACACTGGCTTTTGAAGACGTGAGACAAAAAACTGCAAAATATCTCCTTCATTTTGTATTTAAGTAATAGCATTTTGGATAGGGTTACAGAAAATATTGTTTTTAAAACAGGGCTCCTGGAAAATGTACAAGTGCATATGTGGGTCATTTTAACATCTTTAATAAAAATCCATCTTAGGGCAAGCTGTGACTAAGTGTTGGAGGCACAAATGAACAGTGGTTACTGTCAGCTTTGAGAGGGGTTGTTCTTACCTTCTGGAGAAGGCAATGGCACCCCACTCCAGTACTCTTGCCTGGAAAATCCCACGGATGGAGGAGCCTAGTAGACTGCAGTCCATGGGGTCACTAAGAGTCGGACATGACTGAGCAACTTCAGTTTCACTTTTCACTTTCACGCATTGGAGAAGGAAATGGCAACCCACTCCAGTGTTCTTGCCTGGAGAATCCCAGGGTCAGGGGAGCCTGATAGGCTGCCATCTATGGGGTCGCACAGAGTCGGACAGGACTGAAGCGACTTAGCAGCAGCAGCTGCAGCTGTTACCTTCCTGAGCAGCTCTTAATGACCTGTGGTGATTTGAGGTTTTCTGAATATCTTGTAAAACAGTGTGTTACACTTTTACTTACATGACTCCTCTTGGGAAGGCAGTGTGGTTGGAAGAGTGGAGGGGAGAAGGTATTGGTAAAAGTAGGGAATATGTGATTACCTTACCTGCCTCCTGGGAAACCTGTATGCTGGTCAAGAATCAACAGTTAGAACCAGACATGGAACAGGGGACTGGTTGCAAATTGGGAAAGGAATAGATAAGGCTGTATATTGTCACCCTGCTTATTTAGCTTATATGCAGAGTACATGATGTGAAATGCCGGGCTGGATGAAGCACAAGCTGGAATCAAGATTGCCAGGAGAAATATCAATAACCTCAGATAAGCAGATGATACTGCCCTTATGTCAGAAAGCGAAGAGGAACTAAAGAGCCTCTTGTTCAAGGTGAAAGAGGAGAGTGAAAAATCTGGCTTAAAATTCAACATTCACAAAAGTAAGATCATGACATCCACTCATCACTTCATCGCAAATGGATAAGGAAACAATGGAAACAGTGTCAGACTTTATTTTCTTGGGCTCCAAAATCACTGTGGATGGTGACTGCAGGCATAAAATTAAAAGACGCTTGCTCCTTGCAAGAAAAGCTATGACCAAACCAGACAGAACATTAAAAAGCAGAGACATCACTTTGCCAACAAAGGTCCATCTAGTCAAAGCTATGGTTTTTCCAGTAGTCATGTATGGATGTGAGAGTTGGACCATAAGGAAAGCTGAGCACCGAAGAATTGATGCTTTTGAACTGTGATGCTTTTGAACTGAGAAGAGTTTTGAGAGTCCCTTGGACTCCAAGGAGATCCAACCAGTCAATCCTAAAGGAAATTAGTCCTGAATATTCCTTGGAAAGACTGATGCTGAAACTGAAGCTCAATTATTTTGGCCACCTGATGCAAAGAGCAGACTCACTAGAAAAGACCCTGATGCTGGGAAAGATTGAAGGCAGGAGGAAAAGGGGATGACAAAGGATGAGATGGTTGGATGGCATCAGAGACCCAATGGCCATGAGTGTGAACAAGCGCTGGGAGATAGTGAAGGACAGGGAAGCCTGGAGTGCTGCAGTCCGTGGGCTTGCAAAGAGTTGGACATGATTGAGTGACTGAACAGCAACAAGGAGTTTTTAAACTACATACTCGCCTTTTGGTTGTTTTGGAGGGGGAGTTGTTTTGGAGAGGTGGTGTTTTTGTTTTGTTTTTGTAAAGGACAAACTATATTTAGTTTCTTCTCAGGAATTCCCTGGTGGTTCAGTGGTTAGGACTTCAGGCTATCACTGCTGAGGGCCCAGATTTAATCCCCAGTAGGGGAACTAAGATCCCACAAGCTTCCTGGTTCAACCTGAAAAAAAAAAAAAAAGTTTCTTCTTTTTGCTGTCTGCTGGTAACTCCCCTTTAGGAAAGTGATCTCAGATGCTCCCTGGGCTAACCCACATGCCTCATAATAAAGTGAAAAGAGCATGTATAGTCAAAGGGTGTGCATCTCAGGTCTGGCCTCTGGCTCTGTTCCTTCGGTGCCCCAGGGTCGGGCTGTTTCCTGGGATGTGAGGCTGTGAGATGGGGAGAGTGTCGCTGCTCAGTGTGGAAGAGCTGCTCTCTCCCTCACATCACCCACCCCACACCCTGCACACGCACACACGTGTACACGCATACACATAAACGTGCAGACACATAAGCACACACGTGCACCTGCTGACATACCCCAAACGTGTGAAAGGCAAGCACAACTTGGCTGACCCACACCCGAAGTGGAAAAGGAAACAGAATTTCACTGAGTCATGCTAAAACATGCATTTGACTAAAGCAAATGGCCCATTAAATTGAGCTCATCCAATCAGTAAGACCAACCTTGAACCCCATCTGGTTTGGCCATCTCTCCAAAACTTTTTTTTTTTTTTCCCCTAAATGAGCATGTGGTGATTTTGCGGTTTCCTTTTCCAGTATTCTTTTTCAACTTTTTAATTGTTTGATCTTGAATATACATTTTTCAAAGTGGTTAATAGTTGATATCTGAAGGATATCAAATCAATTTGGTCATAAACAAGGAAGCCCTGTATGTGTTTTTCATTTACACATTCGAGACAAGTTTTAGCACTTCTCTTATGGCTCAGCCAGTAACGAATCTGCCTGCCGTGCAGGAAGTCTGGGTTCAATCCCTGGGTCGGGAGGATCCCCTGGAGAAGGGAATGGCAACCCACTCCAGAAGTCTTGCCTGGGAAGTCGCACGGACAGTGGAGCCTGGTGGGCTGTATAGTTCATGGAATCAAAAGAGTCGAACACAACTAGCAACTGAACCGCCACCACCAGACAAGTTTCAAACTAATAAAGTGAATTTTAAACCTGGTATAATGAAGATGATGGGCCTTCTTGATAGAAATTGTGTTTTCTGGCCCTGTAAGCCCTACAGTCCCCAAACTGGGCCTGTCTCCAACTCTCCCTGAGTTGTGTTTAGACAGAGATTATTTAAAACAGAGCTTCCAATCGCCTCTTTCCTGGAGAGGGTCAAACACGGATTGCTGCTTATCAGCCCCGTAAAAACATCAAGTGCGGCTCATGTGTCTTGGGGGCCCATGCGCTGCAGCTCAGCAGCGCCTGCGTTCCTTAGGGACTTTCATGCCCAAATGTGATAAATCTCAGAGAGTTAAAAGAGGAGAAGGCACAAAGGAGGCAGTTCATGTGAAGAGCCCTGCGTTTAGAGCTTTAAATTTGGACCGTGAATTTTGAAATGGAATAAATTTTTGTGTCCCCGGGCAAGACCCTCATCTGTAACTGTCCTGCGTTTCTACCTCCCACTGTCCTGTTGGGGTGACATTCCACTGAGCAGACTGCAAGACCCGCTCTTTATAAACAGTTAGCCCTTGCTTGTGTGCAAGTTTTTTGTTCCTTCCACTAACCTCACCTGTTCATCCCTCTAGGCCCGCTGCACACACTTGCTCTACTAGGAAGACATCCCTAATTGTTTCAGGCAAAAGGAAGGAACACAGGTCCTCAAAGTACCTAAACTGTGATCATAACCGATACCACACTGATGCTTGCAGTCAGGTTGTGTCAGTTAACTTTTGCCAAATTTGTACCGCAATACAAACCAGCCCAAAACTCAACAGCTTAAAACCACAAGCACACATTCTCACACATGAGGGAGATAGCTAGGCTACACACAGGGGACAGATGGGATGGCTGTATGCCAAGTGTGTTTCATCTTTCTCCTGGGACCAGGGCACATTTTTTTTTTGTTTATCACAGTGGTGTAAGGGACGAGGGCATGTGAAAACATACAGTCCTCTTAAGGCCTATGTTGGGCACTGGCACACTGTCGTTTCTGCCCACATTGTTGGGCATTCACTAAGTCATGTCCAACTCTTTTCAATGCCATGGACTGTAGCACGCCAGGCTCCTTTCTCTTCCACTATCTCCCTGAGTTTGCTCAAACTCACGTTCACTGAGCCAGTGATGGTATCTAACCATCTCATCCTCTGCAGCCCCCTTCTCCTTCAGCCCTCAATCTTTCCCAGCATCGGGGTCTTTTCCAATGAGTGAGCTCTTTGCATCCAGGGGCCAAAGTATTGGAGCTTCAGTTTCAGCATCAGTTCTTCCAATGAATATTCAGAGTTGATTTCCTTTAGGATTGACTGGTTTGGGCTGAGCGCCAAGGAATTGATGCTTTTGGATTTTGGTGCTGGAGAAGACTCTTGAGAGTCCTTTGGACTGCAAGGAGCTCAGACCAGTCAGTCTGCCCACGTGCCACTGGCCAAATCTAAAATCACTGGGAAGTACACCCCCCTGCACTGAGGCCACAGCAAGAACTGGATCCAGGGACAAGTGAACAATAGGAGCTAACCATTCCATTTTTCAAGCAGGTTCGTCGGTCCTATTAAATCAGAAGCCCCTCATGGGTAGGGGAGCAGAAACCACGCCTGCTTCACTGTCACTAGCCCCTGTGCCTGGGGCTCGAAGCTAGTTGCTATTCACTGATGTCTCTTGAGGTCCAACAGACCTTCCCAATCTTTTTCCTTTGTAGCAAAGGTTGGCAAAATAGGACTACAGGCCAAATCTGGCCTGGTTTTTGTGTCAATAGAGCACTAAACATATAAATGTTTGGGGGAAAAAAGTAAAAGAATAATAATTTTAATGCCCCATGAAAATGATATGAAATTAAAATGCCAGTGCCCATAAATAAGGCTTTATTGGAACACAGCCACACCCAGGCCTCTGTGCCTTGTCTGTGGACACTTTAGAGCAAAACAACATAGCTGGAGGAGTTCTCATGGAGACTATATGTCCCCCAAAGCCTAACCATTTACTCTCTTGCTTGGTACAAAAACTGTTTGCCACCCTTGCTTGATAGGATAAGTGAAAGTGAAAGTCACTCAGCCATGTCACAGTCTTTGCTACCGCTGCTCTGCCCACGGGATTCTCCAGGCAAGAATACTGGAGAGGGTTGCCATTTCCTTCTCCAGGGGATCTACCCCATCCAGGGGATCTTCCCCATCCAGGGATCAAACCGGGTCTCCAGCATTGCAGGCAGATTTTTTACCATCTGATAAAGAAACTGAGAAAACCCCTAGGAGGTGAATGTATTGCCAAAGATGACAGAGTTGTCAGCTTGATTAAGCCAAGTATTTACGTGGGGTTAATACTTTCCCCCCCTTTTCTCCTAGTAATCAGAAGCCTGCGATACCCATGTGTCACTGATCTGGAGACGTCCCCTCGCGGGCAGCACTTCATGACCCAGCGGTGCCCGGCCCAGTAAAGCCACCGTGGTGTCCGGCATGGCCCCGCTGCTCCTGGGCGCGGTGATGCTGGTGGCCCAGCTCCAGCTAGTGCCTTCCCGCCCCGCGGTGGTGCCAGGGAACGAGCCGGGCCAGCCGGAGCTGGTGCGGAAAGCGGCGACCCTCCAGGATGAGATCCCCAACGGGGCAGCCCCCAATGGCTCCGCCCAGCAGCTGCCGCAGATCATCATCATCGGTGTGCGCAAGGGCGGTACCCGCGCGCTGTTGGAGATGCTCAGCCTGCATCCAGACGTGGCGGCTGCCGAGAACGAGGTGCATTTCTTCGACTGGGAGGAGCACTACAGCCAAGGCCTGGGCTGGTACCTCAGCCAGATGCCCTTCTCCGCCCCACACCAGCTCACGGTGGAAAAGACCCCCGCGTACTTCACGTCGCCCAAAGTGCCTGAGCGCGTCCACGGCATGAACCCAGCCATCCGGCTGCTGCTTATCCTGCGGGACCCGTCGGAGCGCGTGCTATCCGACTACACCCAAGTGTTCTACAACCACGTGCAGAAGCGCAAGCCCTACCCGTCCATCGAGGAGTTCCTGGTGCGTGACGGCCGCCTCAACGTGGACTACAAGGCTCTCAATCGCAGCCTGTACCACCTGCACATGGAAAACTGGCTGCGTTTCTTCCCGCTGCGCCGCATCCACATCGTGGACGGCGACCGCCTCATCAGGGACCCCTTCCCCGAGATCCAGAAGGTGGAGCGGTTCCTGAGGCTGTCGCCGCAGATCAACGCCTCCAATTTCTACTTTAACAAAACCAAGGGGTTCTACTGCCTGAGGGACGGCGGAAGGGACCGCTGCTTACATGAGTCCAAAGGCCGGGCGCACCCCCAAGTGGACCCCAGACTCCTCAATAAACTGCACGAGTATTTTCATGAGCCAAATAAGAAATTCTTTGAGCTTGTCGGCAGAACATTTGACTGGCACTGATTTTTTTTTTTTTTTTTGGCGATAAGCTAGGCTCGGAACCTTTCCTATTGTAAGTTCTGGTGTACATTTGGGGTGGGGGAAAGAATTTTAAAAGGGCATTTAAGTATAATTTATTTGTAAGATCCATAAATTACTTCTGTACAGTATTAGATTCACAATTGCCATATATACTAGTTATATTTTTCTACTTGTTAAATCGAGGGCATTTTGTATTGTTTTTCATGGTTGTTAACATGTGTAATATGTCTCTATATGAAGGAACTAAAATATTTAACTGCAAAAAAAAAATGAAATTCTAGAGATGCAGTCTTTTTTGAATATAGTTAACTTGCCCCCAACTCCAAATAGCTGTGTGTGTTCATTCATCGCATATATTTCTTTGTTACTCTTTAAAAAAAAAAATGTTTTTCATAGTTATTACCTTCCTCTCCCCTTCTCTCCTTTCTTCATTGTCTTTTTAAAGTTTTAATGTCTCCCTGAGGTCATCAGATTTATTTTTTACTTGCATTGTGAGATTTCTCTTCATTGAGATGCCCGTTTTTCTTGGAGGGGACAGTTTCACCCATTTCCAGCTTTAGCAGGTCCCTGAGTGTGGATTCTAACTCCACGTAAACTCCAAGAGGACAAAGCAATTAAGCTGGAGAAGTTAGTTGCTAACCAGCGAGAGACTTGCTTCAAAGAGTGCTTACACTTCCTTCTGATTGCAGCAATAGATGAAACAACAATAAAGGAAATTAAACCTGGCTTTCAGAATGATCTTGGGGCTGTGTACTTTGCCCCAGGTGGCAGTGGGTCTCCAGAAAGTCACTTAGAATAGAAAAGAGGAATTGCAGAATCTATGCATGTCCCCATCTGTGAAAGGCTGACTAAAGGGAAAACCGTTTGCTTGGGCTGGGAGTCTGATAATCTATTTCCTGAAAGATCAATACGCACTTATAGACATATATTCCATATGCTTTGAGATCTGGGTGTGTACATGTTTAAACATCAGCTCCAAATTTGGAGTCCTGAATGTGAAAGGAAATTTAAATTCCCAAGGGTTGAAACTGAAAAGAGAAAGACGTTCAAAGCAGCGGCGGATATAGGTTTGGAACCCCTTGCACCTGCCTCAGAGATGAGGAGCCCAACTTCAGTTTCACTTCTGCCCTGAACAACTGGGTTGTTAGCAATGATCAGATAAGCCCCTCTGAGCCTCAGTTTTCTCATGCATTCTTCGTTCAGTCAGCCTCATACAGAGTTAAATAAATCAGACTCTTTTTTCTTATTATGAATACAAATATGTTCGTTACAGTAAAACAAAAAAATACAAGGACACAAATGCGTCTCCTGACATAGTTCTCACTTAAGGCAGAGGAGTGAAATAGACATTTTGCAGAGGAACTCTTTGAGATTTCCCTCAAGCAACCCCAGGAAGGAGGAATTATTATGGCAAGTTCAAAGTGGAAGAAACAAGCACAGTGAAGATAAGGAACTCGCCCAAGTTCACGTTGACTATAAAACAGAGCTCAGAGTCCACTTACAGTCAAAGCCCAAGGGTTTGTGTGTATTTTTGTTTTTTTTCTATACCCATTTTTTCCCTAAAAGCAAATGGAAAGACCTAGAGACAGTTCTTCCTGACATATTCCTTTTTTGGTGCCAAATGTCTTCCATCCCAAGAGGTGAGCCTGAGCCAGAGGGAAGAGCAAGAAGGAGCCTGAGGTTTTCTCAGGCGTGCTATCAAGGAAGTGAGTCACCTTAGTTATGCTTCAGCAGCTTCAGTCTGGCTTGACCTTAGCATGGCCTGCACCCCACCCTGGGCCCTGCACAGGCAACAAAAAATGCCTTCTCTGCACCTTCATTAAGTGAAATTGAAGTCGCTCAGTCGTGTCCGACTCTTTGTGAACCCATCTCTACCAGGCTCCTCCATCCATGGGATTTTCCAGGCAAAAATACTGGAGTGGGTTGCCATTTCTTTCTCCAGGAAATCTTCTCAAAACAGGGATTGAACCTGGGTCTCCCGCATTGTAGGAAAATCCTTTACCATCTGAGCCACCAGGGAAGTCAAGGTTGTCATTAAAAAAAAAAAAAAAAAAACAGCTCCCCAAAGGGTGTGGCAGCAATAGACTGGGCTTCCTGTTGACATGGAACTTTGCCATCTGCAGAGTGTTTCCCCCTGTAGTGCATCACTGGATCTTACTTCTATTATGAGTGAGTGAAGTCGCTCAGTCGTGTCCGAATCTTTGTGACCCCATGGATTGTAGCCTACCAGGCTCCTTTGTCCATGGGATTTTCCAGGCAATAGTCCTGGAGTGGATTGCCATTTCCTTCTCCAGGGAATCTTTCCAACCCAGGGATCAAACCCAGGTCTCCTGCATTGTAGACAGACACTTTACCATCTGAGCCACCAGGGAAGACACTGTAATAGGTGAAGGCTGAAAAAATGAGAGACAAAGGTGAAATCAAGTTATCAAGGTTGCCCAGGAATTGGGTGACTAAGTAGAAACCCTGGTATGTGTTTTCTGACTCCAAAGAGGATGCTTTTTGCAAAATACCTAAGCATGCCAGCACCCTCAGGATGGTGTACTTGAAACTTTCCCTGTTGGGGCAAGAAGGTGGTGGGTAGGGATGAAGGAGGGAAGGACCAAGCACTGGAGACATGGTCTACCTTTCGTGGCTGACACAGCTGATCTAGGGGATGACTGAATTTAAGATGATCAATGGGTATATGTTCAATAATTGTTGGTTTGGAGGTATGCTTGTGTGCTCAGTTACCTCTGACTCTTTGCAACCTCATGGACTACAGCCTGCCAGGCTCCTCTCTGCATGGGATTTTTCCAGGCAAGAATACTGGAACAGGTTGCCATTTTCTGCTCCAGGGGATCTTCCCAACCCAGGGATCGAACCCATATCTCTGGCATCTCCTGAACTGGCAGGTGGATTCTTCCCCACTGAGCCACCTGGGAAGCCCAATGGGGGTGTTGTTGACTAAAAATGCTGTCACGGAGGTCTACCATAGGCAAGGGTCAGGGGCCCTAGTAGCTATTACTATTCATCTGTTTTTGGTACCTCCTGAGCTAGCCATTTGGAAGGGATAAGCAGTATGAGGCCACTGCTCCAGACCTGTTCAAGGCCCTTAGCTCTCAACTGAGCATGGTCAGATTCAGAGGGGTCCTGCCCAGGGTGGGCCTACTCAGAGGCCCAAATGCAACAACTCAGGAGTCAGATGGACACCTGATCCGTCTCCAAATGCCTCATCAGTTCAGTTCAGTTCAGTCACTCAGTTGTGTCCAACTCTGCGAACCCATGAATTGCAGCACGCCAGGCCTCCCTGTCCATCACCAACTCTCGGAATTCACCCAAACTCATGTCCATCGAGTCAGTGGTGCCATCCAGCCATCTCATCCTCTGTAGTCCCCTTCTCCTCCTGTCCCCAATCCCTCCCAGCATCAGAGTCTTTTCCAATGAGTCAACTCTTCCCATGAAGTGGGCAAAGTATTGGAGTTTCAGCTTTAGCATCATTCCTTCTAAAGAATACCCAGGACTGGTCTCCTTTAGGATGGACTGGTTGGATCTCCTTGCAGTCCAAGGGACTCTCAAGAGTCTTCTCCAACACCACACTTCAAAAGCATCAATTCTTCGGCGCTCAGCTTTCTTCACAGTCCAACTCTCACATCCATACTTGATTACTGGAAAAACCATAGCCTTGACTAGACAGACCCTTGTTGGCACAGTAATGTCTCTGCTTTTGAATATGCTATCTAGGTTGGTCATAACTTTCCTTCCAAGGAGTAAGCATCTTTTAATTTCATAACTGCAATCACCATCTGTAGTGATTTTAGAGCCCCCTCAAAACAAAGTCTGACACTGTTTCTACTGTTTCCCCATTTATTTCCCATGAAGTGATGGGACCAGATGCCATGATCTTCGTTTTCTGAATGTTGAACTTTAAGCCAACTTTTTCACTCTCCTCTTTCACTTTCATCAAGAGGCTTTTTAGTTCCTCTTCACTTTCTGCCGTAAGAGTGGTGTCATCTGCATATCTGAAGTCTATTAACAGAGAAAAGCCTAGGGAGTGAGGTTGCTGCCTGGATTGGTCTAGGCTCAAGGCCAGCCTGGGTAATGACCTCCTCGCAGGGCGAAAGAGAACAGCTGAGCAGAGCCTCAGCTATTGTGTTTGGGACATTTGGAATATTCACTTCACTTGATGCTTCTGAGGCATCAGAGAGCCCCCTCCCATCCTCCAGGAATCAGATAGTGCTGAAACCCTGATAACACAATTTTGATTATCAGCTCACAGCCTGGAAATTTGCTGTTTTAGCAAAACTGCTGGTGCACCTCTGAGCAGAGTGCCTTGCTCTTTCTATCTTGGGAGACAGTACACAGCAGAAAGGAGATGTGGGGCAGAAGAGGCCAGCATTCAGAGTGCCTGCTACCTGCAGCGGTAGAGTCAGAGATCACTGCTGAGAGTTTGAGTATTCATTACAATTGTGTTTTTCTTTTGAGACCCTACTATGTGCTTAGCATGGCACTAAGCTCTCAGGAGAATGAAAATGTCATTAACTGTTCTGTGTTTAAAATATAAACAACAAAACATAGAAGTGCTAGGAAGGCTATTCTGTGTTTAAATTTTAAAAAAAAGAAAAGGCAAGGAAAGCAGGCAGCTTAAACTGTGTACAGATTAGCCAGTGTAGTGTGCTTAGGGCCTTCAATATGAATTCAAGAACATCCCTGAGAGAAGTCAGTTAGCCCCAGGATAGAGTGGACTAACTGAGGCATAAGACATGGACCTACCCCCACTGTTTTAAAAGAAAATAAAGGAGCTTCCCTGGTGGTCCAGCGGTTAAGTCTCTGCATTCCCAATGCAGGTGGCCCAAGTTGGTCCCTGGTCGAGTAACTGGATCCAACAGACCATAATTAAGAGGTTGCATGCTGCAATCAGGAATTTGCCTTCCTCAGCCGGGGGTTCACGTGATGTGACTGGGGATCCCACATGCCACAACTGGGACCTGGGGCAACCAGATAAATAAATATACCCATTTTTAAATGATAATAATAAAGAGAGGAATACTACTCTGGCTATGAGAATGGTGGTCCCAGAGATGGGGAGTGTTGGCATCGAGGATCCTATAAAGTGAGGGATGACAGAGGTATCATTTAGCCACACCATTGCTCAGAGTAGGAAGAGATGGGAAGGGTGGTGTGGCAAAGCTGTGACCCAGATCGCTTATCCCGTGGGCCACGGGACCCTGTCCTTACCACAGGAAGGCTTCTTGGAGGAATTGCCATAGAGCCGGAGCACAGGAGGCAATGGAGGTAACCAGAGCAGGGCGTTCTGGACAAGAGCAGGTTAAGGAATCAAGGCAGTGGGGGTGTGGAGATGGAGGACGTAGAGACGCAAGCAGGAGAAGGTCTCCTGGGCGTGGGAGTGGGTTCCGCACACTAGGAGCTCACTCTGTGGCCTTGACATCTGCTTCCCAAGTGGCGGAAGCTTGCTTAGTAGGCATTCATGCGTCTCTCTCTCTCCTGTGCAGGTGTATATCTGTCATATAAAAATAACTACCATTTTTGCATACGTGCTATGTGCTTGGTATTTTAAATATGTTGTTTTTAACCCATGTGGTAATTCTGAGAAGTAGGAAATGACATAGCCCTAATTTTACAGGGGAGGAAACTCAGACGCTGAAGGGCTTGACCACGTTGCCAGAGCCACTGATGGCTGTAACTGGAATTTAGGGTCTAGTGTCCACTCCCTGCTACTAAAAGTCTATGCAATTGTGAGTCAGCAGAGGAAAAAGTAAAGCATATGCCTCAGGCTCCTCTGCCCATGGGCTATTCCAGGCAATACTGGAGTGGGTGGCCATTTCCTTCCCCAGGGGATCTTCCTGACCCAGGGATTGAACCAGGTCTCCTGCATTGACAGGTGGATTCTTTACCACTGAGTCACCAGAGAAGCTCTTAGAAACATAAGAGGCATCCAGAATCTCAGGAGGCACTCTCTAGTGCTGTTGGAGCCTCTTCAAGCCAGCAGTGGCTGGATCCTGATACAAAAGGGACGTGATAAAGCGGGTTCCTTACAGGTAGACGTTCGTTTAGAAAGTCTGAGCTTGAGCTAAAGACCAGAGCAGCACAAAGGCGCTCTCCAAATGGCAAGCAAGGGATGAAGACCAAGATGCTGAGATGCTTGACTGAGGCGTTTAACTGAAATATTTTGGTGGAAGGAATGACCCTGACTCTTCCGTTCACCCGGAAATCAAGATCCTCACTCCACTTTCCTCAAATTTCCAAGTCAGGCGACCTGAGAGAAAGCAAGGAGAGCTAGGAGACCTGCATCAATCTGAATCCCCATCCCACTAGTTATTAGGTTCAAATTCCCAGAAACCCAATTTTTTTGTTTCTGAATATAAATGGACTGACATTTACTTAACTCTATTTTGGGGAGAATTCAGTGAGATACAGTAAAAACTGTTAACTTTGTGGGTATGTGGTTTAGTGGTTAAAAGCATCGAGACCTCTGGGAAGTAGATCAAGACTGGTTTTGAAACAGCAGGCACCAAGGCCTTGGTTTCCCATCATTTCCCAGCTTCAGGACCATGGCCTTGGCAGTTGGTGTCCAGTCTGGACTCCATTCACCAGAAAAATACTCTGATTCCCCATCGCCCGTTCCCCACCCCCATCTGGTGGCTAAAAGCTCAACCTGTGTACTATGTTCTGGGCATTTCTCTTAATTGTCGGTTTCTGTCTTCCCTGGAGGTGCCTGGGAAGTAATGCCCACCCTTCTTCTCTACTCTCCATGGGGTTGCCTGTGACTAACGATTGACTGATGTGGCATGAGGCATAGGATCGTGGGGAGGCATCCCAGCCTCCTGGTCTCTGGGCAGGACAACCTCTATGGTACAACTCACGTTCCAGAATTTGTGGGATCAAGTGAAAGCTAGACTTCTCCTGAGGGCTTCTCAGGTGGCAGTAGTGGTAAAGACATGCCTGTCAATGCAGGAGATGCAAGAGACATGGGTTCAATCCTTGGGCCCGGAAGATCCTGCTGGAGGAGGGCATGGCAACCCACTCGAGTATTCTTGCCTGGGGAATCCCATGGACAGAGGAGCCTGGAGGGCTATGGTCCATAGGGTTGTGCAGAGTCAGATACGACTGAAACGACAGCACACACGCATGCACGCAGACTTCTCCTGAAGCCACACTTCTGCCTCGTTTTTTCTCCTGTTTCATTGTGCGTCCCTGGTTATCTATTTCTTCCACATCCCATTCTTAGTAAATGACTTGCCCAAGAATATAGGCGGAGAAGGAAATGGCAACCCACTCCAGTGTTCTTGCCTGGAGAATCCCAGGGACGGAGGAGCCTGGTGGGCTGCTGTCTAGGAGGTCGTATAGGGTCGGACACAACCGAAGCGATTTAGCAGCAGCAGCAGCAGCAAGAATACAGCGATCCCCATCCTGGGCTGCGCTTCTAGAGCATCCACTCTAAGATAGTAAACTTGCATGCAGGTCTTAGTCCTTCTGTATTTCATACAAGTAATAGGACCAACCAGTAATCCAACAGGGCTATTCTAATTTTTCCTGTAAGGAATGAGACCACTTTGTTCTCTGACACACAGAAGCACTAAATACCATGATACACTTAATCATTATCAAGGAGTAGTCTCTTCTTTTGGCTTCTCAAAGCATCAACAGTGTCCATGCATTACCATCAACCTCCAGCTACATGAAAGCTTTCTGGTTCTCACCAATATGAGGGCATCACTCCATCTTACTTATGTTACAAGATATCGTATCTCTATTGTTTGGCTAGTAATTAATTTAGAGCTCCTGAATGAATGTCTTTTCCTCTTGGTTACAACACCCTCGCACTCAGCACTGTGCCTGGCACATGGTAGATAGCAAATACTTGTTTGTGGATTGAATTATAATTCTAGCCCAGATATCAATCTGATGTGAAAACCCCCTTCACCATATCCTAACTTTGTGAGCTGACATCCTAGGAACACCTTCTCTGGGCCAGGCACTGTTAGCAGTTCACAGTATACTGTTTTACTTAATCCTTTCAAAACCCGGGGGAAATAATCAATCCAAGCTCATTGTTTTCTTCTGACCATCATATCCCAAGCAAATAGAACAATGTTTGACCTAAGAGTTACAAACATTTATTAACTAAATGAATCATTCCAGCATCCGGGCTTTCTCCACTATGCCGTATGACACAACCTCTTCCCGAATATTGCACCAGTGGAGAATCCATTATTCCCTAAGGCAAGCCACTGCATCTCCAAATTGGCCACTAAAATTCATGTTTCCTCTAACTACATCTCTATTCCCCTAGGTTCCTCCAGTGGATATGAGTTCTACACCTGGTCTTATGAATAACAAATCTCATTCTACTGTTTTCATGTTGGCACGCTGGAAAAGAACACTGACCTTGGATTCTGAAGTCCTGAACTTACAGAGCTAGTCCTGAACCTAGCTTTTCACAGCAATGTGACCTTGGGCAATTTCCGTAGCTTCTCTCAAATTCTGGTGCCTCTCTGCAAAGCAAGATAAATGATGCCTTCTTCACATAGATTCTATGAGTCTTGCCTGGCTAGTGGCCAATGTACAAATGTAAGAGATCATAATTCTACAAAAACTCATCAACATTGAAAAGTAGTGTAGCTCTCATGACTGGTGTCACCCCATTTAGAGGGTAATGGAATAATACTGAGTATTAATGAAAAGCTGGGTATGTATTATCTCAGTTAATTTTCAGGTCAGCCGCTGAGGCAGACATTACTATTAACCTCATTCTATGGATGGGACATCGGAGGCAAGAGACATTAAGTAATTTCTCAAAGTCACATGACTAGTAAATAGAGCTAGATTTGTTCCTGGACTGTCTTCTTGGCTAGCATAAGGATGTAGTACTAGCTAGTACTAGTAGGGTAGCCTAGTATCTCCAGGTTACCCCAACTTTCAGTGCAGACGGGAGTCCTTTCTTTAACATACTTGCTCATGAAAAGAGCTAGAGCACAAAGAAAGCAAACATGGAGATTAGGAACTTAAGTTAAACATCAGCAAGGAGACGTAGTAGGTAGAATTCAAGAATGTCCTCCCAAGATTCCTCCTCTCTGGTGTACATGCTCTGTGTAATTTTCTTCTCTTGAATGTGAGCTGGACTTGTAAATGAGGTGAGAGATTTACCCTCTTGATTGGGTTACATTATCTGGTAAGCATAATCGCATGTGACGTTATCAGGTTTTCTGAGACTCCAAGTCAACTTAGCATACTGAGGAGGGAGAAAGATTCTCCTACTAGTTTTGAAGTCACCTGCCATGTAAGAGGCTTAGCAAGGGACTGCAGTGGTCAGCAATACTGGAAGTGTCCCTCAGCCAGCATCCAGCAAGGAAACAAAAGCCATGGTCCTACAGGTGCAAAGAACTCAAGTTTCCCAACAAGATGTCAACTTGGAAGAGGGCCCCAAGCTCCAGATGAGAACACTCTGGCTGAGAATTTGACTGCCACCAGTAAGGGCCTGGTTGGACTCCTGTCTCAAGGAAACTTAAATACCAGCTTAAATCAATATACTTCTGCTATTTCAGTTTCCATGAGACAGGAGTCCAGCAGGCCTTCACTGGGTGGCAGTCAAGGTCTCAGCCAGAGTGTTCTCATTGAGAAAATTACTTAATGTCTCTTGCCTTCGATGTCCCATCCATAGAGTGAGGTTATTAGTAATGTC